>NC_086233.1:43684873-44284873 GCF_036321145.2 Pelmatolapia mariae | reverse complement strand
CCCACACTGCTAGTGTTGGTGGTGTGCATGTGTGTGTGCGCTTATGTGTTTGTGTTGCAGGTCTGCTGTAATAAAATTGTAATCCTCTCCTCCTTATTGCCACCTAACTATAGTGCAATTGGAGAAATCTTTCAAGGTGTTATATTGCAGACACTAAAGAATAACCAGAGTTGCAAGGGCTGTTACTCAGGCTGCATAAAGTTCACCATTTGCACCATAAAGCTTTATTCACAAAGTGAGCCAGCAGAAATTTCAGTCCAAATCCTGGGGGAACTGCTAAGAATGGAGCTCAGAATCCAATCAGAGGAGGGAGAGAACTAAGTGAACTGATTGCGCTCTACCTGTTCAGTCCTTGTACATTATTGACAGTGCACTATGCTGTATCGTAATCCAGTCAAAGAGAAAAGAAAATGTAATTTTGGTCCACAGCGTCTTGGTAAACAGTCCAGAAGCTTTAGCAAAATAATTCATTTCCCAGGAGGTGAAATTGAACTGAGACGATCACTTATTTCTTTGTTGTTCTGGTCAATTCAAAACAAATAGTTTGAGCTCTATAGAAATGCCCATGCACATTTAATATCATTCTGTTATTTATTTTGGGTTAGGTAGTCTACCTGGATTCACTTTTCTAAAAAAAAAAGGTCATAAGTTTTTGTTTTTTGTTTTTTTGCAGTTAACATCCATTTCTCATTGGCCTGACAGTTTAGCATGAACAGTAAGGTAACGTGACTAATATAATAATTTATATTAGTCTCTTATGACAACAGTGACAATAGAGTTGAATAAAGTTTCATTTCAACTATGTTGTCTTTGAGATACCATATGCGACTGCTCATGTTTCTAATTCTATTTATAGACTTAAATAAGAGAAAAATGCTTGACCAAGGATTAAACAGAAAGATAATCTCATCTAACAACGCACATCATAGAGAGGCTTTACTAATAATCCACAGACTCCAAAGTCTTATGTAGCTTTTTTGCTCCAGCTAGCTTTGTGGGCTTCATATTTTCATGTAATCACCCCCCCCCCCCCCCCCCCCCCCCCTAAATACTCATATCCAAAATGGATCCTTGAATACATGAGATTTATTTCACTATCTCAGGAAAGATGTTTTCCTTTAAATGACTGTTGGCTCGACTATCTGGTTTCGCTTCACAAGAGCCTAATGTTGATAAATGATGCTGTCTTGTCAAGGTGGTTTATTTATGGTTAGACTACTGTGCCTGTTGTGTGCTCAGCTCAGTGACTTGATGGTTTGACCCACCTCCACCATCTTACATCTCAGCTCTCCTACTCATTCTGTGTCTGCTTGCCAGAAGCAACTCTGCCTGCCTCAATAACATACTAATAACTTCTTTGTACCTTTGCTGAACTTCTGTGTAGAATAATTTATTATCTTCATGACATTTTACTGACGTTTTGGGTTTTTTTATTGTTTTGGTTTTTTTGTAATATTGAAGCAAATAAAATATAGAGAAGTGAGGAATGGAATAGGCGGGTCAATAGTAGACTGTAAATACCTCAGTCATTTTATTCTCTTTCTGAACCCCCAACAAAAACTGCAGGAAGCCCTTCCTCTAACTTGAGCCCTTTCTTTGTGCATAGTGTTTATTAAATCATAGAGCACATGGATGCTTTATTAAATGAGAAAATATTGAAATTCAGACATTCCTCTCCAGTTCAGTTTGTTCTCACACTCCTCTGCTCTTAAATTGATTTCACGCTCTATGGCTATCTGCATGGGAAATAATGTGCAGCATTATTAACCAGGAGAAGGGGAGGAGAAAATCACAGGGGAGGACAGGAGGCTCTGACTAAGTATTTGGGCCCCAAATAAATGCTGCCAGTCTGTCATCTAAAGCTGAATCCAAATCTAAACTAGGTATTCAGCCCAAATTAGCATTGTTCACTTGATGCCATACTTCTCCTCAGAACTGAACTATCAGGGCTTGGTGTTTGTTTTGGGATGGCTTAGTTGGTGTCTCCCCTTATTCTTAGCCTTTTGTGCCTGCCCCCGTCTGGACCAAATTGATTTTTAGTCCTCTCTCTGAAGATGCAATTGCTCGGGAAAGTCACTATAATAATGGTAAATTACACGAGCACAATTGTGCTGCCAGCTCATATTCATTTTCCAGCAGTCCTAGCTACTGCAAGCTCTGTGCATCTACAATTAGTTCAAGTCATGCACGCTTTTTGGTGCTCAGAGAAAATACTCAATAGTAATTGTGTAACTGCCCTTAAAGCCTACACTGCATGCTCCATTTCCTAGTTTTGTAAGATAAACATATTGGATCATTTTAAAACTAAAACAATTAAAAAGTCTTTTCAATAGTCACTAATAACACATTCTGTACTCCTTGAACTATTTTATTTTGCTAAACATTTTTTTTTAATGTATAAACAGATTCCTTATTTAGTATGTACCATACTGTATGTAGTTATTAATGCTAACAGATTGTTATTGTTCTGGTTCTTATTGTTCACCTCAGAAATGTTGCTGCTAAATATCTAACTCTAGTGTCTTTTTGTGTCATTTTTAGGGTCACTGAGAAGTGTGACTGGTCACTCCAGAGAACACACCTCCACTCTAGAGGCCAGCGGCGGTGTGCTTTACACCACTACATCTGATTTTTTGCATTGAGCTTGGTGATATAGGCCTTGGGTGCAACTGCTCGGCCACTGAAACCAATTCCATGAAGCTCACTGTGCATTGTTCTTGACCTAACCTGAAGACCACAAATGTGTAGCAACTTGGGCGAAGTGGGCTTGTTACACAGGTGATATCTTATCACGGTATCACGCTAGAATTCACTGAGCTCCTAAAAGAGCGGCCCATTCTTTCACAAATATTTATAGAAAAAGTCTGTGTGCCTCTGTGCTTGATGTTATACACCTGTGGCCATGGAAGTGATTGGAACACCTGAATTTAATGATTTGGGAGCAAGTGAATATTTTGTCCCAAAAGTTGATGTGTTGGAAGCGGCAAAAATGGAAAGCATAAGGATTGGACGTATTGGTCCAGCACATCCCACAGATGCTCAATTGGATCAAGATCTGGTAGGCTATGTACATAAATAGCTTACATGTATGTACATAGCTTACTGGATCTTGATCCAATTGAGCATCTGTGGGATGTGCTGGACCAACACGTCCAATCCATGGAGGCCCCACCTTGCAACGTACTGGACTTAAAGACTCTGTTGCTAACGTCTTGGTGCCAGATACCGCAGCACACCTTGAAGGTTTGAGTGGAGTCCATGCCTTGATGAGTCAGGAATGTTTTGGCAGCTAAAGCAAGACCAACACAATATTAGACAGGTGGTTAGTGTATTTCCACATGTTCTTTTTTTTAAAGATTCCTGAATCAGCAACGACTCCACAGTATATAAACTAATCCATCTGTCAAGGCCCTTCTGCTTTTGATTCAGTTCACATATCTCTGCCTGTCAATCTGTCAATCTTTGATGCACCGTTGGCTCTAAATAATTTTTCACAACAGTGAACAGAACATAAACTGAAAGATGGAAAGTGTGAGTAATGAAGAAGAATAATGAACACGATGTGGTCAGCCACAAACAAATGGCAAATAAACAAAATAATAAATAAATAAACACACACCAAACCTTACAAGCTGGCTCGTGATGACACAGAAAGTGCTTTTTAATCTAATAGAGAGCTTTTGAGCAGTGAATTAATGTGTGTATGGAGTGGATGTAGTAATCCTCAGTCTGGCATAAGCTGGTGCTCTGAGTCCTCCTACGCCGCTACAGGGTGACACAGAGAGTTCTCTCCGCAAATTCTCTTCCACTCTTTGGCTTGTTAGCCATGTATGAGAATATTTGTAAACAGTACTGAGTGGACCCACTGTGTCTGGTCAAATGCTACATAATATTTGTTGAACTCTTCATTGGCCTCTCCAGTATTTGACCATGTGTCATCTCCACTGCTAACACTGCTTCTTTAAAGAATAGATCTCGTGGTAAATTTGTGAGCAAATGGACTCAGTTTAGTGAACTGACCTTAAAACATCATGACATTGCATGCCTTGCTCAATGGCATGTTGATAATGATAGTTTGTGTAATGCTAGATGCTCTGCAGACACTAGCTCACATATTTGGCATGCATCGCTGTCACCATCATATAAATGTTTCACCTAACATACTCTCAGTTGCACATTTCCGTTTGCCTAGTTTCCAATCTGAGGAAGTGGAATTCCATGTTTTTCTTCTTTTCAGTTTTTTTAAACACGGTAATTTCCATCACTGAGTGACTCACTCTGTCCAGGACGCATGGCGGCTGAGGATAGAGTCACAGAATATCTATCAGGGGAATTGGAGCATTGCTTTGGAGGGTACTGAGTGACTCTCCAGAGCCAGCGACTGCACTCTTGCACCGAAGCAGATATCTCAGCTGCTTTGCTCGGTGCTCTCCTGTGTCTCGCTGTTCTCTCACTTTGTCAAACTGTTGCATCCCAGGAGACAAGCAAAGTCTGCCTTTGCAGACTCTACCCTATTCTAATATACTCTCTTATTTCACAAAAACTATAGGAAGAAGTAAAAAAAAAAAAAAAAGGTCATTTCCAATAATAACACAAACAATCAAACAAACAAAATTATCATTATTTTGAAACTGCTTTACATTGTTCTCAAACGAGGAACAAAGATATCACGTCAGTCATCTCGTCTGTGCAATGTGTACCCATACAGTTGATGGACACAACAAACTAACTAAACCTTTAAATATTTATGGGTGCACATCTAAATGGTACCCGTGAGTCAAAGCAAACAAAAAACATGTAAACTTTTTATTGCTGGATTGCTGTAAAATGTCATTCCACAAGTTACAGCGCTTGTTTTAACATATGGCATAGAAACTGAACATTTAACAGTGTTTCCTGAAAACCCTCTGCTGTCTGATCATTTCCTGATAACATTTACATTTACAATAATTGATTACACAGCAGTGGAGAGTAGACTTTATCAAACTAGATGTCTTTCTGAAAGTGCTGTAACTAAGTTTAAGAATATAATCCACCCACTGTTATCATCTTCAATGCCCTGTACCAACATAGAGCAGGGCAGCTATCTGAACGCTACTCCAACAGAGGTCGATTATCTTGTTAATAATTTTACCTCCTCACTACGTACGACTCTGGATACTGTAGCTCCAGTGAAAACTAAGGTCTCAAATCAGAAGTACCTGACTCCGTGGTATAATTCTCAAACACGTAGCCTAAAGCAGATAACTCGTAAGCTGGAGAGGAAATGGCGTGTCACAAATTTAGAGGATCATTATTTAGCCTGGAGAAATAGTTTGTTGCTTTATAAGAAAGCCCTCCGCAAAGCCAGAACATCTTACTATTCGTCACTGATTGAAGAAAATAAGAACAACCCCAGGTTTCTCTTCAGCACTGTAGCCAGGCTGACAAAAAGTCAGAGCTCTGTTGAGCCAACCATCCCTTTAACGTTAACTAGTAATGACTTCATGAACTTCTTCACAAATAAAATTTTTATCATTAGAGAAAAAATTACCAATAATCATCCCACAGATGTAATATTATCTACAGCTACTTTTAGTACCATCAATGTTAAGTTAGACTCTTTTTCTCCAATCGATCTTTCTGAGTTAACTTCAATAATTACTTCCTCCAAACCATCAACGTGTCTTTTAGACCCCATTCCTACAAAACTGCTCAAAGAAGTCCTGCCATTAATTAATTCTTCAATCTTAAATATGATCAATCTATCTCTAATAATTGGCTATGTACCACAGGCCTTCAAGGTGGCTGTAGTTAAACCCTTACTTAAAAAGCAATCTCTAGACCCAGCTGTCTTAGCTAATTATAGGCCAATCTCCAACCTTCCTTTCATATCAAAAATCCTTGAAAGAGTAGTTGTCAAACAGCTAACAGATCATCTGCAGAGGAATGGCTTATTTGAAGAGTTTCAGTCAGGTTTCAGAGCTCATCACAGCACAGAAACAGCTTTAGTGAAGGTTACAAATGATCTTCTTATGGCCTCTGACAGTGGACTCATCTCTGTGCTTGTCCTGCTAGACCTTAGTGCAGCTTTCGATACTGTTGACCATAATATCCTATTAGAGCGATTAGAACATGCTGTAGGTATTACAGGTACTGCGCTGCAGTGGTTTGTATCATATCTATCTAATAGACTCCAATTTGTTCAAGTAAATGGAGAGTCCTCTTCAGATGCTGAGGTTAATTATGGAGTTCCACAGGGTTCAGTGCTAGGACCAATTCTATTTACATTATACATGCTTCCCCTAGGCAGCATCATTAGAAGACATAGCATAAATTTTCACTGCTATGCAGATGATACGCAGCTCTATCTATCCATGAAGCCAGGTAACACACACAAATTAGTTAAACTGCAGGAATGTCTTGAAGACATAAAGACCTGGATGGCCGCTAACTTTCTGCTTCTTAATTCAGATAAAACTGAGGTTATTGTACTCGGCCCTGAAAATCTTAGAAATATGGTATCTAAGCAGATCCTTACCCTGGATGGCATTACCTTGGCCTCCAGTAATGCTATGAGGAACCTTGGAGTCATTTTTGACCAGGACATGTCCTTCAAGGCACATATTAAACAAATATGTAAGACTGCTTTCTTCCATTTGCGCAACATCTCTAAAATTAGAAATATCCTGTCTCAGAGTGATGCTGAAAAACTAGTTCATGCCTTCATTACTTCCAGGCTGGACTACTGTAACTCATTATTATCAGGATGTCCTAAAAACTCGCTGAAAAGTCTTCAGTTAATCCAAAATGCTGCAGCAAGAGTACTGACAGGGACTAGAAAGAGAGAGCATATTTCTCCTGTTTTGGCTTCTCTTCATTGGCTTCCTGTTAAATCCAGAATTGAATTCAAAATCCTGCTCCTCACTTACAAGGTCTTAAATAATCAGGCCCCATCTTATCTTAATGACCTTGTAGTACCATATCACCCTATTAGAGCACTTCGCTCTCGCTCTGCAGGCCTACTTGTTGTTCCTAGAGTATTTAAAAGTAGAATGGGAGGGAGAGCCTTCAGTTTTCAGGCCCCTCTTCTGTGGAACCAGCTTCCAGTTTGGATTCGGGAGACAGACACTATCTCTACTTTTAAGATTAGGCTTAAAACTTTCCTTTTTGCTAAAGCATATAGTTAGGGCTGGACCAGGTGACCCTGAATCCTCCCTTAGTTATGCTGCAATAGACGTAGGCTGCCGGGGATTCCCATGATGCATTGAGTTTTTCCTTTCCAGTCACCTTCTCACTCACTATGTGTTAATAGACCTCTCTGCATCGAATCATATCTGTTATTAATCTCTGTCTCTCGTCCACAGCATGTCTTTCATCCTGTTTTCCTTCTTTCACCCCAACCGGTCGCAGCAGATGGCCACCCCTCCCTGAGCCTGGTTCTGCCGGAGGTTTCTTCCTGTTAAAAGGGAGTTTTTCCTTCCCACTGTCGCCAAAGTGCTTGCTCATAGGGGGTCATATGATATGATTGTTGGGTTTTTCTCTGTATTTATTATTGTGCTATCTACTGTACAATATAAAGCGCCTTGAGGCGACTTTTGTTGTGATTTGGCGCTATATAAATAAAATTTAATTGAATTGAATTGAATTGAATTGTAAATCAAATACACAGACTCAGTCTTATAAGCCAATGTGTGTTCTTTTGGTACTACAGTCTTTGAACTGCTTCATTTAACTTAATCAAATGACCTATTTACTTGTCTCTTCAGTACCAGAACCTGTATTACCACAACAGTGCAGCTGTCTGCAGTTTTAATTACACTGTTGTTTTCAGGTAAGTGCTCACCTAAGTTTATTTGTATGTAATGCATGTGCACTATGTTAAATTTATTTATTGCTTCTTTTTTGCACAAATTTAAACTACAGACAGCAGGACCTGCATGGAGATCAATACATTTTAGCAGTACAATATGCACACGTTTCAAAGACAGACAATATTGCAACTGAATGTTTTAAGTGTCCTGTTTTCAATAATCTTCTATGTAAATCTCAAATTAATCCATCTTTTGCTTGTTTCCAGAGGCAATAGTTTTCACCACATCCAATTTCACATCTTATCCACCGTTTCACAGAAATTAGTGACAGATAAGGTGTCTCAGATCACTCAGTAGGGTGAGAAACACGCACCTTTCCAGTAACATGTAAAAATATTGCCTCAAGCCAGATTCATGAGAAAATTTCAGTGTTTTCATGCTTCTTGGTGAGAAAAGAATGGTAGCACCTAGAAAGACCAAGAAATGGTAAATCTCTTAGAAAGTTATTACAATGCACAGAAAGCATGCATAGCTTATTATCTGACAAACGTTTCAGCTTTGAACTATGGTTTCAGCAACAGCAACTGAGGAAAGACTGTTAAATATTTAAGATATGTTTCTTTTTTGAAATGAGGATAAATGCAGTTATTGACTGGAGTTGAGGTTTCAGTGGTACAGAGAAACTGTGCTGTACTGCACTGATGACATCATACTAAATAAAATGTTTTGTCAGATCCTATAGATAAGTAGTGTTTACTTCTTTGGATTCAAAGAAGGGACTCGTGCTTATACATGTATTCGCTTTTTAAGACTGAGAACACCATGCCTCTCACACCTAAGCAGACACACATAGAAGAGATATCTTCGTACAAGGTGCCAAGTGGGAATAAACCACTGGTATATCAGTAATAGGGAAAAGAAAGAGGTCATGCTAAATATACACTACAATTTTTTAGGTTTTTGTGTACACAACATGTAGCATATAGGAGATTTTTGTCTTCTAGCCTTCACCACTCTGTGTAAAAGAATTTCTTTGTCTTTGTCCTAGCTGAAAGACAACTGTCTCATTATAGATTAGATTACTCAGATGCCCACAATCTTTTAACCCTCCGGTTATAAGCTAATATGAGCCCTAATATAAGCTAGTCTACTATGTAGAGACTGTGGCCAATTACTTGTTATTTTAGTCATAAATCCATGTTGTTGGTGATTTTTAGGGCTACTTGAGCAGAAAGCAGAAAGACAGGATTTTCTTAGATGGAGTCAAAGAAAACTGAAGGTGAACTACTAGTACCAAAATTGCATATCATAAAGTAGTTTTTCATAACTAACCATACCTAATTTTATTCACGATAAAGATTTTTAATATATCGTAGTTTTAAATCCATTTTCTCTGCCTATCCTGTTCCGAGCCACAAGGGAACAAGAACCTATCCTGGATGTTGTAAAGCAAAATGCAGGATAAACCCCGGACAGTTCAACAGACTGCTGCAGTAATTAACACAGAGAGACAGGCAATCATTCTTGAAACAGCCATTCTAGAAATACCAATTAACTGAACCCATGCATATCTGTGGGAGGAAGCTGGAATACCCAGAGACAACACAGGAAGGTCCCAGTAGGCCAGTGGATTCAAACCAGGAATCCACTTCTTCATGTGAGACAACAGTGCTAAACACCACATCACTCTGATATTCAGGTTGTTTTTTTAATTACAGTTAATATATATAAAAGGTAGTATCTCACATTTCCGTTCATATTTTTCTGTTGTATAAAGTCCAAAAGCTAAAATGACAGTTGAGCATCGTATGATGGCGTACATATTTGAACATGTGCAGTCACAATATGAGCCGCATCTTCTTGTTTATCATGCATTCTGGGTGTTCAGTTTCTGCTGAAACTAATTAATTGTTGGAATGAAGAGAGCCATATGCACAGTCTGAAGGGTTATTGCAGTGTTGTGTTATGGTGTTGGACATGTTTGCATGTTGACTTGTTTGGCTGATGTATCAAACATGCATTTCTCTGACGGGGCTAAAGCAACTGAGATTTTTGAACGCTTTGCTTAATTAAGCATCACTTCATATTCAGTTTAGATCAGTTTCACTAACATAGCATTTTTTCAGTTAATCCTACTGAGGGGCAGATGGTCAGATGATTGGTGAGCTGAATGAGTCCAGACACAAACTAAGCAGAGGCACATTTCAAATCAGTGTTAGCCAAGATCACAATAAAAGATCATGTATGGAAAGCGGTATATTCCTTCAAAACATAATGCCTTAATACACTGTTGTTAGACAGGCTGATTAATTTGCGTTGACTATTCAGAACCTCCAGAAATCAGAGAAACAGAGATTTGATAGATATGATGAATACACCCCTATTAAAATAATAAGCCATTTGCCAGCATGCCAAAAATCAAACCAGTTGTGTTTTGAGTTGACTTTTTGTTGTAAATTCAGCTTCTTTGGCTTTGCTGTTGGCACCATTTGTCAAACACAAATAAACAGAAAAGTCTAAATTTGATGCAAACCTTTTTAATTTGACTGAGTAAACTCATACAGCCCCACCCTCTTTATTTTATCGCCTGCTCTCAACTCAGATCTCTCAATATGCAATACATTACATACATTGTCACTGTACAGATCTCTTGTATACATACATATATATATATATATATATATATATATATATATATATATATATATATATATATATATATATATATATATATATATATATAGATATATAATTATACAGCCACTGGTTTTATAATGTCTCATGACACCCAGTTCTCACTTTCCTTATGTTAAAGTCAGATTTGAGGTTCTGGTAAAACATAGGTCAATTGATTTTCAAAGTAGGAAAATGAAAATATGAAATATGTACAACACATTGATGCTTGTTCTAGGGCAGATCAAGGTTATTCATGCGTTGTCTTTCTGTAGCTGTGCTTGCATCTATGCTGTAGTTGAATTTACAAATCTGCATAAACATGAAATGAAGAGCCAATCTTTATGAATGCTAAGTTTGCAATGTCATCTTAATAAATGCTTTGTAAGACAGAAAAAAATGATGATTGTGCTTTATCTGCACTGGTTGCGACAGTAACACTATGCTGTATGAATGCTGTTTCGCCTAATATATATATTCAGTTTTAATTTTACACGTGGTGTATTGTACAGCTTTCAAAATTAATGCCGTCATTTACATTTGTATTTATATTTGTTTATTTACTAATTGCAGCTGTGACAAAACTTCTCATGTGACATAACAAAAGAAGAGAAATGAAATGATTGACACTATTATCTAGCATGAAGTCCTCAACATACAAAGGTAACAGAAAAATATGTAGCTTATTCTGAGTTAATTAGCAACCTCAGAACCCAGAGTGATGAGGTTGCATCACTCTGGAAAGCTGAGTGAATGTCGACCCCAGCCCAGCAGTCAGACCCTGAATGTGGGACCGTACCCTGCTTTGTTTTCTTAAATGGTAGTCGATGCCATTTTACAGAAAAGTGCAAAAGTAATGTAAAGAGTATTGTAATAAATTATTTTCTTCTGAGAGTGATATCCATAATGTAATTGGAATTGCTAAATTCTTATCAATTCCCATCCCTATTTATGGCAGCTGCTTTCTTGAACTTGGGCAGAAACAGGATTTTTGTTTAGTTTCTGGTTTTAGTTTGTTTGTTTTTCTTTAGTTTTTTAGTTTTCTATTTTACCATCCATCGAACTTTTGCTGCTTATCCAGGTTGCTGGGGCAGCAGTCTAGATGGATGACATAATCCCTCCATCATGTCCTGGGTCTTCTGTGGGACCTCCTGCCAGTTGGACATGCCCAAAACACCTCACTTAGGAGGGGCCCAAGAGGGAAAACTAATCACCTCAGCTGGCTCCTGGATGTGGGAAACTCTAAGCCCCTTCTGAGTGACCCTATCTCCAAGGGAGAGTTCAGGCACCCTTTGGAAGAAGCTCATTTCTTTTGCTTGTATCTGCAACAATATTCTTTTGGTCACTACCCACAGCTTGTGGTCACAGGAGTAAGTGGAAAAGGAGATTGATAAACTGACAATTTTGCTTTCGGACTCAGCTCTCTCTCTTTACCACATCAAAGCGCTTGTCCACATTACTGCAGATACTGCACCAGCCTATTCATCAATCCCACACTCCTACATTCCCATACATGTGAACAAGACCCCAAGGTACTTAAAGTCTTCCACTTGGGGCAGCAACTCATTTCCAAATGAGTGGACACGCAACCCTATTATGATTGAGAACCACTGCATCTTGATGCTAATGTTAGTTCTCATTGTTGCTTCACACTAAACTGCAAACGTCACCAGTGCAATCTGGAGGTCAAGCCAACCGAATCACATCATCTGCAAAAAACAGAAATGGGTCTTCCCCAAGTGCCATGTATGCCCTGCCTGCTAATATCTTGCACCCTGCTGTTATGTGCTGGATTTTCTCAGGGGCATCTTTACACAGCCTGCACCTGGGATCTTGTCTGGTGTGGTAGACTATAGCCTCTATGATCTTGTACTTAGAGCTTGTTCCTGTGCTGCCATGATTAGTGCCTCCGTTCTATCTTTCAGTCCAGCTTTGTCCAGCCACTGGTAGGATTTCTGGATGCTTGCCACTTCCTCTATCTGCTGGTGGTACATACCGAATTGAGGTGAAACCCTCCATGCATGGTCAGGAGCTTCCTTGTCTTGATGTCAGTGGCTTCCATCTGTTGCTTTGGCCAGCCTATTATCCCAGCAGGGTACCTGATCCCGGGAAGGGCGTGGGTGTTGATAGCCTGGATCTTGTTCTTACCGTTCAGCTGACTCCTCAGGATTTGCCTGACCCTTTGCCGGTACTTGGTGTTTGCTTTCCTAGCGACCTCTTCATGGTTCCCATTTGCCTGTGCCAGGTACTTGTAGCTGTCCTCAATATCTGTAATGTTGCCTTCTGGTAGTGCGATTCCCTCAGTTCTGTCTACCTAGCCAGTCTTGTCAATGATCTCACTGTGGGGTTCAGGCCTATGCAGAACAGCAGTGGGGACAGAGCATCTCCTTTTTAGATCCCACACTTGATGGTGACTTGTGCTATGGGCTTGAAGTTGGCCTCTAGTGTTGATAGAATAGTGTGCAATTAACTGCTTTTTTAACACTATGTGACATAATAGATATTTAGCTAAATTATTTCACTTATCTAGGTATGTTTGTTTCAATGTTTTTAGCATTTTTAGTTTTTAAACACTTTTTGTGTTACTCATTCTTCCATTTACTTTACATTTACAGTATCTTATTTTGGAAAACTTTTTAGGGCACAAGCACAATTGATTGGAGAATCCTACATACATTTTATTTGGCCTCAACTTCAGAGCAAATGCATTTACCTTGCAAAGATTAGTTTTGAATGAAGCTTATATAACACATAGCCAAAGCAATCAGACCTTTCCCCATAGCTTCCTGCAACTCATTTCTTTGAGCAAGTTTAATTATCTTTAATAGCAAAGTCGGCCTCTGCATATCTGGTAAGAAACAAGGTCCATTCCTCATAAATTCATTATACTGTTGGGCCTGGGTAGGAGGTAGTGCTTAAGGCAAGTAAGCTGCCTGTGTCATTTATAGAAAAGCAGAGAATGAAGTTAGCTGTGGTATTTTGTTTTGATTGGACTGCAAAGAAAATTATGAATTGAGACAGAAATAGTTAATTGTAATCAACCTGTATAATAACCATTCACACCCTGAGGGATGGATGTGTTTTTAGATATGTTAAAACATATCTTGATTTGATTTGATTTTTTCCTTAACTGTATTTGTGACTCTGCGACTGTCATGAAGCATCTCTGTCTTTGTAATCACAAATATCTTGCATGCACCAATTGTACTAACTATAGTGTTGGTTACTTTTTTTTAAAACTATATCTCAGTCTGCTCCTGTTTCAGTAGTACCAGCCTGTGTTTCATTGTACCTTCAAGCTCTCAGTTTATAATGCTTTCTTGGTTTTGGAAATCCTACAGCACCCAGTGTCTTGAGTTGCTCTTTAACGTGTCAAGAAACTTATTTTCTGGTAAATTCATCCCAGGACCATTTGGTCTCTGTGGTGGCATATGTCACAGATCCTGTCAGAACAAGCAATATGGGATTAGGAAACAGTGTCTTCGTTAATGGCTGGCTCCATTGTTCCATACTGCTAAGTCTAAGATAAGCAGTTACCAGGTAGATATTCAGATCTACTGTCTCCAGGCTGAATTTGTTTGGCTTAAACTTCCAGTTAAGGATGCTCACATCATTTAAGCCAGTCGTTCCCAAACTTTTTTTGCTGGGTCCCCCTTTGTTTTACAAGAAAAATGTTCGAGCCCCCCCACCACCTAAACACAACCCCCCCCCCCTTCCCCCGCACAAACACACCCTCCAACCACACACACACCCATATTTTGTTTTCAAACTCAATTGAAATTGGTAACATTTGGTAAACAATTAAGCAAATACAAGTAAACTGCAATAAATTATAGGTAGTAATAAAATACACTACTAACTACACTACGTCCACACACGTATTTTTGAAAACGCAGCTGTTTCTATGCATCTGGACCTTTCATCCACATGTAAACGGCGTTTCGAATCACCGAAAACGGAGATTTTTTTAAAACTCCTTTTTTGTGTTTACGTGTGGACGAGTTATACGTCACGCTGTGCGCCACGTTATTGTTTACATGAAATGAATTGCAGAATGGGAGATAGAGACAAAATACTGTTACTGTGATTCTTATTATCTTCAGGTTTTAGACGCTTACATACACACGCAGTTACTGTCCCTCCATTTAGAAAGGCAGAGGCGTCATGGTATAATTATTTTACGTGTAGTTATTTTTTTCCTGTGTAATAATATTCAACATTGCAATCAATACATTTTTTTTTTAAAATGCCTTTGTGCAAAATGGGTTTAAAAACATAAACAACTGTGGGATGCTGTTTGTCCGTGATTTGAATCGGGGGAACAAATTGTGGCAGGATCAGCCTGATATTATTTGTATCCTACTGTAACTTTACTGTATAAAGAGCTAACATCTCCAAAATGTCAGGAGTAGTTAGTTATTACAAGAAGTGTTTGTGAACTAAAAATCAAGAATGTGGGATACTGTTTGTCTGTGATTTGGAGAACCCAGTGCGTGCTCCCGACAGGGAAAACCAATTCTGCAGGGGAGACCTACCTTGGCACTTGTGGAGGTGAAGCCAAAGGGAAGATATGCTTCACCACATTTTCTAGTCTTTGGCTTGGAAGGAAGTTGGTTTGGAAACATATTTGGTGATGCTTCATCTCCTGCTTTGCGTTTGTGTGGGAGCCCCGTCAAAAACCTGTCCATTATGCTAGCAGCGTCCAAGCTTTCTTTCTTTCTTTTTTTTTCATACTGCGCCCCCCCTGCAATGACTCTGCGGGCCCCACACTTTGGGAGCCTCTGATTTAAGCAGACAAAAATTAAAATTCTAAAGCATTTCTTATCATCAGTAACCTCAACACTAAAAAAATACTTCATTTCCCATATAGTGCTGCTTAAATGCACCAATCCTTCAAACACAAGCCCATACTCCCATCAGTACACAAACAACAACAAAGCCTAAAGAGGCCCCAAAGGATCCTCAAGAGTAGTTTAGCTGGCTTTGAACAATGTATGTACATTTTGTTTACCCCACAGAAATGAATAAAACGACTACATTATTGTAACCCAGTTCCTAAAATCATCTTAAACAAAAAAAGAAGAAAAAGTAAAACATTTGATGTTCATTGTTTCTGTTCTTACTGTCCTTGTTTAGTGTAAGTGAAACGAGATCAATATATTTATTTTAAAAAAAAGGGACACAGATTTATATATTTGTTTTGGTTGAACAAGGGTTAAGTTTCTCTGGGGGTTGATGAGCTCTGATGAGAGCCTGTTGTTTTACTCCACTCCTCACGAGTCAGCCAATGGGTGAAGCTCTAGGCAGCTCTTGTCCCTCCTTAGTACCAGCTCCCAAGTTTTCAGCCTCTTGCTTCTACAGCTGAACAGAGCAGGCGGGCTAAAACTTTGGGCCTGTCTCAATATGCGTACTTGTGCGTACTTGCGTTCTCGTGTACTCGTGATACGTCATCAGTCGGAGACCAAGTACTGTTCCAATTCAAAGTACGCATCAAGCCAAGAACGCGAAAAATTCCTGGATGTGTTCTCGCTCCGCCTGTTTTATCGAGCATGCATCAGCGGTGACTTGTGTGGACTTGGTACACCTAAATATATTTTAGTGAATCAGCTGTTTAATCCTAATGGGCAGCTTATGTCCTATTCAGAATTCTTAAACACCTAAATTTCCAGCCACACCCAAAGAATATGCCATATTATTTGATGCAATACCTACGGGTATTATAATGCTTTTTAAAGGTATTCAACCTTGCATATCATCTGTTTCTCTCCCCAACCCTTTGGATTCACACATAGGAAGAATCTGTCTAACAAACCATAGTAAAAGTAATAAGAATATTCGTGCTTTGTTCCAGACAGAATCTCTAACTATTCCACATGTGGTCTCTTATTGGAATTCCTTTGTCAGTGACATTAACTGGAAAAGAGTATGGACAATTCCTAACAAGTATCTGGTAACGAATAAAGTGAAGGAAGTCTCATTTAAAATACTGCATAAATTTTATCCTGCTAATCGTTATATGACAAAGTTCAAAAGGGACATAAATGTGAACTGTGGATTTTGTGGAAGCCATCCTGAGACTGTGCAGCACCTCTTCTGGATCTGTTCATACGCTAGAACATTTTGGAAAGACTCTACAAAGACTTTACTTTGAAATGGGAAAATGTTGTATTTTGTTTCTTTCGAAGGCAAAAAAAAAGATGCTGTTTACTTTATAATAAACTTGTTAGTTATCTTAGCTAAATTTTATTTTCACAAATGCAAATACAGTGACCAAAAGCCTAATTTTAAACATTACTATAATGATGTTTTATGTTACATAAAATTGATTCGTGGATCACTTAACAAAAAGGCTATGAAAACTATTACTATTTGTAGTAATTATTTGAATGTATGTAATTCTTTGTATTACACCCCCTGGCATATGTTAATTTTGTTCTGGTTGTATACATGTTCTGTATACTGTTTCTCAATAAAGTTTAATAATTTAAAAAAAAAAAGGTACACCTAAATATCCCAGAATGCATTTCGTCCAAAACGCAAACGCGGCAATGGCGGACGAGCGCGGCTACAAACTTATAAATATTACTCTTTCTGGGTCACAAAATAAACTTTTAAGTTATTTTGAAGCGACAATAGCTGTGTAAACTTCAAATATCTGCTCGATTTATCAAGATATCATATATTTCCAAACGTGCTCCGATGTTTTCGTAGACGTCTGTGACCCGCCAGCTCCATAGCAGACCGCGAGGTCGAGGATCACTATAGCCGGCGAGAACAGCGGACTCCCCGCACATCGTTTTGAACCGTCCCGCGGTCTTTTCGCTACTCAGGTTAAACAAACCCCAGCAGCTGTCTATTGTATTGAGTGTCCACTAAAATAAAAATAAAAGCGTTCTAACATCTCACCTGCTTATTTTTATTAAGGCATACATGTTTTTATTAATAGAGATATCGCTACTGAGGTTAAACATGATATATAAGTCACTTAGATCACTTCTAAATGTTAATGTTTGGGTTATTTCAGTGTTTTATTTGTTCCTGAGTAAATCGGTTTGGCTATGATTGAAGTTAAGCTTCATAACATATCACTCACAGTTAAATTAAGAGGGGACGGCAGTAAAAACTCCGGACCTGTGACATCATCAAGTACGCTGGTGTTCCAATTGTACAAATCGCAAGTCCGTGCTCGCGTCCTCGGCAAGTCCGTACTCCCGTGCGTTCTCGGCAAGTACGGACTCGCGTACTTGAGAATTGACAAAGGGCCTTTGTTATCGGTAAGCTGGAGAAATTAATCTCTAACAAGTTTAAAAAAAACCTTTAAACTGATATTGTTCACAAAGTATGGTTTTGCACTTGTTGTCGTAGAGGACAGAGTGAAACCGGAAGGTTTACTGAGCTGTGGCTTCACGTAAACGCTGAGCATCCACTCGACAGCGGTAAGCTAAATGTGGCTAATTAGACACGTGATGTACCGAGTGCGGTTACAGTTGTTGGGTGTCTCTGAAACGCACTGTTGTTATGCTAGTTATATCGTTAACCAAGTCATTAACCTGTGAAAGCTGTATATGTTTAAAGCAGCTGAAAATAAGTTTTATGGTAATTGTAAGCAGACTATGTGTTGCTTCCTGATACTGTTCTAATGTCAATTGGTTATTTTATTATACTCAGTATTGAATACGTGGAGGTAATTTTTAGTGTATTTCCACTTGTACTAGTAGGCCTATGGTACAAGCGGGATTAAGCACATCTATTGTAATACTCCTATTTGTAGACTGAGTCCTTTTGTTTACATGTTATTGAAATTATTTACACATTGTTCAGTTTCTGATAAGCATTTGGATATTATTTTATTTCTTAAAAGGGGATGATCCACTTATTTATTTGTGATTAGATATATATGTACAGTGAGTTTATTTTGATGGATGTAATTAATGTTTACCATGAAAGTGAATTATATGGTGACTATAATTCCTGAATGTTTGAAGCCTTGTAGATAATCTTTAATGTTACTGCAGGTTACAAATAAGTATTGAACCTTGATACTGAGAAATTTTGAACATTGATACTTTGAACCTTGATATTTTAATGTTGTACAACATGGCTGAACTGAGGATGATTGAATTGATGATAGCTGATCTGAATAGTAGTTACTGCAGTGTGACACTACTTTAGTTTAATTTGTGAGAGTTATGCTTAAAGTGGACATGACATATATTTGACCATTGTTTATAGGTCAGGTTTTTATATGGGACGAATCCAAACACCAGGTCAGCGATTCCAGAACCCAGAGTGTTCCAGTGTTCACTGGATGGCGAGCCAACCCAAGATCCTAGGAGACGATATACATACACACGCACACTCATTTGCACATTGATGGACTACAATCCTCTACTGTACAAGTAGTGCGGTAGGACAGACAATCACACACACACACTCCTCATCGGACGGACTCTATTGCAATACACCCGTTGTCATGGGCCCCACCGGTACCATTTGGACTTAAAAAAGACTAATTCTTTTACTTGTGCACATTTTTATTTTTATTCTATTTTTTTTTTTGCTACTTTGGGGGGAAAATTTATACTTGAAGTTCTGTTAAAACCTGTTGTAATTCAGTGTTGGTTTCAAAATTCTTTTAAAAGGCTTAACATCACTAAAGTACTTTTAAGCCACACAACTGTGTTTGTCTGGTTTCTCTGCCATTCATGTACCAGAGCTCTAAGAGTCGTTCTTAATCTTCTGATACTAGCCCAAAATTCTCATTACCTTGGTTATTATCCATTGGTACTGTATATAACTCCACGTAAGTGCTACATTATCTTTCTCCTTATATCAGCAAGATGAAAAAAATATGACGTGATGGGAGGCCTTTCTTATGTATAGTGTATTGTGTGACAAGACTTTATGTAATCATGTAGTCTGTAATTTCAGTTGATAATACTAGGTGGTTCCTTGAACCTCGTGTCATTTATAACGTGGTCCACGCTTAAACAAAAGTTTCTTGAGACAGAAGTTATTCCAAGGATGACCGCTAGATTACCAGCTGTAGGCAGATCACAGCACAGATCAAGTCAGTGAAACCACTAAATCAAGAGCCACAAAGCTCATCTGTGAACAAAGGGAGAATGAATAAAAAAATATATGCATCTTTGTTCAAGTGTGAGAAAACTTCATATCCGATCCACAATTTTGTGTGCATGATACATGAACCTATTCAATTTTAACAAAGAAAGGACCTAAATGTGAGTGCAGCTTACTAATATTGTCCTTTTTAAAGATGCAAACTCTGCAGAGAATCAATTATGTGAAATAGAAAAAAAGCAGCAATTCACTCTGTGAATGAAGTCGACGCGCCACAGAGAGATTTGCATTGTGCTTGTCCAGCTTGCAGAACCAACCTGCCAGAGATGATTTTGTGTTTCCTTAGAAGGAAGTACTGTCTGTAATACAAATGAACATCTTTGGTGCAGAGTTGTAACCTTTTTGTACTTAATGTGTTTTGACATTATGTATTTTCTATATAAAGTATATAAAGGGATAGTCAGGGAAATGAACAAAGTAGACAGACTACTGAGAGATTACATGTATAACAAACAGAGACATGACAAAAGTAAAGGAAAAGGCTTACAGTAAGTTGCAAATGTGATTGCACATTAACCTCCTAAGGCCCGAACTCTTCCACGACATGCATTTCTAATTTCTCTTTGATATTTGGGCATATTGGGGCCCGATGAATGTAAAAACAAAACAAAAACAAAGAATTTCCAGATATTTTTTTTACCTTATTTTTGTTTTTAAGACAAATATGAGACACAAATGAGGATATTCATTTAAAATTTTGATAGAACAGTAGCAGTATAATGTCCTCGTAAGTGGATATCAGTCCATGTAGAGCAAAATTGAGTATTTTGGTCAAAATAACCAAAAATGTGATGTCCACATATGTGGATGGCAGGCCCTAGGAGGTTAAGGAAGGAGAAAAGGACTTGTATTGATTGACTGGGCTGAGAGATCGAGCTGGAAAGGATGTGCAGTAGGTTAGAGTGGTTAAGAGTAGAGATGGAAATGTACTGACAAGTGATGAGAGTGTGGTGAGAAGATGGAAGAAGTACTTTAAGGAGCTGAAAAATGTAAATCTACAAAGTCCAAATCTCAACCTGATTAAAATGCTGTGGCGGGACCTGAAGAAAGCTGTTGATTAGCAAATGTCCGCAAACCACAAACCTCAATGAAGTGAAACAACATTGTAAAAAAAGAGTGGGCCAAAATTCCTCCAGTGATGTGAGAGACATCCATAAAATGACTACTTTAAGTTTGTCTTGCTATAAATGGTTCTGCAAGCTACTGAATCTACTGAGGTCTATTTCATTTTTCACACAGTGCTTCTGCATTTTTGGCTAACTTTTATTTATGGAATATATCATATACTTTTGTTTGTTTGAGGTTGCATTCACCTAATTTTAAGACCTGGTAAGGACTAGCTATTTATTCTGTCCTGATATATAAAACCTTAGCACTGACAGAGGCTCTGCTTTGTTTTAACATATGATAACTCATATACCTTCAATAAGGGTGAAATTGGTATGGTTTTGATAAAAATATTACTACTGCCACTGCTACTACTACTATTACTAATAATAATTCAGTTTCACAGTCATATAATGACTGAAAGCCATAAAAAAGACAAAGAAAAATATTTCAGAGAACTCTGTATTATTTTATAAGACAACTGAGGCATCTCTGGAGGTCTCCTCTATGGTGTAATTTGAGAGAAACAGGATTTTCTCACCCTCATCTTCTTCCTTGTGACTCCTTTTAAATAATTGAAAGCTGAGCAAAGCTGGGCAATTCTGTCCCACTGAATAAGAGAAAATTCTTCTGTGCACTCCTGCAGTGAGACTGCTAAAAAAGCCAAAACAGCTTAGATTTGTAATATCTTTACAGCTGTGTGGTGCCTTTCCATTGTTGTATTGCTCATCCCCAGGGCTTTGCAAAGAGAGAAAGTCATTGCTGAGACATTCAACTTGTTTGTGTTATCCACCCTTTTTTCTCTGAGGGATTTGGGTCATAGAGAACAACTGGATTGATCACAGCTCCCTTTGTATTGTCAAGCACGCCTGAACATTTCTCTATTAGAATTTTAAGATATCAATTGGCCTTTTAAAGTTACCCTGTCATACAGTTATTACCTCTGGAGATAATTAGTAACTGTTCTAGGAAATTGCTTTATTTGATAATGCACACTCCATGTAATAATAATACCGCTGTCAAAAATAAGTGATTCTGAATACATCAACTCATTTGAGAATGACCTGTAATTAACATCAATGTATATGGAGTCCTTTCCTTTCTACGTCAATGCCTATATGCACCTCTAATACAGGGAGCACACTTGATCATAATGATGACACAATTTTGAACACAACCCATCATTATTTTAATTCATAGTTGAATATGAGGCATTTGCAAAACATGCCACTGAGTGGGAACAGCTGTGCTGCGGGAATTGTTTGTTTGTAGAACACAAGCCACGTGCATTTCATGCACTTCTATCAAGTGTTCATGAATTGTTTGGCTCAGAACTGTAATATACAAATCAGTCTGTCTATTAAAATTTTAAATGTTTGATATGCCCCAATGAGCTTCCAAGTGCTAGCAGCTTCATATTGTAGATGACAGTTCCAAACTATCTAAAAAATTATAACTTGTTCAGAACCTGGGTCCTGGTTCCTCTGGGGGTCACTTGAGCAAAGGCAAGACACTTGGAACATCACTAAGATGTACTTTGTTAATTGTTGTTCTTCCTGTCTTCTCTGGGATTGCAATACACATGGGAACATTAGTTAGTGAACAAGTCCAAGTCAGTCAATAACATTAGTTGATTAAGTAAATGCTAAAGAGACTGAAAGAACAGTTAACTATAGAATGCATACATAATGCTGTTTTAGTCTGCTTTAAATAAATTACAATTATTATTATTATCATTTCTTAAACAGGACTTTCATATACAAACTCATTGATTTATAGTTCAATGAAATTAATTTGTTGTTGAATTTGTTGTTAATTAAGCTTCAAATTCAAGTCAAAATATAAAGGCTCACCCCTTTGATTTGACATGTTTATGTTAGCTCACAGGTCATTATCATTTTATGCCTAAAACTATAATGCACTATAATGCCTGAGGTAACAAAAATGGACTCTGAGCTGCACTATAGGGATGAAAACATACTATATTTTGGAGATAAAGGTAAACATATTTTGAATTAAACACCATAATATCCCACCAGTATTCTTGTAATCTGTCTCTTAAAAGCTTTAAGACCAGTAGATGTATTGCCAGTTTAATATGATTATACAAGACCTACCAAATATCTCATATTTATTTTATTTCACTCCTCCTACAAATCTTTCTTGTGGTCCTTATGTTCAGAATGTTGAACTTTTAACATGAATGAAATAACAAATAGCAGGCCCTCTGAAAAACTACAGACAGACAGAAACATAATATCAGAAAACAGATGGAGAAAATAATGAAAGATGAAACCCGCACTCACCTGCAGATATCTTGAAACAATGCTGACAAATGGGAGTAGCAGCCTGGCTGTGCTGTTTCATCAGATCACATCGTCTATCTCACTACAGCACCTGCCTCAGCTACCCCATCAAATTTCTGCAACCTGCTGTCCTTGAGGCAAGTAGGCAGAAGCCAAATTATTTGCAGAATAGCTACCCACTTCAAGGTGAAACAGCAGCTGAGATCTCAATTATTTCACAGTGGCATATTCAGGACTTGTGCAGGGGAATTGGAAATGGAACACAATTATAGGATGGATTGGCCCCTTACCGTCTTACCTATTTACCTGCATAATAATTGCCCAAATCACTGTGGTAATGCATTTGCCTATAAACAATCAGCTGCCCCATAAAGTGAGGACAAATGATAGGTTCAGTAGAGAAATTTCCTTTCATTGGGTTTATTTTAGCAGGTTGCCAAAGACATGGTTTTAATGGCAGACAGATGCAGTCTTTTTGCTGTCACATTTCTTTGAACTGGGAACTCATGACTTTTTCATGGGGTTGTTAAATAAATAAGAAGGCTAGATTGAGTCACCTACAGAGATGTGGGCTGTGGCATATGGTCCAGGCCAAAATGGGCCTCAACAGATTGCACTTTTTGGATGCCATCTTTGTCCATGTTTCATAGCCACAAGCTGGCCACAACAGTAAAACAATAGCAAAGCAGCCTTTTAAAGATAACGCAGTGGGAAGTGTGTGTGTATGTGTGTGTGTTTGGGGGGTGAGGTGGGGTGAGCCAGTGTTTTTAACATAGCAGGGTTCAGGGAGGTGTTTACTATGACTATGCAGAACTCTACTAAACATCAAAGCAACAGCTAAGTCTCCTCATGGGAGCCACACCACACATAAACCCCTGAACTCAGAAGGATCAAAGACTCACCCACTATTCAACTAAAGGCATATTAAACAAATATGAAAATTCTTAATATTTTGTTAGAAGTATAAATAGACAGGCCTCCACTTGGAACACACTTTTTACAATGATCATCTTGTAATTACTGAGGATATTCAGAGAAAATGTTATGGGACTTAAGCTGCCTCTTTGTTTTTTGCTAGATTCTCTGCTTTCTGTGGTACTCTCTTTCTAATTTTATCTGCCACTCTGTATTTGCACTTATAAAAGCTTTCATGTCTAGTTTCGAAACAATTCTGGAAATTATAAGGAAAAAAAGTCACCATATATTACATATACTGGAATCCATATATTGCTGAAAAAGGACATTTCTGCTTTGACAGAATTCCATTAAAATGAGACAAGAGACTCTTACCTTGTTCCCTTAGAGGAGCCAGGAAATGGTTGGCCTCGGTTCTTTTCAAATACTTATGTATAGGCTTCATGTTCACATTGAAAGTACAAACCTTTATCTGGCAAAAAAATGATTGCTGGCGATGCCTATTAAATAATCATTATTATTATGATTCAACTGATTCAACTATGATCATTCAACAGAATATCACGGCTCTGATGGGGAAAAAACTGCACATGAAGCTGAGGGACACTTGGGTTCTGGAACCATTTTCCTGGTTAAGGCCTGGACTCTTTTCCACTCTGGAGTTTGCACTTGTGCATTGACTGACAGCTCAGCGTACCTTCTTTGAGCCTTCTTGGAGTCACTGGTTGGAAAACTGAATTCTGCTCCCAGCAGGAGACTCCTTTATCCTGCTGGAAAATTTCAATGACAGTGAAACTGGAGGATCATGAGGGGGTTGAACAGAATATGAGCCCGACTGAAGTTTTGTAATTGGACTTCTGCGCTCACCACAGACTGTCCATAACAATAAGATCTATGGATATATGTCTTCGACACTTGAGTGCAGAAAGGGACCGAAGAGTCAATCCCCATCCCCATCTGGTAGTGAGTTAGATCAATTAAAAAGCTAACCTTCCAAGTCAAACCTTGACACAGAATTATAGATCGTGACAAAAAGAATAAGATTGCAGATTTAGGTTTCTTCCAAAGGATGTTGGAAGGACAGATGGATAATTTACTGAGGCAAGTTTTACACATGACCCTGAACCTCTTAAGGGTTATTCTGAGAACCTGTGCCATTTCATTTGTAAATGCAGTTTCTGCTTTCTCAACTTTGTACACTTTTTTCTATGTACATTATACAGGATTAAATATAAAAATCATATATGTTCCTGAAGCATTCAGGTCTTCTGAGTAAAGGCACCTTACAAGGTAAAATTGTAGACCCTCTAAAAATATGTTTTCATTTAAAGAACATATTTCAAAAATTAGAGCTAGCATTAGCAAATAAACATACCTTTGTGATTTATCATCATCGATAAGTTTTTCCTGATAGCCAAGCTGTGAAATCTAGAGGAGGTTGCAGTGTGAAAAAGGTCGTAATAGCTGCTTTAGCACCTTAGCAAAGAAAGCCCCAATGATGAAGACTGGATGTCAGCTTTAATTTTAAAAAGTACGTTAAACAGACTGAGACACTACCAGTTCTCTAAAATTAGTATCTATGAAAAATGACGTGGTTAACTGAAATAAAATAAATAAATAAATAAATGAATGAAAAAATACAAAACTTGCTCTTTTTCCAGAGTCACCACCTTCATTTTTCATTAATGCTTTTAATCTGTAGATATACAGTCAGGTCCATAAATATTGGGACATCGACACAATTCTAACATTTTTGGCTCTATACACCACCACAATGGATTCCAAATGAAACGAACAAGACATGCTTTAACTGCAGACTGTCAGCTTTTATTTGAGGGTATTTACATCCAAATCAGGTGAACGGTGTAGGAATTACAACAGTTTGCAAATGTGCCTCCCACTTCTTGAGGGACCAAAAGTAATGGGACAGAATAAGAACCATAAATCAAACATTCATTTTTTAATACTTGGTTGCAAATCCTTTACAGTCAATCACAGCCTGAAGTCTGGAACACATAGACATCACCAGACGCCGGGTTTCATCCCTGGTGATGCTCTGCCAGGCCTCTACTGCAACAGTCTTCAGTTCCTGCTTGTTCTTGGGGCATTTTCCCTTCAGTTTTGTCTTCAGCAAGTGAAATACATGCTCAGTCGGATTCAGGTCAGGTGATTGACTTGGCCATTGCAAAACAGTCCACTTCTTTCCCTTCAAAAACTCTTTGGTTGCTTTTGCAGTATGCTTTGGGTTGTTGTCCACCTGCACTGTGAAGCGCCGTCCAATGAGTTTTGAAGCATTTGTCTGAATATGAGCAGATAATATTGCACGAAACACTTCAGAATTCATTGTGCTGCTTTTGTCAGCAGTCACATCATCAATAAATACAAGAGAACAAGTTCCACTGGCAGCCATACATGCCCACGCCATGACACTTCCACCACAATGCTTCACTGATGAGGTGGTATGCTTAGGATCATGAGCAGTTCCTTTCCTTCTCCATACTCTTCTCTTCCCATCACTCTGGTACAAGTTGATGTTGGTCTCATCTGTCCATAGGATGTTGTTCCAGAACTGCGACGGCTTTTTCAGATGTCGTTTGGCAAACTCTAATCTGGCCTGCCTGTTTTTGGGGCTCACCAAAGGTTTACATCTTGTGGTGAACCCTCTGTATTCACACTGGTGGAGTCTTCTCTTGATTGTTGACTCTGACGCACATACACCTGCCTCCTAGAGAGTGTTCTTGATCTGGCCAACTGTTGTGAAGGGTGTTTTCTTCACCAGGGAAAGGATTCTTTGGTCATCCACCACAGTTGTGTTCTGTGGTCTTCCTAGTCTTTTGGTGTTGCTGAGCTCACCAGTGCGTTCCTTCTTTTTGGGAATGTTCTAAACAGTTGTTTTGGCCACGCCTGATGTTTTTGCAATCTCTCTGATGGGTTTGTTTTGTTTTTTCAGCCTAATGATGGCTTGCTTCACTGGTAGTGACAGCTCTTTGGATCTCATCCTGGCAGTTGACAGCAACAGGTTCAAAAAGCAAACAGCACACTTGAAATGAACTCTGGACCTTTTATTTGTTCATTGTAATTGGGATAATGAAAGAATAACACACTCCTGGCCATGGAACAGCTGAGAAGCCAATTGTCCCATTACTTTTGGTCCCTTAAGAAGTGTGAGGCACATATACAAACTGTCATAATTCCTATACTGTTCACCTGATTTGGATGTAAATACCCTCAAATAAAAGCTGACAGTCTGCAGTTAAAGCATGTCTTGTTCGTTTCATTTGGAATCCATTGTGGTTGTGTATAGAGCCAAAAATGTTAGAATTGTGTCGATGTCCCAATATTTATGGACCTGACTGTATAGAGTTGTCCATGTCACACAGTGTTCAAGACTTTTCTTTGATTTTAGAAATATATTCATACTTTTTTTTTTCTAAATCAAAATGTTGGCCTTTGCTTCTGAGCTTTTTAAAATCTATTTAATTAGAGGCGCAGACCTATATTATTTGCCAATAATATAGTTGTTTATGTAGTGACATTTTTTCATAGTGTTTTACTTCTTCGCTAAAAGAATGGTCCTATAAAGTTCCTCCATTTCTCGGGACAGTTAGCTAATAGTGAACACTTTGATGATGACTACAGAAGTAGTAATATATTTCAGTTCTTCAATTCATTCATATGTTTGAATATGGTGCTATTTGTCAATGCTGTTAACCAACGGATAACCAACAAAGATCTATTTATTGTTTTGCTAGCTTTAACTCTGTTTTGCTAGCTTTGTCTCAAGTTATGGTAGTGTTTTATTTTAAGCTTGGTTATTTCACACACTATATTTTCACTCAATGTAAAAAAAAAAAAAGTGTATATTTTAAGCATATGTTTAAATGACTAGAGGGTTCAAGAGACTTATTACTACAATATAACGTTTGCAACACTGTTGGGTACGTCTTCCTTAAAATTATTATTCAGTTTATTCATTATTAATTTAATTTGATTTAAATACATTTTAAGATGTAACCTTTTTCCATTTTAAATCAAATTAAAAGTACAGTGGTTGTCCCATGTCTACTTTGTTAATTATTGAATTGGAATATTTTATGAAATATAACATATTGGATTTAGAATTGATTTTAATCAGGACTGTGTATGGTTTGACTGAGAGTGACTGAAATAGATTCAGAAATAGGTATAATATAGAAACACATATAATAAGAGATGTTTTGGTCCTTTGATATGGATATGAGAGACAGCGACCTGCCATGAGTTTAGATTCCACATCAACATAAAAATCTCAAATGACTTGCTTTTTATTTTAGGCATCTGAAGCTTCTACTTTCTGATAGAAGTGCAGCCAACAGCAAATTCCCACTTTTGTTTGCTTACATGCTGTGTTTCCCAGATGTTGTTAAGAGCGTGGATTTGGATGAGTGCAAGGAAGACCCAGAGGTGTGTCTATATTTTCATGCTCAGTTGAGGAAAGACAACTTGTCGCATGGTGTCAGAATCCATCAGCCTGTTCCTGACCTAGAATTTTAAGCACAGATCTAATATCTGAGGAATGAAAACAATGGATGTCTCCATTACTCCCTGGGGCTCTTGGGCCTCAAGAATAGCTTCTTTCCTCTTCTATTCTGCCTGTCTGTTTTTGAGTCAGAAGATAAATGAGCATGCTTTGATACAGCTTGAGGAAAAAAAGAATGTCAAAAGTCCCCACGGAGTCCTAAAAGGCAGCAAAGATACGGAATAAAAGGGAATGGGACAGAGATTCAAACTCACTGAAGGGCAGAAGTATTTTATGAAACCAGGCTGTCCTAGTCGTATCCTTGGTCATTTCCCATAATCTTCAAAGGGCAACCTAATTTGCTATTGTTATTCTAAGACATATCGCAGAATAATAGTGTTACTCAAAGTGAAACAGCCAGTATTTGGTTATACTTCGAAGTTCCCTAGCTGATGACTTTGTCTCTTTTAAAATTACAATTGTGCAGAGTAAATTAAAAATATTTCCAATATGCATCACAGTGCCAGTGAACCTTTACTAATGGTGGTTAATAAATGTTTAGAGGCTAGGCAAATGAACAATTGAACTACAATTTTCCCTGTAAACAAGTAATTAGCACTGAAATATATGATATTAAATTTCCTTTCAGTCTGAATCATCATGTAATGAGGTATTCAATTGAAAAAATCAAACATTAAGTTCCTCATTTGGCCACTGATACACATAAACTTGGTAAACAGAAGTTTAGAAAATTATGCTAAATTAAAAAAGGAAAAAAAATTAATAAGAATCTGGTAGCTTGTAAATGAAATAATTAATGGAAATTGTGGCAATTTCACATAAGTGATGAGGAACTTCAGCACCTGAAAAGTCATCAGTACATATAGGTGAGCTGAATCTACCGATACATAGCTATGACATATATATTTTTCTATAAGAAAAAACAATTGAAACTTTAAAACCAAGATAAAAGCATCACTTTTTTTTTTTTTTTTACAAAAGTCCATAGATTGTTTAATACAACATACCATATTCTCAACAATTCAACATCAACAAAATTTTGTTAATTAAAAAAAAAAAATCTGCATATTACCTTTATTGCACAGAACAATTTGAATGTATTTTCCATAGATTTCTTTTTTAGTATATATATTTTTTTGTAAAAAGTTGGCTTGGACTACATGGTCAGTATAGTCCATGGTCAAAATTAAAAAAAGGAATAACATATACCAAAATCAGAACTTCCCAAACCACTTAGGAAGAAAAAGAAAAAAAAGGCTAGGTACAGTTGCCACACTTTGAACAAAGAGAGCATTCATAATCAGCAAGAGGGAGAACCATGAGCCATATCCAGCGTTTTTTTTTTTTTTGTTTGTTTTTTTTTCTCCTTTATGCAAAACGGATTACACCAAAGCTGCTTCAGATTGCTCCATGGGTGAAACCATCTGTGTCACTTCAACCATCTGCATATTCAGTTCTTACTTCCAGCCATTACTGTGATGTAATATGCAATGTCATCCATCATAGATAACTTGGCCTTTATCCTCACATGTTTTCAAAGCCCGGCTGTACAACAGTGTGTACTTGAAAAGGTAACTTTTGATTTTATTTGCAGAACCAAGTGGGAGCATAATATGCTGCAGTTTTTCCCCTCTGACAAATAAATGCACATTTCTAGGAAAAAACGAACATATAAATGATTCTGGAAGGTAATTTTTCCATGGCTTTGCTGGGGGAGGCAGTATTGTCATGAATAAAGCATTAATTTCATTAAATTAAAAAAAAAATCAAGAAAGCAATGACAGAAATGTTCTTACTGCTTGAGGAGCACATCATATCCAAAGCGTGAGCACCGCAAGTTTTATTCCATCTAATCATGTTGAGCACAAACTAATACTATTACATAAGTTTTTTTGAAATGCTATTTAAAAGCTTAGGAGTAAGTACTTAAGTGCCAGAGCCAACCATTCTTTTGGATGGCAAAACTGCTGTGGATAGGTGCATCTATTGTGAGAACAGAGCATGGTTTCAAACACTTTTCTCATTTCCTTTTTGTATCAAGTCCTTAATCTATCTGTGAGCACTGTCTGGGTAACATCTGAAAATGGACTGAGTGGCACTGGTGCTAAGTACTCACTTCAAACCATTATGTAAAAATGTTTAATACTCACATTAAACAACACATTTAACATGATTTTATGCATTTTTTTGCATTAATTATTTATGTGAATATTTTCGGTGTAAAAATGCAATTTTTCTTATGTACCTTTTGGCTGTTTTTTAGCTGATTCTTTAGATCGGTAAAAATATGGACCGATTGCCAAAAATTTGCACCAAATTACTGCTGTAATCATCATTGCGTTAACAGGGTTGTAATCTGATTTTACAGACTGTTAATTGTTTTTTCTTGGTTATGAATTGGTTATGAAATTCAGATAACATTTTACAGATGTTAGTAACAGTTTTGTCTTTCGAAGAATTTGCTGTGTTTTTTTTCATAATATGACACAATAAATTTCCTGAATCACAGAAAAACCATGGAAAACAAAAAAAGGAGGCACAGGAGTATTCACAATGATATACAGTGATGAAGATGTACTTGAATTGGTCAGTGTTTAAGGTGCTCAACAACCCATACAAATCTCATTCATAAGAGAACACCTAACTTCAGAATAAAGCAAACACGAAATAAAAAAATACGCACAAAAAACAGAGACGGCCAAAATATGATCTGCCCCTCGCATTCTAGCTTTTAAAATGTTTTATTTTTATTTTTGTGATATAGTTATCTCATTAGAAATCCACAGGAATAAGAACTGCCTATGACAAATCTGATTTTCAATTAATGCCCCCACAGGCCTTGTGGAAACCACAGATGCCATGTAACACTGGGTGTGGTTTCATTCCTTGTCCATCAGTCAGGAGAAAGAACATTTTACTCTATGTTAACAGACCAGGATCCACAGGTTTGTAAGAGAGGAAAGGAAATGTCTTCTTTACCATTTGTCTTATTTTAAAGTTCAAAATTAATAAATTCCACAGCTCTGTTAGATCATTTTCATGTTAAATTTGCGAGGAGCATCCACTGTGGTGCTGCTCATGCCAGCGTCTGATTTCCGTGGCACATACTCAATCTCAATGTTGTGTTTAGTGTTGCCTTTACCTCTGCTCCAGAGGAACAGCAGTACCAGGCAAAAGAGGACGACACCAAGAAACGAGATGAATCCCATTGTAGTTGCAATAATCAATGTCTTTATGTCGAATGGGAAAGGGGCATTGGCTCTTGTATCATTAGCTCCAGTTTCTGTCGGCTGGTTTGATATGAAAGCAAATGTTTTGTTGGGCTGGTGTGGCCAGTCAGGCGAATAGCTATGAATATGAAGGTGTGCAAGAGAGGTGTCATTTCCACCTGCGTTGCTAGCTATACACACATATGTACCGTTATCTTGAATCTGGGCATAGCGCACTTCAAGAGTACCATCTGGCAACACAGACAGCCTTCCAATCATCTTGGTGGTGATAAACTTTTTCTGTGGAGATCGCCACATTATCACTGGAGCGGGATCCCCATCTGCTTGGCAAGCAAAATGAACAATGGCTCCCTCGTCAACAAATTTTTGCTGAGGTTTGCGATCCCTAATCCTAGACTTGCGACACGTGAAGTAGTTTGGCTGCAGAACATCTGGGAAGTCTTTGAACTCTTTGCCTTGGACAAACTCAGGGGAGGCACAGGTGGGCTGCTGCCTGTTGAAGTTCAGTCTCCAGCGCCGGCGGAAAACCCACAATAGTCGACAGTCACAGGCCAAGGGATTATCATACAATGCCAGGGTTTCCAGGTTGCCAACTGAATGGAAAGCAGACTCCTCTAAAGTACTAAGCGAGTTCCCAGACACATTTAGTATTTTCAGGTAGTTTAGACCTCGGAAAGAGTAGGGCTCAATCATTGCCAGTCTGCCTCCCACAAGGTGAAATTCCTGCAGACGCAGCAGATCATGGAGCTTATTTCCTTCAATGGTATGGATAGGGTTGTATGAAAGATTGAGAAAGCGCAAATAAACCAAGTGCTGCAAGGCTACATAAGGAATTGTGGTCAGGTTGGCATTTGCAATCGTCAGGTAGGTGAGATTTAATCCATACAAGCAATTTGGGGTCATCGTATCCAAATATGGCCAATTTGCTATTTCCAATATTTTTAACCGATAGAGCCGTTTAAAAGAATAATCCCGTATGACATTGATATTGAGGTGACGCAGCCTGAGAGTGATTAAACTATGGAGGTGGGTAAAAGCCTCTGTTGGCACAGAAGACAAGTTGCACTTCTCAAGACTCAGGTGCTCAAGACTACTTAGGCCATGAAAAGCTCGATGGGAGATGAAAACCAGATCATTATCACCCACTTCTAAAGAGCGGAGGTTATACAAATCCTGGAACATGTAGTCCAACAGGATGACAATCTTGTTCTCACTTATGTCCAGCTGTGTAAGATTGCTCAGACCTGTGAACACACCGAGCTGGATGAGCTTTAGCTTGTTGCTACGTAGCCCCAGTATTCGCAAGCCATAAAGGTTGTTGAATGCTCCAGGCTCAATAGTGGAGATTGTGTTTTCACTCAGTTCCAGGTGTTCAAGGTTGGGAAAGTTGGCAAACTCATCTGGGTTAATGGTTCTGATACGGTTCTTGCTGAGGTCCAGCAGTCTTGTTTCTGCAGGAATGCCTTCAGGAACTGTCATGAGTTTCTTGCGGTGGCACATCACAGATCGCTCTTGAACATTGCACTCACACCGGGATGGACAGCCTGTTGTGGATCCAGACAGGACGGTGCTCAGCATCAGAATCAGAATAGGCTGCCAGAAAGCCACCAGGTAGCTGTGCCCAGTCGCTTCCCTGCCCACCATCTTATCGGTTACCTAGAGAGACGCAGAGACATAGCAAAATGTTCATGATGGTCTGTTCAGTTAATAGACAAATACAGTGCAAATTGTGAAAAACTGAAAGATATGAGCTAAAACAATAGTTTTAACAGTCTTGAGCAATGAGCTGATTTGTCATCATGCAGTTTAATGATAAAATTCTACTATTTTACATTATATGTGGGAGATGTACAGAACAGGAGTCTGAATTAATAACTCTCAGAACTTGTATTTAAAACACTTCTCTTTGGTTATTATGTGCATTTTCTGGCAGCTGGCAAGTTCAACAACTGCATGTGCTAAAAGGACAACATTCTGATGCGACACAAATGCTAACAGAACAGAGAAGAGTAGAGAGAGTGTGTCCTGCTGCAATATTCATGAACAGACTAAAGATGAATAGAGGTTACAAGGAATAAGGTATGTGCATGCAATTTTAAATTCTGCATCTTTAACTTGCCAATGCAGAGTTTCAAAAGGTATTTTAAATCCGAGCAGCTCCTGTAAATACACAGTCGTCCATGAGACCTTGTTATACGAATAAAAATACTGATCCAAGGAAGAAAATCAAAGGCAAAATCATTCTAGTAATCTACATACATCTTTCACTACTGTATAACCTCTTGGTGTATGCTGTGGAATCCTGAACATATCTACACTAAACCTTACAAATAATCAATCAGTCAATGCTGTCTCCATGACATAAAGCAAAGGGATGTGTCTAGTGGAATTAACAACATATTTCTGTAAGTCATGCTGTGTTGTAACAACTTTTTCTGAGCACATCCATGGTTTAGTGTGGTATTTTGAAGTCTTTTTCTTCCTCTTAAAATGTAAATTTGCTGTGTGAGCTAAAACAGTAGAGGGTGGAGCAACAGTAACAAAATGATACAATCAAAGATAAAAATGGTGGCAACTATGATGTATGTGCTATGGATGACAGTTGCTCACAGTCAAAATATAGACCATCAGTGAATTAGAAATGGAGAGATACATATGTACAAGACAGGAAACAAAACCTGTTTAATTTGATTCCACTGGTTAGTGTGAGTCTATCCTTTCTAACCTTTCTAAGGTCAAATGGGTCCCAGATTTAAACCCAGTGGGAGTATCCCCCCAAAGAGGGACAAAAGGACCCCCTGATGATCCTCTACCTAATCACATGAGCCAAGGTGTGAAAACGGGTGTGGGTCACAATCAGCCAGGTTGGCTGATTGTGACCCACACCCGCCAACCTCAGCCAACCCACACCCGTTTTCACACCTTGGCTCATGTGATTAGGTAGAGGATCATCAGGGGGTCCTTTTGTCCCTCTTTGGGGGGATACTCCCACTGGGTTTAAATCTGGGACTCTCCGCCATTTGACCTTAGAACGATGACCTGGATGACTGAGAACCTTCACAGACATATCCTTTCTAACAGCAATGAAATGATCCATTTGTGTCATAGCAGAACACCCATTTACAAACAAACAAAAAAAGAGCATGTGATCAGCATTAATACTACAACAATTTTGAACTATATTACAACACAAGGAGTTGGATGAAAATAAGAGGTAAGAAATGTAAAGAAAAAACAGGCTGAAAAAAAATTATTTCACATATAATTTGCACTCCTCTTTAGACATGTCCCTGGGAAATACCTGTCAATGTGTGATGACTGTTGTCACAATACAGTGAATATTCCCAGTGGTATGCAGTTTCATCTCTTCTTCTAAATTAGTGTTTAGGATGCCCTGCACCTCATCTGGTATAGCATGCGACTCAGATGCCAAGGCTAAGTTCTCACTACATTAACCCATCCTGGTCTCTGTATTGCGTGTCATTCCCCGTCTCTGTCTCTGTCTCCCAATCTTTCTGTCTCTCTGTGAGGCACACAAAAGCCACCAAAAAAGAAAAAAGTCCATTTCTGACTGGTTATGTGATTGTTCTTCCAGATGCCCAGGAGGTCTGTGAAGATGGATAATGCACCTTTGTATTTCAGCAGATTCAGTGGACCACAATACATGTGACAGATTGATAGTGTAGAGAGAAGAAAAAAAATCAGTGATATCCAGCTTGACAGTTAATTATGGGGTAACCTGTTACTACTATTGTGGCCACCTGCCACTGATAATTTCCCCCCCCCAGTGAGCCCATAGTCAACTGGACAGTAGAATCATGAAAAATGGGTTAGATTTACTTTGCTCAATTTCATTTTATTCGCTCTGAGGTCAAAGTTCAGATTGGGGATTTGATGATACCATCTGTAATCAAGTGATGCCAGAAACAGTTGAGAATTTGTCTGAATTCAGAGACCTGCACCAGAACCTGCTGTGCTTCATGCTGCCTCTGGACATACTTAATATTTCTTGTTCCTTAATGTACACTGATTAAGTAAGTGGCCTGTGAGTGTTTTGACATAGTGTGTCATAGGACATCGCAAGAAGTCTATGGAAAAATGAAAAAAATGGCCTCATGACAGGCTCAGACTCTATCTGTTGGCCTACATTGTGGGGATATATCACATATTGGCTATCACTCAATGAGATGCTATTATGTCCAGCCCTAATGCCACTGACACGTTAACACAATCATAGAAATATTCAAAGTATAATCCCCTGTTGGTAAAGCTCCTTGACTACAACTTCAGCAGGTTGTGGATTGCAGTTAGGCTTCCTAACAAGTCCCTGCACTCTTCTATACATCCCAACAGTGCACATGATTGGGCAATATTAATAAGAAATTTGAATATTTAAGTAAAGTTTTTGATGAAATTGCATTTTTATGACTTAGACGCATCTAAGTAATTTACAGCACAATTTACAATTTATAGCACACGGCTTCAGCAGCAAATATGCAATGAAACATGAAAAGATATGGACACATTAAGATGAAGAATGCTATCCATGGGTAAACATTTGCAGCTCTGTTTTGTTAATGATCTGGTGTTATCATCCCCTCACAGGCATGTATTCTGAATGCAGTTCTTCATTCCAATCAGCACTCCAGTGAGCTCCCAGAGAATTACGTTAATTGAGGTGAAGTGAGAGGGGGTGTGCTGCTCAAAAGAATGAATATGTAAGAGAAATAAGACAGTGGGGCTCAATAAATGAGGACTCACTGGTCCAAGACCAGTAATAACTAGATCAATGAATAGAGAGATTAATGCCTTTATGCCAGGATCCGCTGGGATGCTGAAGATGTTGCTTCATACGTAAAGTGGATGGTGCCCTGTTACAATGGAGTAGGTGTAGGCAGTTCAGTGTAGCATTAAAACACGGTTATCTTACCTAATGTCCAAGTTGCTATCATTAAGTAAAGTTTAATATGACATTTTATGGTTTTGATATAGAGCCCAATTTTAAAATAATTTTCAAAACCCAAGGTAGAAGAGCAGGTAGATGAAAGAAAGATGGTCTTCAGATTCTCGACACACTGAAGCTAACAGTACAGCACTACAATCATAACACAGTAACCGAAACATTCAGCCAGTTCATGTAAAAAAAAGGTTCACGTTAAACTTTAACATCTGCACTGTAGCAAGCTAGAAATTTTTTCTTTTCCATATCTTATCATTCCTTTTTTAACAATTAGCACATTCGAGAATATGCATGTATCAGTGTCGTTAAGTCCTAATCATCACAGAGTAATCCGAGTCATATTTTAGTTTACCTGTCACAAGATATCACTTCTGAGCCTTGTTAAATACCATTGTTAAATACCTTTAAGCTTCCTGGAAATCCGTAAGATGATGCTGACCTTATCTGTAGCACAAAGTGTTAAAAGCCTTTAAAGCTCATTCCTCTGCAAACCGCTTAGTCAGCTGCCCGTCTAATCCTCAATGGCCAGACCAAGGACTGGAATCTTACTGCACCACCTATTTACTCTTCTTTAACATGCCCTCACACCCTTGTCCCCAGTGTTTACAATTTCATATGATGCCTATTAGTGGTATCAAGCATAAGTAATTCCAGTCATATTTTTTTTGTATAATTTGCAAATTAATATTTTTGTGTATGTTGACAAAAGTGTTTTATTCTCTTTCTGCTATCACTTTAATCACTTCTAAGATGCTTATTGGCTTTCTAACTGCAAGTAGCATTGCAGGTATTAAAGCATAAACTAAAAGTGACACCATGACTAAATGCATCTTAACCACAAGTTTTTTTGACCTTTAGCAAGTGGTAGTAAGATCTGTCTCACACTGCCCTGGATGAATTTGAACAAAATTGTTAACCTTGTGTCATTGAGAAGCTACGCTGCCTGCTGGGACTGTTGGCTGGGTTTGAACCTGTGATATGGCAGGGCTTAAATGTAAGCCGACGCCCGACAGATGGACGGTAAAGCCCTAATCCAGGTGAAGAAGCTGGTTGGTGCATCGAGGTGCAGAATTCCAACAGTGGCCAGCTGTTGTTCTGACAAAACTCTGCCGTAAAACCTGTAGACATGTCTCTCCTGAACTTCACCTCTCAAAGGGGTCATTATTGCTTCTGCGCAGTGTTCTGTTCATTGATGTCTCATTCTGTAGTACAGCAACAAATAGGAAACTGGGAAAGAATTACCAGTGTGGTGTACATTCTGCATATTTAGGGAATGACAGGAATTTCTGATGTTGAGTCTGCCTTTACTGATAAAAAAAAGATGCAAACAAAACTACTTTCTAATTAAAAGAAAAAGACATTTCACAGTGCCACTTACACAAAGCCTGTCAGGAGACCAAACTTACACCAAAGGAAAAAAAACACTGGGGATGGGGTTATACATTAAAAGTTGATTACTTGAACCAGTCATTTTGAAAAGGATTGTTTTGTTGTTCCAGCTCGTAAAAGATGTTTTTTTTTCTTTTCTTCTTTTAATAAGACAATCAACAGGGCAATTAGAAAGATATTAACTCAGTTTTATAATAAATAGTGAATTCTTATTGTTTTGACATATTTTTAAAAATCATTTTATAAAACCCTTACTTTTAGCTCTACTTTAGAGATGTTGCCCTATAGTCTTAGTAAAAGATTTTGATGATAGTAGACAGTTGCCAATGTAAAGAAAATACAATTATAGTTGGATAGATAATATTATTTGGGTTTGGTTCAACTGATTAGCTTATTGTTAAACTAGAAGGGATATCTATTTCAAATTCAACAGCATGCTTTCAGGAACTGTAAGCTCTAAAATAAAAACAGTGTAGCCAATAATAATAATAGCTAATGATTCTGGTCAAATTTTTTTTTAAATCATGTTTCATTAAACATTAGTTTATCGAGGCCCATAGCTGGGGCTATTGTGTATTTTCTTTTTTCTTTGTTGGGTGTTTGGTGTGCAATTTAGGGATCGTGATGTTCTATCATTATTAAACTATTCAGCTTGCCAGCTCTCTGCAGAGAATCGTGATTTTTTTTTTGTTCTTTCTTTTTAAGGAGATAAAGTGTATTTTGGAAAGACTCAAATAAGACTCACTAATGAGAGCTCACATGTTTTTCACAGCATCCAAAACAATTAATAAAAGGAAACGAGCCAAACTTGAGCCTAGAGGAATAACACAAAAAGGTCTAAAAAAAAATCATTTTTTAATTAAAAGCATATTTATAATGATGTCAATTATCTGAATTTGGCAAATTATTTCATCATATATTTTGTTAAGACTGACAAACAAAAAAGAAAAATCGAATAAATGCTGTGAAGCTGACAAAAACAAGAAAGTTGGCTATTTTTCACTCAGCAACTTCACTTGAATATGTCTGTTGTTTAATAGTTATCCGGTTTAGAGCTTAGTTAAACTAACATGTGAAAAAACATGTGTAGGCCTTTAGGAAGAAGTCATTAGCAATTTGGATATGAGAGCTATTTAAATTAGCCCTGACAGTTAGAAGACGATCCTGATATAATATTGATGAACTGATAATGTAAAGCGTGATGTGCTATTTATAACTAATATCACAGTTCAGACTGCCCAGCAACACTTCAAAATGAATAAAACGGAAACTGATTATAAAAACTCACTTATTAGTGAAAAAATAACTCAGTGGACATCATTCCAACTCTATCCATGTCTTTTTTCCCCCATTTATTTTATTTGACCTCTAAACACTGAGCGTAGAATGAAACACAATAAATAACAACTTGGGTTGTGTGTTTGTGTGTGTGTGTTTAACTTTTCAAATGGTTAGCCAATTAGACAAATGTACAGCAAAGATATGGCAACAAAACCACTTAACATTGCCTTTATATCACTTTGTTAGCTAATGTTGTGGACCCCATTTTGAGTCTTGATTTCTTTTGCTGACAGAGACTCTAGGGCTCGAGGCAACTAAGTCAGGGTTGCACACATCTACACGTGGGCTCTTCTCCCAGCAACACAGGAGAAGCCAAAACCCCGAGCTCCAGAGGCTAAACTGAAAACAATGCAGACATTGCAATAAAAGTAGAAGAAGCACTAACTGCTGAAGGTCACAAGGCTTTACGTTTCATACAGAATACTGATTTCAGATGAGTGTTTTAGTGTTGGAGCTGAACCTGGCCTGTTCTACTTTGTGTAGTTTGGAAGACTGAGAGCAAGTCTGCACTAACAAGGCCCCGTGAGGTACTTGAGAAAGTCTGTTTGAAGCAATGGGCCAGAACCATTTTTTTTTTTTCACAGTCAGCAGAACTTGATATATCGCTGTATACAATTTTTGGATAAACACTTTTTGTTTCAATTGGGGTAAAGAGTTTACAAACTCAAATCTGATGCTCGTAAAGAAGTCAATCAATAAGTTTTATCGATTATTTATACATGATTAATACACGAGTAACCATGTGGTTCATTACATCATGTTAAAATAAACTGAGAGACTAACAATGAAGGCAACAACAGCAATAAAATAATAATGATAATGATAATCAGCAGAAATAGTATTAGTACAGTGAGAGTATAGCTCAAACTAGCGGTACCAATGTAAATGCACATGCAAGAAGTTTAACCTATTGCCCAAAATGGAATAGGAGGCAGGAAATTGAGCTAGATAAGAAGAAAAAAAGAACATAAATTGAAAAAAAAGAAAATGGATGAGTTATTGTTGTTATTATTGAACTTTTAGCTCATATGTGAGGGCAAATAATAACCACTGAATGTAGCATGCTATTAGCAGACAAACTGAATTTGTATAGGGCATGAGCAAGTTTGGCAGTTTGTTTAAAGTTTTTTCTTGATCAACTTTTGCATTGGTTCAGTAAACAAAATAGTGCTCGAGGCAATTAAGTTTCACGGATAATATCCCAAAAGGCTTTCTGTTTGATTTGCTGAATGAAAAACATGCTGTGAGTTTTTGCAAAATAGGGTAAGCATGCACTGAGTAATATGAGCTCAAACTGACAAATTGAGATAACCTGTAGTTTAGGTGCACTTTGTCTTTTATGGACTAATTTGCTCTTCTTATCCAGAAACAAAGAAACTGTTTCCTTGGCTACTGATGAGCAAAAAACACTGAAATCTCACCAATATTCTTGTATTGAATTTGCAGGATGGTGTGCAAAAAACAAATGAGCTTAGGCGAATAAACAGGTCTCCCAATGCTCATCAGACGCCATGAAAACATTTGCTTATGTAATCATCCATCCTTCCAATTTTCATTGAAAGGAAACTTCAAATCCTGAATATTCTTTCTTTAGAGTTCGTCATTTGTTTGTTGTTATTATGCACAAAGCTTTATTTTGAATATTAATATTTCGTTACAGTGCTTTCATCCAAAGGTTTGAGATGTAAAAGGTAAAGTTTTCAAAAATAAAGCTGTAAAAAGTATATATAATTTTTTATATATTCTTTTTAGATATACACTAGTTGATCGATAACGGCAAGCTGAAGGACATTTAGAATTGGAAACAAACAAAATCCCTGTCAGCTCAATCACATATCCTGCCAGAACATCCAAACCTATTTGAATAATCCACATTTTTGCTCTGAATTAATCATTCTTGAGTGATGGGTTAATATTATGCAGCTGAATCAAGCCCTTACCTCTTCTATGGCGCATAAGCATTTGCCAAGACATAGTGTATGATTTAATTTGAGAATGACAGTACTTATGCAAATCAAAACTGTCCTCAAGTAGTGCTATGGGGGAAGAATCGTTATTTAGAAGGTGAAGATGTTAAAATTGTAAAATTCAACATAAGGACCCTACTGAATAGCCTCCGAAATTTATTCAAGGTTAGAGGGAGGGTAAATGAACGATTTGCGAGGGGGATGAACATATTGCTCTTCTCACTAAATTTGTGAGTGAATAATTTTTTCCCTCAGATGAAGTGAGCGGATTTGGCAGTTACCCTCAGAGTGTGTTGCGGGTGGGGGTAATCTGTTTGTTGGTGAGCTTCTTTGCAGGCTTATGGAACAACTAGTATATCAACTTCCCCAAATATGTAGCCTTAATAGCCTCGAATAGACTGAAAACTGCACTGGTTCTTCAATTAAAGAAGTCAACATGGAAACATGCCTTCATCTCGTAATGAATAATTAAGGCCATATTTTATCAGCTGCTAGGAAGTATGACGGGCACAGTGTGGAGAGGCTCTCGGCTATATTGACTTTAATTGTGACTGGCATCTGAAGACTTTCTTCCCAGTGTGGCGAAGAAAATGTCCCTTTTGCTTAGCTGTGCCTGCAGCTCACAATAACGGCTTTTAAAGGGAAACGAGCTGTAATTAGTGGATAGAGAGTTGACCCTCATGCATAAAATCCCCAACTAATGCACCGGGATCAGACTTTAGAGGGTACTGTTGTTGCACAATGTAGTAGGGAATGGCCTATATTAGTGAAGCTCCAACCACACAGGAGTTGTTTACAAAACCCATTATTGTGTGTCAGGACTTTTTTTTTTACAACTTGCAGTCACCAGGAAATATATGTCAAGTTGAGATGAACTTAGCAGTATTAAAAAAGATTATGATATTGCCAACACAATTTGCACAGTGTGCTTAATCAGACTTACTGTGTAATAGAGGGTTGGGTAAAGGACAAGAAGGAAGACGTCATAAATCTTTGTAACTGCTTGAAGTGAGTTGAGATGACAGAAGATTTTAATCAATAAAGCATACATTAGTGTTTGCTGATGAATTACAATTGCTTAACATAAATACTCAAATATGTTCAAAGTACTTCAGCCATGTCTGATTTCCAAAACTGCCTTAATTTTCTGTTCTCACAGTCTCAGTGTAGCTCCAACTATTTCCAGTAGGGATTAGAGAGGGGGCAAAACAGCACCTTACTTTGAGATAGTTCCCAATGCCTAAGATTTCTTTTTATGTATTGGCAAGGTGGAGCTTACTGATGATCTCTTTGGTTCTCCAATATCTTTATCGTGTCATTGTTAAATGTGCAAAATAATATATAATCTTATCAACTTTAATCACTAATGAAATGTAGGAAAAGTATATCGAAAGTCTTTGTATTTTCTATCTCAAATACTAGAGGGGTATCTCATCTCTAAATTACAAAATACCATCATAAAGATGACCTTTAAAATCCATATTTTAATAAAACCTTTGCACAAGTGCTAGTACAGTGGTAGAAGTCAAAATCAGAAGCTTTTTCCAGAAAATCTAATCTTTTAAAGCGGTTGCAATATCTCCCTCTGGAAATCTCCAAGCGTCTACACGAATATATAATTGAAATGGTGGTGAAAAACCGACATAATCCTATACTTGTGTCTTCAACTTGGGAGCGGCACCTGCACAAAGACACAAAATTGAGAAGTGCATGATACAACTAGATGAAACAACACGTGGATTTGGAATGTACCGCTGTTGGCCATGGCAGTGGTGGATATAATGGGGCTTTAAAGTCTCATGTTTTTTTCTATAATTTGTATTTATTGTAACTGAAAATGAATTATTTTTGAATTCCTGCTACTATAGCCACCGCTATTCAATAACCAATAACTCCAGCAATAAACAGACAAAAGCAATAATCACAGAATCACCCAAGGCTTCCATCTAGTTTCAGTATTTACATTTCGCATTCGCCATCATATTTGTGATATGATTCAACGAAAATAGGTAATAAGCTGTTTCCCCATCCTCAACCCTGTCTCAGATTTTTTTTTTTCATTTTTGAAATGGCTTAGTTCTTTTAGATCTTCATTTCTGTATAGCATCATGAAGAAGAGGATTTCATTGACTTGAGACCTAGTGTGTTCATTTGCAAAGTCCCAAAGTACAAGACTGTAGATACAATTTGACCTTCAAGGAAAACACTAAAACATAAAGCAAACAAAAAGAAACAGATTTTATTTTTTTACTTTTACACAATTCTTGATTAATGGCTGTCAAATGCACCAACTGCCTGTGCAAAATAACTTCATTTTCCTCATTTGGGATTTATTTCCTATAATGGCAAGGGCTCAGACAAAACACTGTCTCACAAGCGCTTTATCAAAAAACAGAAGTACGGTATAAGAACTGTGACAGTCAGTTATTTCAATGCTCTCATGCAGACTGTGTTTATGCGCCATGACAAAAAGGGTATTTTTTCACCTTTTCCACAGCAGTATGGGAAAAGTCAAAATAGTGACAGATCTGCACAGTGCAGTTTCCCTATTAACAGTTTCTTTATATGGGAAGGGTATTCTGGCATTCGTTTTAATGAGTGTTGATGCAGACTTTCATCTGGTCATTTTCAGCACTAAACTTTAATGAGCAAGAACTCAGAGCAACAACGTATTTGATATTCATTAAGTACTGTTTTTGCACTGGAAACCAGTGACTCTGGATCAGTGCTTTGACTAAAACAAACCATTTGATTCTCTATGCAGACAAAGCAAACTATAGATGGCTGTAAATTAATTGTCAAAAGGCTACAGCTGATTAGACCAACAACGCAGCTTTCTCCTGATAAATACGCCTGACATCTAATACACTGCACTGAAAACACCTTTATTCTTACAATTTTACCATAAAATATACCATAAAATCTTAAGCTCCATTTTATTATTCCTTTGTTACATTGCTATTAATCCAGTCCCTTCGCCACAGATGGGACGGATGTTAACATATACTTGTTAAGGTAGAGCTTTCTATCCTGATAACCCATACTCTGTGGAGCAAACGCAAAAAAAGGAAAAACATCAACAGTGAGAAAGACACACAATGGGGAGTTTATTTGCTATTTCTAGCACCATGAAAAAGAACCTATGCCATACCAGTGGGAGAACCTTGTTCACATAAGATAAATGATTTAGCCTACTGTAATTAGTGACCATGAATGGATGGCTATCAATTGAACAGCTAAAATGGTATTAGATCATTTATCTGTTTTTATACGTGCAAAATGATTCACCAGTCGTTCAGTCTTCAGTCTTTTACCAGCAAACGCACACAATGAACTAGCCTCTCCCTAAAATAACAAAACAAAAAAACACACAGTTTCATTTATCTCTAATTTAAAATCTATGCAACACTTCATTCTATTTTCCTCTTGTTTTGAGATGATGGCTCAACGCACATTCATTTTAAAGAAGGCAGAGGTGGATGGGCTTTTTTGTATCAGTTGACATGAAACTACACTGAGTCACATGAACTTTAAAGCTAATAGTAGCAATTTACTGCATTATTGGGGAAAAGAAACTCTATTTAGATGGCCACAACTACAATGTTGGTCCTTTTTTTCTCTAGCCACAATCCACGAAGAATTGAACAGGTCTGGTCATCCCCACAGTGGCTTCAGAGCAGAGATAGGGGAGCTTAATCCATGTCCTCTGAGAGATTGCCCAGAAAGATGAAGCCTTAATTAGCCAGATAAAACCTCACATAATGACGCTATTGATATAGACTGAGAAATGAGGTCTAAGCTGAAACCCCCTCCCCCAAATAAAACAAAGACTATTGCGCATAAGATGGTTGAGATGGGCTGGGAAGACACTTCGTAAAGTGACTGCGGTGGATGGAAAAAGGGGGCAGATCGCTCTCACTCTCAACTCCAGCAGGGGAGCATTGTCTCATCTCTCTGAACAATCCACCTGCTCCAAATTCTCTCATAAGAAGCTTAGAGAAAAATGCTGACCTTCATATAAACAAAGATTATGTGGAGGAAAACAACAACAGTTTTGGAGTACTTAAGCAATAGCACTCTGGGGAGGTTCAAGCAATTAAAGGCAAAATTACTCGTCTGAGCTGTCCTTGTATCCTCCCATTCCATATCTTTGCTTTTGTGTAGTAAGACGAGGTCATAGAGATAGTGAAAAGAAAGAGAATCACATCTCTATAGTTCTGCTAATCCTAGGGGTACTAGAGGGAACAAAATCTTACTTTCAGAAAGACAATCTAGGTATTTCACATGCTATACATGGATCAATGACAAGGTGACCCAGTACAGTAATAGCAGATGGCTTTAAGGTTGGCAAAGACATTGCAAACCTCTTTTCAATGCTTGTTCTTCGAAGAAGTTACAGACATTAGCACCAGATTCCTTTCGTTTTCTTATTCTTAAATAATAACTCCTACAACTGACTTAAATTTGTAGAATTTCATGTACACTATACATAGATTAATATATCTTAACACTAGGAAAAGAAAGCCTCATTATATTTGAGTGCAACTGATATCAAAGCACATCCAGCCTCAATCTGCAGAGTTAGGAGGTGAGATCCCTTCTGCCACTCATGCCTTAATTAATGAGAATGGCTGTCTGTTTTCTTTGTTTCCCTGCAAAGAGTAGTGCCTATGTTGAAGCACGCTGACAGGCAGACACTTGTGGACACACGTTTTAGAATTTCATCTTTGTACTCTTGTCATGTTATCCTTGTCGTGATGTAACTTGTATGCCATTTACAGAGGACATGTAAATCAGCATTGCTGAAATGAAGCTAACTGTGCTGAAAAATCCCGTTTTTTGGGGTTTTTTATTCACTTTACATGTTCAATCTGGATTGAGAAATACATTTTTATTTACAGAACCAGCTGAAGGGATCAGATAAGATGAGCCATTACTTAACAAATAAGCATTTTCCCGCTGTGGAAAAAAAAAATCCACAGCAGATTTTAATGACAAGTTAATTCGCTATTTGAAACGGAAACGGTCTCATAACCAGTTAACTGTACTGGACATTTCTCATATACATAATTTTACTTTTCACTGTATTTCCACTTATTATTAGTGTTAAAATGTGTTTGTTTGACAAAAACAAACTGTAGCAAGTTGTTACAATGCTGTTTTACAGGCAAAATAAATAATCAGTCATTCAAAAAGTTGATTCATCTATAACCAAATTAACTTTTAGTCATCTGATTAACTTGACAGAACCTCTGATGATGATGTTTTTGTCTATCACAGGTAAAGGGAACACTAACTTCTTTAATTTTTAGAGGCTGTTATAATTTCTTTTTATTTTTTTAACCTTTTGCCCACTTTACAAGGTCTTTAAACCTACGTAACTTCATTACCGCTTGTGTTAGAGACAAAATTCAAGTGGTTTTTGAAAGCTGAAAAGATGAGCTTTACGGGGATATTTGATGTATCATGGTAGCACAAAGCATTCACAAGGTACTGCTGTCTGAACACAGACAGAGAAATAAGCTCCGCCTAGATTTTATCATGTGCGCTTCACATTACCATAACTCCTTAACCAGCTGAGCTAGAGAGAAAAGATGACTACTGTTTTGTAATTTTACAGCCAAAATGACAAAATAACTCCAGGTGGCCTACATGATAATTGGGTGATAAAGGGTTTTAATGTTCTAATCTCAAAAGTAAGAATTATGTGAGATGAGAATGATCCCGTCTCTTTCTCGAATATGTATTTGAATTTTAATCATTTTGCCATCAAAATCATTTCTGCCCACCTTTTGCACCTTTTTCTAAGTCAGTTATGAGATGTGCGGGTTAAATTGTCTGGACCATCCTCTCACACCACATCAGTGCTCCTCAGACCTGATCTCTTTCCCCTCCTAATTCCCACAGGTTCCCAAACTACTTTGCACTTCTGTGGCAGCGCAACACACGCCGGCATCCAACAAGGTCAAATGCCATTTCATTTTCTCGTCTTTGATCGCTGCACGGCTCTTTCATCAGTCTCACCCTCCCCATCCACCCGCATGCTACCGCCACCATTTTGCCAGTTAAACTGACCTTTCTTCTCTCCCTCAGTTTTGAAGAATGGCAGAAACTGGAATTAAAATACATGCTCCAGTTGTAAAATATTATCAAAACCATAAAGCTTGTGAGACTGTCTTTTTTTAAAGAAAATGATAATGATGTCTAGGAAAAAAAATAAAAATAAAACAAGTCCACCTTGAAAATCCTGGATTTCTCTCTTGTATCATTTTTAGACTTCCGGCATGTTTAAGACTTAAAGGACTAAATGGAAACAGCTGCTGAACTGTCTGTCACATCAAAATGTGTTAAAATGCCAAACTGCAACATTTATATGTGTTTTTCCGGCTAAAGACAGACTTTCAGTATCCTACATGTCAACTGAATTTGGGGCCTGATTGAAAAAGGTTTAAACGTGAATGCAAAGTCTCAGAATTTCGTGCAGAAGTCTAACTGTAGGTGGGATTATTACTGCCTCTTCGTGTCTAGCTAAACAACATCTCTTCATGCCACTCAGTCTGGTCAATAACCTGAAATCTGACCTCTTGTTTCCTCCCTGCACTTTCCCTCTCCTCCTTCAACAATATTAGCAGTACGTTGTTACATTGTTCGGTTATTCTCTCTCTCTCTCGCTCTCTGTTAACAGCCAGAGGGTAAAAGAAAGTCGTAGTGAGGAAGGGAAACGGAGAGACAAACCAGACTGAGAGAGCTTTTAGGGAAGTTAAACTGAAAGAGTAAGATGGAGGTAGAGCACCAAAGAGATGAACGAGGGGAGCTTTTAGGGAACTAAAAGCTGCTCCCCCTTATACCTCAAAGCAAGACCCCTGTTTTCTTGAATCACATGATGAATGGGAACAGACTGTCAATGGATAAAAAGCAGCTACACTGATCTCACGAAAGGAAGGGATAATGGACTTGAAGCACATTAAAATATTTGAATTATCTTGAGTCACTTTAATCCATGTGTCATGGAGGATAGCCTTTCTATACTTTGGCACTAAGGTGTCATTTTCTTAATGAATCCTAATGGGATTAGTGGCTTTTAATGGCGATTTTAACTTGTCAAGGCCCATCAAATACAAAGAAAAACAATGCAAAATCAGAAACACCTTATTCAGAGCTCATTATCTCAATGTAAAGTAGCTTTGAAACCAGTCTACCAGAACTAACCTATTAGATTGTATTGTATCTACTCTATTTTCATGTTAAAATGCACAATAACGACAGTTTAAAGGCTTCAGTTATCAGATAAAGGGAAAACCTTTACTACACAATATTGTTGGTAAAAAGGTAAGAGCACATGGCTCTTTCTTAGCACATGCTCTGGCATAGCTTATGAACTCATACACATGTATTTAGAGGCTAACAGCAGTTAGCCTCTGTCATACAATACCAGGGTCTGACGGCACTACATCTGTCAGTCAAACCTGGTGAATCAGTGTTTGTGTACAACTCTCAACACTTCACAACAAAAAGGAAGGAGGCACCACCACCACATGTTGCTATACAGCAATTATGCTTTGAGTTAAATCCACAGTTTTGCAGCTAAAAACTACACACAAAAAAATCCTTAAAAACATCCTTAAAAAAACCAACAATGAACTCTGCCAATCACTGATCACCATTTGCCCAACCATAATGTAAAGGAAGATCTGTATTGTTGTTTACAATAGAACTAGAACTCAGCACTAGCCAAAATATTCTTTTTTTGAAGACGTGACTTTTACGCTACTACATCAATTTGAAATCACAGGAGACATGTAGCAGGTTGGGTGCAAATGACAACTCCGTTTCTAAGTACTTCCTCAGTCAGCCTACTAGACAGAGGGAAGAGAGTCGAGAGTACTAGCACTGCACCTAAACACCGGACTCTGTGAACTCTGAATCTCAATGGGCTATTTTAACAGCCATTACATCAGGGAGGTGGGACACAAACACAAATCTTGTTCCCACTTATGAAAAATATCATATGCTCCATTCAAGTGAGGCTGTGAAAGTGGAGCTGCTGTTGTATCACAATTGTGTTTCAAACTGCCACCAAATAGCACTGTTTGAATTGCTGCTTTGAATAGAAAGATGCAGCATATTGTAATTTTGCCTCACAATAGTAATCATCAGCGCTGCTACACCATTTATTCAAACTCCAGCCATGAATGCATGTGACATTATCAAATGGGTCAATAATATCCATTGTCTACAACTGGAAAAGAAGGGAAGACGACGTAAATGACGGATAGGGAATTTACATGTCAAAAACATCACAGTTTCGATGATCCCGGTTCAGTGTGTTTTGTGGCCTGCTGATACACCTAAAATGTAACCATTATTCTCCATAAAAGTATATATAGTGCGCAGCGTAGCTATACAATCACCTGTTTGCCATATGACTATAAGCTGTAAATAAGTGAAACTATGGAGTACGTTTTCAATGGCTGGGGCTACCTTGACTGACTTCTGATCGGGTGTTTTCACCCCAAAGTCCCATCCAAAGCTGTCAGTCTTAGGCCATCAGCTCACTCAGTCAACATAATTTAGAGCCCACTAACAGTTTAGGAGAGTGGCATTTACACACAGTCGTCCAAGAGGTGAGTGTTTAAGGCTTCCTGGCAACAGAGTTTCATTACTCTTTCATCATTCATGACTCCACTCCACAGGGTTGGTAAAAATCCTTAGCAAATACAAACCCTTGACCAATAGCTTCATCTGGCGTCAATAAAAGCTAAATTGTTATTGAAATCCAAATTTTTAATAAAAGTTGATGGTAGGCATGCAATCAATTTTGACTGCTTGTTGCCATTCAAAATCCCACCTCTTTGTGAAGACCTTGGTCTTGCACACAAGTCACAAAATGGTTCTCTGAAAGCCCCTTCGGAGAATTTCCCTAAAGACATTTTTCACACCGCTGTGAAGTAGATCAGAATTAGCTGCACTTGTCTGATTTTTTTTTTCAAACGCGAATTCTTTAAATGTTAATTAAACCCCACAGGCTAATGTAAATGCATGACATTTACACATGCCTCTGACATGCCTCTAACAAGACTGTACACTACAATGACATTTCACTTAAGGAGTAAGCAGTTGGCAGAAATCTAAAACAGCCTGAATTTGATAGGTATCTGCCCCCCTCCATTCTAAACCTCTCCCACCTGACTAACACGGGCACAAACATGTGCTTCATGCACTCTGGAAATAAGTAAATCCTGACTTCAGACTTAAAAAAAAATTAAAACCCCGGTCTTTTCAGATACTTTGCTTTTATGCTACTTTACTGTATGTAGAACTGCACAAACTACACCCCTGCATTCCCTCTCGGGTCACTTGAAATACAGTATGCAAACAAAATGCAATATCCAATTTTTTGTGGGTGTTTTTTCTCAGACGACAAAAATATGTTGCTTATCCGAGTTTTAAAGCATCCGTTGGATGCTTATTTGCATTAATTTTCTCTTTAGTTTCCTGCTTTTGATTGCAATGAGCCATGAAAGATATGTCATGCAGTTAAATATTAACGTAAAAGCCAAGTCACAGCAGGATGTGGATATTGTCTGTTAGAATTCACACATCAAGACTTGAAACCCGTGCATTTCTGCATATTACGTGTATGGTAGTTGCAGCTTTGTGACAGGTATCTGTGATGTGACAAATAAATGGTTTCCATTTTGGTGTAAATTCTGGATTAGTGTGCACAATAATCACGTTAATGTTTCTACCATCACAGGATTAAGGGCAATGCAATTAGAATTACAAATGTGAAATCAGATGCGACACAGTGAAAGCCATTTTCACTAAAGGTAAAGTTGAGGGCACAGCAAGGGCCACATATCCTCAAATATCTTTAAACAGCGAATCATTTACAGTAAGAATTGTAGAAATTCAGAATAAATTAACAGATATTCTAAAGAACGTTTTTTATAGTAACGTAACACATTAAACATGTGCTTCTTTATCTTTTTGGAGTTTTTTAACAAACCCTGACACTGCACCACCACAAGACCAGTAAATATATAATATGTGCACAACTGCAAAGAAACACAAACACAGAGTGTAACACATAAAAGTAGCTTAAATCTGCAACGAGACACAGCCCCTACATGGCAGCCAGCTGCTACATTATAAAAAAAAAATTACACTGCATTTCATAAGTTGCGTTTGACTTGGGCGGGTTAGCCTTATGGGAAAGAAAAGAAATAGATTGCTGTTGACACTGTTGAGGAGCTGTTTCCAGCACCTCTGCTATGCTGTCTGGGACACTTTCCCAATAGATGGAAATACTTACATGAAAGTGATTGCACTGCTGAAACTACAAAAGCGAGAATAAAAATGCTCATGAGTTTTTGACAGCACATATAGCTGTTCCTTCTCCTTACCCACTTCTAAAGATATCAGCCAAGGACAAAAGTGACACGTGAACAAGATGCTTCCTCCTCCTTCCATCAAATAGCCACTATGATCCCACTACAGATCTTTTATAACCACGCCACCCAGCCTCGGGCAAAAAGTGGAACGACAGCCGGGGGCTTATAAAAACAACGTAATTGCAGTCTCATGTGAAAAGTCTCAGCGCTGCCATCCTAGCATTATGTAGGCCTCACAACTGGGAACTAATAAACACCTTGTCAATGCAGTAGGTGTTAGCTTTACACCCAGGATGAGTGTCTCCAGGATACATGTTAACACATCATAAATCTGCTCACTATTGGTCACTTAGTGTGTTGTGAGAAAACAAGCCTGTGATCAGTCATCATACACTAACATCATGGTCCACACCATCACCACCCACTTTGTCTTGACTGCTTCTCTGTCCCAGTATGCTGTCTATGATGAGGCTGATCTCTACCATGAATGAATAATGCTGCACACATATTTCAGTCTGATCTCATTAGTTTACTGTTCCATTCTCTGTCTATATCTGATTACATTTCAAGCATGGGCTACTAAGACATAACCATTCTTCACTGAAATATAATGGTGTTACGAGGATCAAGATTTTCCTGTGATATCTGATACTCTGTATTATACTGGCCGCTATGTAGAGATTTAGCTTATTGCAAACATTGATCAGCGCGTTGTAATTCAATACTGCATGCCAACAGCAGCATGAATTTGTAGGCCAGAATTGAGAGGAGTGTTTTCTACATGTGTGTCGTAGCCTACTGTACTGTAGGGCGAAGAGGTTAATCCTACTGAAAAATGTAGATAGTCAAGGTCAGCGGCTGCACATTTGTTTAATGAAGGCAGCCGGGGCGTCTGGACAAAGCGGATCACACACTTCAGGAGCCTCTTAACTGCTGCAAAGCAGCTATGATTGAGTCAGCAGTGTGCCAATCATCAATGAAAACAAAAAACAGTAAAACATGACAAAAATAGGGCTTTAAGCCTGGGGATGAAATTAACAACCACAGGGCAGGATTAAAAAAAACCAAAAAAACACTTACTGTAATGGGGTCACTCTAAAGTCATTACTGAGTCCAAGAAGCAAACAAAGGTACCTTGATAGGGAGAGCACATCGGACCATCCAACCAAAGCCCCCCACTTACCCACACACATACAGGTGCCACACCCTTGTGGCTGTGTGATATCTCAAAGTGTACCCCCTATCTATCACGTTAGATTGTGTGCCCAGATAATGCCAGAGAAGCTGTGCTGCTGCTGTTGCTGTTGCTGCTGATGGAACGACTGGAGGCTGCTCCTGTTCGAGCTGGCTGTCCGCTCCTTCCGGCTATTTATAACCAATAGAGCTACAGCACTTTATGAATGTCTGCAGGCACAGCATCACAGAGTCTTCTGATGCTCTGCCTCAACAGCTTTTGTGAGAATTATATGCATATAACAGTACACACATTATAATAGGCTGTGCTGCACAATAAAGCGGGGAGACATTCAGGGGCCGCTGTCACATTCCCTAAAAATGCAGCCTCTAATAACAAACAACAGATGGAGTGTGGCACCATAAACGCACAAGTTTCATCTTGTGGCCCGTTTCGTCGCAATTGGTGCTATATATAGATCCCACGTCTGTAGTCTAGTTGAAAACAAAGCGTCCCAAGTCGTTTCACAAAAAAGAAAAAAAGAAATGCACCACCACACCGCTGCAGAAGCCTGCTTGCTTTTTATACGCTGCCCATTTAACAGATAGCCATCTTTGCAGATGAATAAAATGGCATAGGAGGGAGGATCACGACTGCCTCACACTTCAACACAATGACAAATGTTATCTCAGCAGAGCCTATACGTGGTCAAATAAAGGCTAGATGAAGATAACATTTTGCAATTCACTCACCTCCCTACACACACACACACACACACACACAGACACAGTCCATATTCTGCCTCTCTCTCTCTCACGAACAAAAACACACACACGCACATATTCGCGGGACAATTAAATTTGATTAATGCTTTAAGCCTTCGTCCTCTCGGACGAGCACACGCACACGCAGAAATGAGCAGAAAAGCAGATTTAAAATGTGCACCGATAACAAAACTCTACATGAATTTGGAATGTGTGTTTATTGGATGTTTTGGTACCTGCAGAGGACGCGCCTAATCACACTCAAGTCCCGGTTTGCTTTTCTGTCCTGTCAACAAATTCTGTCCTTATCATTTGGGACTTGCAGGAATATATGTGTATATGTATATTGTTGATTTGACATCGGAAAGCGCTCCTTGGAGTTACAAATAAACCTCTCTTATGAACTGATGTCGCCACTAGCGCACTAGAATTCACATATTTGATGGATGTTTTCTTCAAAGTAGCCAGGGGGAGACCAGGGTTTGGCTGCATACTATCCACCTCTCTAAAATCTTGGCCTCACCCCACATTAAACCGCAGTGCCATAAGCACGGAAACTGAAATGGATCTGCATTATTTTATTTATTTATTTATTTTTTTAAAAAACAGTTTTTCCTAAATGTATTTTATTTTATTTCACTGGCTTTATTAACCAAATACTCACCTGCTGTAGCCCTCACTGCTTCCAAGCATCCTTTCGCATTTCTTCCCGACGGCAACTCCCAGCCACCAACACTCAAATTGAGACGCACTATCTCAAGTCCATCTCCTTGATAGATAGCTTTAAAAGATGACAGGGGAGAACAGACACCAGCCAGCCGTTTCCTGCTGATTTCCAACGACTTTCTCCAAAACGGCACTGCTGCAGTTCTGAGACGATAGCAGTAGTTAAAACCGATAACCCACACAAACGCGCACATACAGCGCGATCCTCCCTTGGTAATGGGGCTCCTTGTGAGCCCGAACTCGTCCGATGAGAATAAAGAAGGAATGCAAATGGCAGGTAGAGAACAACTCCCACGCACCGCTCCCGATCCAAGCGCACAGCTCCCTGATGCAGTCTCTCCACAGCACACTCTCGGTACTGTGTGACTGGCTGTCGTCAGTGGCACAGGCAATCCGATTGCTGGAGGGAGGGACGGAGATGATCAGCGGAACGCACTCTGCCCGGTGTCCTACTCAAGTGTGTGTGGTAAAGCTGTGTGTTTGCCGGGGCGTGTGTGCCGTGTTCTATCACGTCACATACGCAATTCGTCCATTTAGTGGTATATTCATTTAGACCCCACGCGTTTTGTTAACCTTCCTTATATGTCCAGATATGTCTTTCCAGATTTCAGCCTCTCCTCTGGCGCGCACAGAAACGTTGACGCACACGGGCACATGGGACATAAAGCAGCAATATATTCTGAGGGTAAACTGAACCTAATTTGTTCGCGACACCTTTGTAACGTGCAAATGCTTCACCGAAACGTCATGGAAAATACGGTTATATATAATCACATATGTGTCTGAGAAAGAAGTGGAAACAAAAAGGGAACGTGAGAGGAGGAAGGAAGGGAGTCTATGAGAAAGTAGCAGTTCCCTTTTTAAAGGCCTGATGGCACTGTGGGCTTCGGGTACTGCAGACAAACATACACAGGCATTCACAACACACTGCTTCTTCCAGGAGGCAGTCTGTGCAGTATGCTCCCTAATACATACCTGATATTTTACCTCCTGTGATTTTTAAACTGAGTCTATGGACGATCACTTAGAGATGGTAGGTGATATTTAAAACTGGAAAATAAAATTACAACCCCAATCAAAAAAAGGGTTTCTGTGTAAAAAACGCAGTGATTTCTTGTAATCACATTTTTCACAACAAAACATAGAAAAAATAGATATTTAAACTGAGACTTTTTACTGTGTCACTGAAAAATAGGTATTTATGAATTTCATGTCGCCACACATTCTGAGTAAAAAAGTGGGACAGAGCAACAAAAGGCTGGAAAAGGAAGTGGTACTAAAAAAGAAACAGGTGAAGGGACGTTTTCCAGGTACTTAGGTTAGTAACATGAGTGGGTACAAAAAGAGCAACTTAGAGAGTTTCTCAGAAGGAAAGATGGGCAGAGGCTTATTAATCTGGAAAAAAACAACAACAAAAAAAACTGCATCTACAAATAGCAGAGCCATTTCAGAATAACCTTCCTCATCATGAAATTGCTAAGACTCTGAATATTTCATCCTCTGCAGTGCATAACACAATATCAAAAAAATCAGGAGAAATCGCTGTGTGCAAGGGACAAGGCCAAAAACCCCCAATCCTGGACACTCATTGTTTTCAGACCCTCTGGTAGCACTGCATTAAATACAGGCATGATTCTGACATGGAAACCATTGCTTTGACTGGGGAACACTTCCAGAAGTCACTGTCTGTAAACACTGTCCAGGATCCAGGATAAGAAATCTATCATACAAAAAAACCATATGCTAACATGATCCAGAGCAACTTATGCTCCCATCTAGATGATGTACTTTTCATGGACGGTCTTGCATTCAGTAAGACAATGCTAAACCACATACTGCAGCTATTACAACTTCATGGCTTTAGCTGGCCTGAAATGAAAGATATGAAAAGGAGACACACTGCTGAGCACCTGGAATCCTGTATCAGAGAAGACTGGGACAACATTCCTCTCCCAAAACTCCAGCAGTTGGTCTCCTCAGTTCCCAGATGTTTAGAGTGTGTCATTACAAGAAGAGGGGATGCTACAGTAGTAAGCCCTGTCTCAACTTTTTTTTTCTATTGCTGTCATGAAATTTAAAATGAGCTAAAACTTTTCACGAAATAACGAAATATCTCAGTTTAAACATTTGGTATGTTTCTATGTTCGACTGCAAAATCGGACCTATTCATCATAGATATCTGTAAGTTTACATGGTGTTTGCACTGTCTGCCATGACATGTTCCATTTATGAATCATTACTTTGCTGTTAGGTGTAACCCTTACCAATGACCCATTTTAAAAAATTATATATATATCATTAAAAACTTTTATCAATGTCATAAACAATTAGGACCTTAACTCACTGATTGGTAAAAACTTGCAAAGCACTGTGCCCATGAGTTAATGAATGATCTTAAATGAAAACCAAAACCAAAAAACAAAACAATGGATTTTACATTGTTTCAGGAAAAATACACACATACTCACGTGCATATAATACAAACACAATTATGAGTGTTTAATTCATTTTCAGAAATAGAGTCACATTAATCTTGCCTAACCTCGAGTGGCCATAAAGTTGAACATTAGCATGTTTGTTAGCATGGCAAAAATAAATTGTTGAAATTGAGATTTTTCAGCAATTTTCTCAATTTTCTAGTTTTTCTCAATTTTGTGCTCATGATGAAACTTATTCATGCGTTCAGTATAGAAGATCTGTAATCACCCATTTAGCCGCTTCCTTGATGTCCACCTGCTAGTCTATTCTTTACTGCACTTCCCACGCTGTCAAAGTCAATGCTGACATCATTACTCATGACCAATCATTCTCTTGCCCACCTTCAGTGAGCCAATCAGCTCCAACCCATGTGCTTTAAATCTCAGCGCTCTTCTGTCGTTCTGTCTTCCAGTCTGTCATTTGTACAGCCACCTCCTCCCCATCTCTGCCTCACCCTGCTCAATCAGAACCCATCCAAGTCCCCATCTTCACCAGCACCAGTGTCTATCACCGCTGGGATTCTGTTCTGCCATAATGAGTCTTGGCAAATAAATGAGACCAAATAGATTAATTAATTTCTGTATCACAGAAAATCATGTTCCATTCTTACAAACGATCTCTTGAACTACCTGTTATCTTTGAGTACTGGATGCTGGTGTTAAATGATTTGGTTGGTTTTGTATCACTGATGAACATACTAGGAAGGCACTAACTTATTTTTTTTGTGATTAGCTGAGGTGTAATTACAGAAAAAAATAGAATATTTTGTAACTGAAATATGATTTTGATGGTGTTTACGTCTGTGTACATTAACTGCAAAATGTGCTGTCTTTAAAGTAAGCTGAAAATGAAGTTATTCCTATGTTTTGAAGAGTTGTAGGACTTAGATTTTAACTTCGATTTCAAAAACTATAATGTACCCTATATTATCTGCTTACACCATGACAAAGTCACACAAAATATTTGTCCAGCAGTGTTGAAATTTGTCACTTTTGCATGCCTAAAGCAACTCTGCACAGGAACTTAAGCCATTCTGGCACCACAGCTACTTGTCAATGTCTTCAGCAGCAGATCACGCATGGCCAAGGTACCCTTGCAATGAGTACAAGGCATTTTGTCAGTATTTTAGAGTTATTTCCACGCTGCCTGGCTATAAAACCATTCTGTTAGACAGGGGCTTTTTCTTTCCAGATCACTACCCTAGAACTGACAGTATATTTCCCTATGGATATAAAGTTAAAAATAAACAATTGTAATACGTTTTGTGTACTGGTGCTTGACATGTTTCATCAATATATATTACTCATCAGCTGATCGATATGAGTAAAATAAAATTAATAAGTAAATGAACGATTATACACAGATTTGCAGTACTAGTCAAACATGCTCACTGTGTTATTAGATAAATAAAAGTCAGAGAAAATGAGATTCCAAAAGGGAACATTTGACTGTGACATGATGCACCTCATAGGCGGGAGGAGAGAGGTGAAGTTCGTAGACCTTATTCTTCTCTACTTCGTCTCCATCCTCTCTACCCTGCTAAGAGCTGAAAACAACAACAGAGGTAACAATGGATACCTAGTGACGCCACAGGCTTTGAAAGGATCCCATCAATAATTAATTTGTTCAGCTGTGTTCCTCAACACTGGCATGCACGCTTGTCCTTAATCTTCTCTTATACTTGGTGTGAGGGGTTTCTGTCATGTGGATAATCATGACTCTGCAAGATGAATGACTCTGTGATTAGATGATAAAATAACCATTTGCTTGTTATGCTACAATCGTTCTTGATAGGTGAGTGGCTTTGTATAGCAAGTTTCAAGGTTGTCATTCTTGCTGGGTAACTATTGATAAGGCTGGCCCCCTAATGAATTCTGATACCGATACAGTCTTTGGCATCATTTTAAGAGTCACTATTGCAACAGAAATAAAGAAATATATTTTTTAGAATGAATCATGAAATGTGTCTGCAAGCTAGAATAACTTTCACTCTGACTTAATTTATGTTGCCAAATTAAATTCGGGTGTTCAGAATATTTTTTTCCTTCACAGTAGGAGACAAATGAAAACTTGGGAGTGAAATCTTAACTGTTTTCAACATAAAGTGAAAACTGAATTCACCAGTTGCCGACAGCCTTTTATTTTTGTTGTTTTTGTTTGTTTTTCAGTCTTTGGTCCCTTTGGTATTTCTTTTTTCAAAAGGCAGATTGACTTTTATTATGAGTTGAAGCTAACCATTTAGCATGTGATCATATTCAGCAACAACAGATAAATATTAAGATGCCAACAATTAGTTGAATCTTTTCACTGCTGCGTAATTGTCTGCTAGGAAACCTTCATGCATCTGGATGCTACAGACCAAGCACACCCGTATGGTGATGGCATTCCCCAATGACAGTGGCCTCTCTTAGCTGGACATTGCCTCATTTCACAAGAGCTGTTCGAAAAAGACTCAAGGAACAGGACAAAGAGCCCATAGTATTGATCTAGACTCCAGACTCTCACTTTGTAACCCACAGGATCAAAATGATCCACTGCCAGCTTTCCCTGCCAGCCATGGGACGCCCAAATGGACAGATCTATTTTGGTGTAAGCTAAACAGTATAAACATGGTGGTTTTTAAAGTTGTGGCTGATTTGTGTATTTATATGTGTATTCACCTGGTGGGCTGCCAAGGTACTGCAGGAGTAATAACAAAAACTCAGGTTGAAATTACAACTTGGTACAGTTATATATTTATCTAAATATATGTGTTTATTTACTGTTGGCTGTGCGACAGACTGGCCATCTGTCCAGGGTGTACCCCACCTCTTGCCCTATGGTAACTGGGATAGACTCCAGCTTCCCTCGACCCAGACAGGGATAAAGGGTTGATTTGTGATTTAAAACTGATAATAGGAGGTTAGTTTGTTATATTACTCATGACTCTGACCCTCATTTACTGCAGTGGCAGGTCAACTTAGTATCAGAGCAAAACGTGCAATAGACATGTTGGTCCGCTGTGTCCATTTCACGCTTTGCCTCTCCAAAATCTGAAATGGAGATGCGTGCAGAAGTTGCATTACCAGCAGGGGGAAATAATATATTTTAAGCCACGAAGTCGGTGGTGAGCAAAAAACGTATAAAGGATATTTCCGGGTCCTTAATCGTCAGAATCGATTAAGCTAGGGGGCTAATATGTATATACGTGTAAATGTGTCAGTAATGTCTGCTAAATGCTTTCCTGTGATTATTTTCATGTTGGTTTGAAATGAAATAGCTCCCTTTGCTGCAGTGTTTTGGAGACCAAAGCGTGAAATTGACACGGTGGACCGGCGTTTCTGTTGTTACACACTTTGTCATGATATTGGGTTGGCAGGTGGGTCACACATTGGCCTTAACGCTTGACTGAGTAGCATTAACAATTGATCATGTTTTTAAAATGAAATTTTCAAAGAAATGCATCGCTTTATCTTGTATTTTGATTCGAATGAAGATGTAATATTGGGTGGGTCCCAAGGGAATTTTCTGGTTTTTAAATGTGCTGCAGCACTCTTGACTTTGGGAACAAGCTGGGTTTATTTATTCATACAACAGCAGTCTCACAAAGTGGCTTTATTTTATAGCACATTAGTAAATGATACGCCCATGAAATACAAAAATAGTTAGGAAGATGGAGTTTTTATTTTTTAAAGATCTTTAGAAGTATTGCTTATTTTCCTTTGTGTTATAAATCTGCATTTGCTGGTTGTTTTCTATTTTTAAAACTTTACAACCGTGTAAAAAATACTTGGGTATAGCAGGAATCTGTGGTTTGGGCAGAAACCCTTTGCACATTTGCTGTGTGCCACAAAATACAGCAGCCAGAAACTCTTTGGGGGGGATATGTTAGGCAAGCATTGGTCCTGGCTGGGACCAAATTTGACATCTCACAACACTTACTTGCTCCAAAGTAATATCGATTTCTTTTCCAGAAAAGAAACAACAACAATATAAAGCTAAAAAAAAAAAACAGAACCCAGAGACAGCACAGCAAAACTCAACAGCAAGAAAAACCTCTTGAAACAAAGTAAACAGGACTTACAAACCTATAAACTTTCCTTTTCTGTTTTCCTTCAACTTTGTTGGCTGTTAAGTTGGTCAAAGTAAAGCAGCATGAATATTTCTTTCTTGCCCTGCTTTTCTTTTCTTTTTTCTTTTTTGCAGCACTTACCTAAAATCCATCTCTTTACTCACTATTCTTCTAATCCTTACAAATGGCAACACACTCCCCACTGTCACTCAAACGTACTCACACATAAATAATAGACACATGCATCGACTCACTCATTGTCACTCAGTCTCACACTCACACTCATTTGCCCTGACTTGTGTTATTGTACTGCTATGTAAAATGGCTGGTGCAGTGAAAATGGAAAGCAGTGAGGTTGGAACGGAAAAGTGCCTCAATGGGCTTTGAATTGCCAAGGTCCTGAATAAGCATTGTAATATGGGCTTGCAGGCAGCAACCAAATATGCAAAGAATTGGATTTGGCATTACTGACATCTAGTTTTACCCTCGCAAATGCGCAACCTACAGAAATACAAAATCATAATATGGCGGTAATGCACACTATTAACAAGCTTTAACAATGTAAAGGATATTGTTCTGGGACTGCGTGTGGTTTAGGGAGTGATTGCTTTGGTTTTGTAGCATGACATCCTCAGATATAGAACTATGTTCATAACAAATAATTGAAACTCATAACGTTGCAAGAGTTTCAATCCAACATGAAAATGACAGCCATCAAGATCATGAAATCTGTTTGAGATGACAGCAGTACACCAAAGGAATATGTAATGGTCATAAAAATGGTGACATATTCACATTGATAAGTCAACTAATGAACAGCTCAGTACCCATAATCATTGCTGAACACATTTCTGAACCTTGTTATAGTAGCTTTGACACAATTGCTCCCACAGATGTACTAAGTGGAAAAGCATACAGCAAGAAGGGATCCTGGATACTTACTCGAAGGCTAGTGTTTCTTTGGGCCTACTAGCACAGACCATACTAATATCAGAGGTATTATCTGGCCTATCATAGTAATGAAGAATAAATACTGTGGCAACCTGGACCTAGATCTGGACCTAGACCTAGCCCAGTGGTCATATGAGCAATACTTTGTCTTCAGTGGTTTATATTTCCCACAAAACAATTGGCAGGCTGCTGCTCTCTCACCGCTACTCAGGCTCAGTGCAGTGCAAGAAAGACTGCAAAGAAAAATGATGCTCCCATGCCACTTGCACACACTGCTTTGGGCAGACTATCATTCCCATTAAACTAATAACAGTTAGCTTCTTATCTCACAGTGTCTTGGCAAAGTCACTTCCACCCTTGAACACACTGCCTTTGAATGCTGGGGCTTAATCTATCACTGAGGCCCAAATGAGACCGCATAATCCTCTGCAATTTTTTGTTCTTGTATTTCACATTATCACTGATTTCTACTGCATTTTTTATATACTTTTTTTTTATTTTCTTCCATTTTGGAACAATGATGCTGTCCTTCAGTTTCATAAGCAGACAGAATGTTCAATCAAGAAAAAATAGCTGATGTCAGAAGCTAGTACATGAGTGGGTTTATTCTTTTGTTGAACCAATTTTCATTATCAAATTACCATTTGAAACTATTCAGATAGTGGAAATATTTAAAGTTTAATGTAAAATGTGACAGTGGCAATGCTCCCATCCACAGGGCACCGACTGGTCACCAGAAAACAACCTCATACAACACTTGATTCTGGAGAATCAGTGCACAGGTGTTTCAATGCTTTAGAGGCAAATGAAAGTCCAACAGGTCCCAGGTCAGTTCATTTTCTCTCTTGGCATTTAGGACTCTGGTAAAGATCAATTTTCTTGGTTTTACCTTTAAATAATGCAGCCCACAGCTAGAAAGACTAATTTAAACAACACCACTAACAGAATATAATAAAAACTTTCTCAGCAATTAGCAACAAAACAGTTTGACCTGGAAATATTCATATTATTGAAAACTCAATTATGTTTTTTTCCTTTCTTTTTGCAAACAGGATAACATTGCTAACATGAATGAAAGCTACAATTATCTTACTCGTTTTTTTTTTAAATGTTAAAGTTCAAACTATCTTCACTCATTAAGAAGTGTCAGCCTTAACAAAGCAATTCAGCACCACTGCTGCTAAATTTGATCAATAATACCATTAACAATAGCTGTCAGTTAGCTGGGTGTGGTTAAGCTCATGCTGAATAAAAAGACAGAAAGTAAAGAGAATTAAAGAATATTATTTTCTTGCTATCACCTTAAGAGTCAAAAGAATATACTTTGGATTAAGACTCATTTACTTTACTGAGGTACTATATATAAATCCAGCCAGAAGAAAAAAAATCTTCTGTGTTCAACAATGTTGTTTTTTAAATAAATGACTTTTTTTTTTAGTTTTTTCAAAGTAAATTTAAGAGTGAAAGCATTTTCTGTCTTGCTTACTTTGACATATACCCACTGTCATTTCTTGGACAAAGGTCAAAGACCTTTTCTGATCTGTGTTAGTCTCCCTGGTGGGGTTTACCTTCTTCTTGGTGTCTCTCTGTGGGCCTTCATCTATCTAATGTTTCTAGTTTAGCGTGCACTCCACTGTCCTTGATGCTCAGTTCTGGTTTACAGATCATATGCTCATTGCATCCCTGCTGCCTTCTTTTCTTGTTCAGCAGGTAATTGGTGACTCTCCTGTCTAAGACAGCTATAGCTGAACTTATCTGATCAACCAATGCTGCAGATTTTTCTAATGCAGATTTTTACAAAGATATTACCCAATAATATTGGGTAATATTATTCGGTAGTTTTCATTAATCTGCAGGAGCTTTGTCACTTTGTATATTCTTCTCTTACATCTTTTGAGTCAATAGTGTTTGATCTAATACTGTGTAAACAGGACTGAATGTCTTTCTTTTTGTATTTGCTTCATGATCCAGTCAGTGACCAGCATGGCAGTCCTTTTGTCTCTTGTGTTTATGGTGGTGACTATCCTTTAAATTAAAAGATTGGACAGAATGCAAATATTACAAACACTTCATTCTACAGTGCCTTACATAAAACATAGTTACATGGCTAACATACAGAGAAATACCTTACTTGTTTGACAAGCTTCGGAACAAAATGAGCAAAAAGTGTGACCTCACCTGTTAATTTGTGTTTAAAAAAAGGTTTTAGGATACATACTTTTTGGAATATAGTCAGTATTTAAATAAACAAATATACACATAAATAACTCCAAAATGTAAAGAAACGATCCTATATGAATGAACCTCTTAATGGCGGCTGTACAATTTAGTGGTCAACCACTGTAGTTGCTCTTTTATCTTGTAGAACGAGCCGTTTGGGTTTTCATTTTGCCAACAAGACAAATGTGACAAATGTGTTTCCCTATAGACAAGCTATTACAAGCAGTGGTTTGGCCTCAGACCCCTGCAGATATTCTGCTCATGGCCTCTGAAACAATGGCTCTGTTTTTATTTATTTTTTTCATCTGCAGGGCACCATCCATTGCCAGGGCTACTCGCTTGTCATCTTGGCATACAGACAATGGCTTCCGGACACAAGAGCTCCTTGTAAAAGATGTTGCCACCCCTCGGTCTCTGTGCAGTACAGACACACATAAAAATCCCAGCAAACACTTGGACACATGAACACAGGCACACACAAAGCTAATCTAGACCTGAATCAAATCGTATCCCTTTGTTTTTGAGACGGTAACTGAAGGTGAGGGAGTGGTATTGGGAGATTGGGAGTAGGATACACTGGTAATCACTATTTCAAATAATTTCACTATCCCCCACCGCCCATACACTCCTCACTAACACTGCACTATTCCAAAGGGCAGGGAGAGATTTCAATCTCTTTACAGCTGCCACCATGACTTTAGTAAATTGTTGACAGCCAAATCCATGTCGATCTGCTGAGTGATTGCATGCTGCAAAAGGTCTAATCTCATTTTCTCTGCAGCTCACACTGGCTGTAAACGAACAGACATTAAGTTGAAGTTAAGTTAAAACGTTCGATCATAGAAGGCAACGCTTAGTTAAGAGTATTATGGAAAATCAATCATCAATAAGCCTTCAAAGCTGTTTGGTACAATAAGACTATGAAATGTTAAACTGTCCATTGTGAAAACTGTATCTGATACAAACAGTGTATGGCCTTATAGTGTACACTTCACAGAGGATGTAGATGGCCTGTGTTATTAGATTTTGCTGATGTCAAACACATAAAAATGCTCAGAGAAGCTCAGCGCCTCTGGCTAGTTTTTCCATGGCATGCAATCTTAACGGTATTCATGCATTTAACAGTGTCACTAAAAGACATGAGTCATGAAAAAAATATAAGCCGATGTATACGAGCTGCGTAATTTAAAAACAGGCCTAGAACAAAGTATTTCATACAAAAGTCAAACTGGTTAACAAAAAGTGTTTAATATTATTGCTAATATTTAATCCATGTGCCTCAAGGAAGTATTTAAACACTAACTGCTCTAGCCAAATAAATAGATTAAATTCGACCACAAGTATGTTTCAACAACACTTTCAACCTGAGCAGAACATGTGCAAAATTTACTAACCTTACAAAACTATCTACTCAGCTTCCTTTTTACAGCTTAGATTTACTTCACACAAATTCACTCTCTATCTATTCATCCAGTATTCATCAGTCGGTCCAGGCAATCTTCTCATCTAATATATTCTAAAAACACTCTGAATCCACTGGTTTATAAATGCCATCATTTTATTTTAAAATATTTGTCACATTGGTATCATAGCCAAGTCAAATTTTCACCCTCACCTAGAATATTTTGTTGCAACATGTCTGTCTTTAACACACCAACCAATGGTTTGTGATCTACTGCACATTAGAGCGCCACCCGGGCAACGAAAACCTGTTTCTGCTAAAGAGAGCATGAGAACATGTTCATGCCAAGTAACTAAAAGGCAGCTTGCTTTTTAATTCCTCACACATTTCGGTGTCAGCCTCGTCAGGCGATTTCCTTTGCCTGTGGAGGCCTCTGGACAAAGGCGGGAAATGAGAGGAAAAAAATACTGATGAGGAATGTGGCAGTTACTCTGGACAACCAATTGCCTACTAACACTCACTCCAAGCTCTCACAAGCCATGAAAAACAATACAGCATGTCAAGTATGTGGCTGCTTATATAAAAAGTGAAGATTTGGGGTATTTTGATGAATCAAATGCCCAACAACAATACCCCAAGGACATCATGGAGGAGTGTGATAAAGTCCTATCAAAAGATGATGTTAAAGACTGGGAAAAAGTGATGCTAGAGAGAAATCACGCAAAGTTAGATGGTTTTAACAAAGGATCTCCAAAAGTTGATTCTGTTCATCTGGACGTAGCGTTTTGTGGGAGGAACGTTTCGTCACTCATCCAAGTGACTTCTTCAGTCTCAGCTGACTGCAGGTTTCCCCAATCTTATAAACAGTACATTTGCATAATGACTGAAACCAGCCCACTGAAGGAACAATGGGCTGGAGGTCAGTTCCTTAATCTTAATTATGCAAATTCTCATGACCATTGATCAACAACCACTGACCAAAACCCACTGATCAAAGCCCACTGATCAATGGCCATGAGAACCATTCACAGAGAGTTGGGAAATGGCTGTAATCACAGCATTGTAAGATGGCGAAAGATGTACCCTTAGGCCCCCTCATCGATTCTGAGACTGAAGAAGTCAATTGGATGAGTGACGAAACGTTTCTCCCACAAAACGCTACATCCAGATGAACAGAATCAACTTTTGGAGATTTACTTACCTGGATGATTGAGCATGCATCAAGACGTTTTAACAAAGGACTGAACAAGACTTCTATTGTACACTACTGTATATAAACAAAGGTATTAGATGATAAAGGTGTTTAGGCCCTAGCCATGCAGTCTGCCTTTACAAACATTTGTAAAAGAATGGTTTGTTCTAAAGGGCCATAGGAGTCAAGTCAGTTGATGCAATTTCTTGCATTCAAAAATTATTCCATGATCAGCTGTAATTTGCATTACTGAAAAGTAAAAGAGTTTAGGAACCATAGCAACTCAGCCACAAAGTGGCAGACCACATAATGTTACACAGTTGGGGTTGCTGAGGCGCATAGTTCATAAAAGGCACCAAAGCTCTACCTATTCAGGAACGACAGAGTACCAAACCTAAAAAAAATAGTTGTGCCAGGAGCTTCGTGTGTTGGGCTTCCATGGCCAGAAGCTCCTGTAGGTGTAATGTGTAGGTGGCCGTGGACTTTTATCTATATAGTGCAGATACAAAATCAGTAGGGAACAGGCCAAGATAATGAATTGAGAATGAGTCATAGCAGTAGTTTCCTCTTATGAGGTAATGTATATGCAAAAACTGGCATTCCACATAAGCGCATATGTTGTTTGAAGAACAGTAACAGTTTGCCTAAACTAGTGAGGCTGATCTGACAGCTTTATGGCTGGACACATATGGAGAGTAACTTCAAAAGAAATACATATTCACTATTTAGGCAAGGACATACCAAATGAAATGACAGCAATGCAAAGCATCTCACATTCAGCAGGAAATTCTCACAGTGCTGCGGTCAGCTAGATGCTGCTCCATATTTTTAGACTGTGCTCCTACTGTGAGCAGAACAGAACAGATGACTGTGATTGTACACTTTGTTACAACACAGAGGGAGAAGCGCAGAGATTAGAAAGCATTTTCTGGAATTCGCAGAGATAACCGATTGCACGCATCCTTGCACGAATGATGTCACTGGGAACATTAGGGGACAGGATGTTGGCATTATGGACACGAGCGGTGAAGGACAATAACTGTAGATCAAATGAGGGGTAAACATAAACATATTCAAAACAGAGTTTGTGAAACGTGAAGGTCAGGTACACATGTGCTCAAACCCAGTTAGAGGCAGCACGAGATGCAATACGAAAAGTGTCACAAGATGAAAGTCCAACTGCTGCTTGTGAAGCTAAAACTAGATCTGAAGCTGAAGTCATTACAGCTAAGATCAAAAGGCAGCCATTCATGCGCCATCATAACATGGTATGGCATTTTAAATGAGATAAATATTACTGGTAAGACTCTGCAGACACTGTGTACTTAGTGCAGTAGTACAGCTGAATGTGACAAAATGATTCCTGTTGGACAATCACACTGACGGCAAATTTGAAAGCATGCAGTCAAATGAAAAATATCTGGCGCAGGAGTTGGATGCAGAGACCCGATTTCCTGAAACAGTGCACTGTGACACCCTCCCCCAAAAAAGGAAAAATATCTTCAACTACAAGGGAGACAGTGAGGTAGTAATGGATCCACACAACAGGTTTACAAGCTGTTTTACTGGACTACAGTAAGTATTTTTTTCTCACATCCAGGGCACAGAGACATATTTGGGGAAGTGAATCTGATCGCATCTGTCAATAAGAAAAATGCTAGAACTTTTCCCCAGGGAAACATCGCACTGGAAAAAGCCGTGACACATTGTGACACCAGACACATTAAAAGCAAAGGATATCCTGCAGAATTGAATGCTTTGAGCAGACTTCTAGATGCTGGAACTAAACAACTACAGAAACTCGAGTTCACCTCCAGTCTCTAATAATCGAATCGAATTTGGTTGTCCCACTGCTTTTTGCACCAGTTAAGTTGCTGAAGGAGATCACAGTTTCCTAAAAGTGCAACAAACAAACAAAAGTATATAAAGCTTCTGAGTACAGTGACACAAGACAGACTTAACAGACTGGTAATGATCTTCATAAAGGATAATCCAGCACAGAGAATCAAACCACAGGGTTCAGTTAAAGTAGCAAACTCTACTGGTAGCTACCATTTAGTACTCGAGAAACCAAAGTTTGATTATTTAAAAAAAATACAATAAGTGAGCTGCAGTAAGAGAAGTAAAGAATTTGAAGACATTATTATGAGAATTACTATGATCCTTTTTGTGCTATTGGTGTAATTAGTTGTAGTGGCAAAAACCTCCCCTACAGGCAGTTTTTGCCAGGATTGTGGCATTTTTCCAAATTCTTCATTCCATATTTACCAATAACTCAAACAAAATTATGCTGCAGGTCCAAATTGTGGTGTCTGTTAAGTATGGGTGACAGACATTAATCCAACAAATGGGGAAGGAAACATTACATTTGCAGGGGGCTGATGAAATGAAAATAATATATAGGAAAATCAAAAAGAACTAGGACTTATGATAAATCTTTAAGAAAATATGATATGATGTTAATGCAAAATGTTGTTCAGATTGGCCTACCCATTAAGGAGGAGCTAGAGTACATGCAGACATATATACACACATATGCTATAATCGTTATAGTAAATAAATCCTACATCCTAAGCATGTAGCACTCTGTATATTCTATTGAGTTAATGACTTTTATTTTACGAGTATATAAAAATAAAATACACAACAAATATGAACAAATAAAGCAGACCTTAATAAATAATTTTGTATTTATTTATTTTCTCTTCCTTTCTCTATTTTCCGTAACCTTGATCAACATAAACTCATTCTCTTCTCTTTCTTAAAAGCTTGTTCTTGCTTCAAACAAATATAAAACTGCCAACTTCTAAGAGAAAATATGGCGGCTTGGTGACCACAAAGACATGCCACAGTTATTTTGCTCTTTGATTTCCGCTTGGGGCACAACTGCCAAGGAATAAAATTAGAGAATGAGTCTTTGGCTTGGGCATATTGGAGTCCAGACACAAATTAATTCAGTAATACACTGTATCTGTAAGGGCACTATTATGAGTAATTTATGTATCTATAGAATATATATATACATATATATATATATATATATATATATATATATATATATATATATATGTATATATATATATATATATATATATATATATATATATGCTATTAATTATTGTAGTGCATGACTTAAAATTCTTCAGTGAAGTTAGTTTCTCATCATACATACATACATATTTTCATCCTCGGTCTGGGAAATTATTTGAAGTCCTCGAGTGTTTTTCTCTGACCTTGCTAGAATTCTACCAGCTGCTATCTGAGTTTAGCACTGCACCACATGGTGTATGGCTTATTAATCACAATGAATCAAATGAAAAACAAAATCCACAGTTCTGTCTTGTTTGATTTACAACAATACACATTTCAGCACGGGCAACCCACTGCGATCCAAAGTCTGTCAGAAATACACTCAAACAGAGCTGCATCTGTCAACATTCGCTGGAAATGGTTCAAACGCAAAGTAGTAGAATTTACACTACTGAGACCAAGAGCTTTTCTTTAATCACCCTGAGGGATTTTATGTTTTTGAATTTGGGGTTCCCAGAGGTGTTATCAGCATTCTTTCATGATTAATTTTATTGGCTGTAATGCTGAATTGTATCTGAATTGCTAATTTTGGTGCTTGGTATTGAAATTTTCTTCTTTCAGTACACTATCCTGCCTATGGGGAGGTAGGATGGTGTATTGTGTAGACTGGCCCTGGGCAAAACACTTGACTCAAAGCAAAAAGTGGGTGAGTGTAAAGGCCAGTCTTATGGCAGTGAAATAGTTACAAAAAGATTGATCAGTTTTTTGTGTTCATAGACATGAATTGCTACGTTTTTCTTGTAGAGAAACCAGGGATGTGTCACTATGGCAACCAGAAAAGCAAAGTTTGAAAAGATGTAATCACAACATTTTTATATGACTAACTGAAAAAAAGGTAACACATGGAATTAATAATGTATTTCAAACAATAGTTGAACATGATTCATCTTCATGAACTCAAAATAATTTTAAGAAATTTAAATTGAGGAACACGAAACAGTTTGTGTCCTATGACTGTGACTGTATCACCAACTGCCACGAGGCCGGGTATTTTATTCTACAAGCCCTCGCGTTTTGTAACATATTTACCTTCATAAGCATGTGTGAATGAGAAACACACTGAAAAAGAATTTGTCGTAGCTAGCAAAGATTAAAGGGTGCTATAATAGTGCGCATCATTTGACACTTGATTCATCCTGAATCTGTAATCTGTATCATCACCAAAACATTTCTTGGTTTTGGTCTTCACAGGAAAAAAAAGATGTGGCTGACCTTCAGATTTGATCCCTGACATTCTCATTTAAGGAAGAGTTTCATTTTACTTAATCTTCCTGCTGCCTTCAAAACTGTATAAATACTTTGAGAAGTTTTATTTGGTGACTTTTGAGAACTGCTGGATTAAATAAATAAATTATTGATATAGCAACAAAAATGTCTACTTTATTTATGGCTTTAATCTAACATCACATTTTAGTTATATTTCAAAAAGGAAAAAAGGAAAAGACAAACCAGCAGTTTTAAACGACAGTCAGCAACATGAAATTTGTTCTCAAATCAGTGTGGTTTGTCCCAGCTTTTCACAGGTTGCAGGATAAGTACCTCTATGATACTGTACAATAGCAGTTCCACTACAGCATGGCGATCAACAGAGCAAATGTGCAGTAGCAAATAAAACCATTTAACCTCTTCAACCTACCTACCCTGTAGAGGCAAATGACAAATACATTGATATTTGTACATACACTAAATCCTGTGCGCACATTCACAGCTGCATAGCTGAGGTACAAAAGTGTTGCGTTCAGACTAGCCACGGTACTGCCTCAGCTGAATCTCATTATTTCAATGCCATTTCTGAGGCAATTACCAGGTGGGGAAATGCTAGGTCTGTATTGGGTGGCTTTATTTGTTCCAGGGTTATGGCCATTTCTCACTGTATGGGTCAGGGCAACTGGCCAGCTCCCTTGCAGTGTATGTTTAGTGTTTATGCGTCTCCAATGAGTAGTATTTGCGGATTGCACTGAGGTCATTATTAGCAGTTTCAGTGACAAAAAGCCAATGTCTGAATGGCTCCTTGGATTGCTACTGAGGGGTGAAATGTCAGAAAATAAAAATCTGCTTACCAGTAATAAAGAATGTTGGAAAAAATACAGGGAGCTTCAAAATGACCTGATGTTTTTGATATTTCATGAAATAATGTCCTTGCTATTCAGAAGCTGATTTTTGATTTTACACTTTTGCTTAGTAGTTTATACTAGTGAAGCTATACATCAATTGAAAGATTTTTTAAATTCTTCTTCAATTTTGCTTCGAAATCGAAGTATAGTAATCACCGTCAGCTGTGTGTGTATGTTTACTCTATTTCGATTTCTTTTAATTAATTCATTTTGATAATGTCCCAGTTCAAAAGCAATGTTATCTCTGATCACTTTCTACTGTAAGGTAACCTCCAGTTCAGCATGCTAAATGAAGACCCAGTTGAAGAGTAGAGACAGGTGAAGTTACAAAAAGGGTTTTTCTTCTTTTTAGTGACAATCACATAGAACCCTGAAAACAACAGACACCACTGCCGAGCAGATGATTTAGCACACAGAGGTAAAATCTATTGAACATGTAGCTGGAAGTGATGGAGAAGAGACGAAGATGCGGCACTTATTGCTTAACTTGTGTTTTCATGCATGCATACATTACAATGTCTATTTATACACTGAAAAAAAGGGATTGGCCAGCTCTTGGATTTATGTAAGCATCTTGCGCGTATTTAACACAAGTGCCTCATGCTTTAAAGTTAAGTGTAACTATGTAGTGTAGAAACTACATAATATGCAGAGCGGGTAGATAAAATTGTTCATATCATGTTTGAGTGAAGTAAGTCAATAATATAGCAATGTTAAATCTCGCGACACCGCACGGGATTTCAGTCTCGCGTGCTTTGGATCGTGGTTTGAGGAAGGCATCTATCTCGGTCAAGTTGAGCAGCCGCCTCTAGTTTTTTTGGTATATTGAAAAAAGTAAATTGGGTGGTTGTTACATTAAAAAAGTCTGCCTTGTAATTTGAACACAAAAATTTCATGTTTCTATCTTGAACTTAATTAAATCATGTAGGATCTGTACGAAATTCAACAACTTAATTTGTTCTTGTTGAGATGACATGATACAATCTAGTAAGAGTGGTTAGTTGCTGGACTCAAGAAATTAACAAGATCACATGAGATTTCAAACTGCAGGAAAATCACTGGAGTTATAAGAGGCAGACAACAACACACACTCCACGTGTATGCTATCACTATTTATTGTGATTTAACCTGTCAAGGACAAAAACATAAAGAAAATTCTGCATCAAGCCTTGAAATCATAGCTTTCCTACTTTTGATAAGCCTGGATTGGTGACATGGTGGTTAGTGTTGTTGCCTCCCAGTAAGAAGGTCTTGGGTTCAAATCCACAATCTGGTGCAAATGGTTGGTTGTGTCTATGTGATAGACTGTTGAGCTGTCCAGGGTGTACCCTGGCTGGTAACCTATCACTTCAGGGTTAAGATAAGATAACCTTTATTAGTCCCACACGTGGGAAATTTGTTTTGTCACAGCAGGAAGTGGACAGTGCAAAAGTTATGAAGCAAAAATTAGAATAAAATAAAATAAGAATGAATACAGTACACAACTGTACAGAATACACTGAAAAAATGGGAATTGGCAGGCTTTTGAATTTGCACAAATGAATTTAGTTAATGCTACACAAGCCTTTCATGTTTCTCTTATTTACATGATTGAATAAAGTACCATTTACTTGATTATAAACAATACTGAGACTACTCATTTTTCTTGCATTGATTTAAAGTGACTAAATTAGAATACTAAAACCATTGTAATCATGTTTGACCACAACCGGAAATGATGCAATATATTCAAAGACAACAACTAAATAAGATTGGATAATAAGACCTAGAGTCTTATCCAATAAGACAACAACATAATTTAAGGAGAGCGCAATTGACCGCCAGATTCTGGAAGACTGTTTAGCCACATGCAACCTTTGGCACTGAGTCAGGCATACTGAGAAGGTAAGTAATTTAAATACATTTGTTTTAGTTGGGTACGTTTTCACAGAATTGTTGTAGTGCATGCTATATGAAAAGTAATCTGTAATGCATCTACATGTTGTTTTTACAGTGCTAGCTAAAGTTGGTATTAGCTTTGTGGCTAAAGCTGAAAAATAGTAACAAATTGCACATAGTCAGGAGGAAGCAGCTGTTGTCGGTCAGATATGGAATTTATGTATGTGACAGAGAGCAGTGGCGTTCTTGATGGCTTAGCAAGCTAAAACGTCACTGAGAGAGTGCAATAGTGTTTGTGTTACTCGTGCTAGTTATGGCTACAGTGGCTAATTAGTCTGGCTGTAACCGTCAGAGTTTAAGAAGCTGGGAGCGAAACAGTGCCATACCTTAATTCTTGCTGCTGACACGCACTCAAGTTATAACAAGGATCCTGCCACCTTAGACGTTGGGTTTAAGAACCTGTGCCCATAAATGCCAAATCATTTTTCCATTTAGTCATTGTTTTAGGTGAAGTGTCACTTACTTGACTATTCTATTGGTCAAGCCCAAACAATACAGCAGATATCTACAAGGAGATAAGTTTGTTCAACAGAGTATGTCTTATTAAGTGATGTATTGTGAATTTTCCAACATTGTCCTAACAAAAATTAGGACCCTTTTTTCCCCCCTTTTTTTCTACTTTGTGTAGAACATATGTGAGCTGCTTCTCAAAACATTATGTATAAATGAGAGAAAGATTGGTACTTTAAAGAAACCATTAATGCTCTTCTGGACTGGAATACCTTTTTTCAATTAAAATTAATGTTTTTTGTGATGGTGGAATTTTTACCTTTATGATTACAGAATTCAAAACATCAGATGATGATAGCTTGCCATCTAAGCTCCCCATCTCTTGGCAAGTCTGAATTAGAGGTCTCAGCTGTATCGGCCTTTCTAGTGGATTTGCTTAAAGAGGAGATAGCTTAAGTCATTAGGTACATATTCCCTGACATTCTAGAGGTCAACCTTGCACATTGTGTGACATTAAAGGGCATAACTTATAGAAAGGGAATGGTACTGGCCCAAAGAGCAGCAGGTGGATTGCCAGAATACTGAAAAACCATATCTGCATTGTACCACAGCATATTCTACATTGTCAGAGAGCTTGGTGGCTGGTACAGAGAGCACGACAGAGCTTTTGAGCTCAGTCCAGTATCCACAAGAATATTCACTCTCGTTTCACTCTGTGAACTCCTTGATACTTATCCATTGGTTGACTATAAGATTGGATCAGTCCACATTGTGACTTTAAAAAAGCATATAGAAATAAATAAAAGGTGTTCAGATAAGTAATAGGTTCAGTTGCATGTATTTCATTAGATAAATTCTTCTTCTTTATGTTTGAAATTTATAACTTTGGCTATTGAGTATGGATAACTGTATGAAAACTAAACTGAAATGATTCTTTCTAAATGTCTGATATGCAATTCTTTTTTGCCTACAGAGTCCTATGGTCCTAAAGACTGTCTTGGCTGACGGAACCTGTCGAAGGCTCACTCTCTAATGGAGCGCCTGAATCAACTGAGGATCTCATTGTTGAAGTCAAGAGACAGTGTGGTCTTCAGGGCAGTTTCAGACTTCAGTTTATGGATTCCTTGTTTGGGAATGAGTTTCTTAACCTTACCTCAGTTTCAGAAGTAGCAGACAAAGGGACTCTTAAAGCTACTGACATGTCAAAGCCCACCACATGGACATAAAAAAGAGTAACAAAGTTGGTGAAACTCAAGATGGAAAAGGCTTTCATACAGAAGACATGAAGTTGTTCGTGATGCACCAATGGTGGAGGCTTTCATGGCAAGATGGCCTGCTCTATTTGATTTCCATGAGGTAAGGTTTGCCTCATACACGGTGTTCTTGTGGTATTAGCCTAAAATGATTAAGGCACAGTTGTTATTTGACAGCCCATTTCTTCAGCATGACTGATTGCAGCCTTCTTCCAGGTATTAAACCTTTGAAGCTCATTCCTCTGTGCTCATGTTTTCAGATCAACGCTGAGTTTAAGAGAATTGCCACCATCCCCCCTCAAAGTTCCTGGCTCAGCTGGATCTCCACTTGGACAACCTGGTGAAGTTGGTCAACAGAAGAGGAGAGCTTGGACTAATACTGAAAAGAATTGTGGCACAAATGGATAATGTAAGTGATAAAGCCTCAACACTCACCTAACATGATCCTCTTTGGATGAAACTTTATAATTGTGGAAGATTTCAAATGTTTTCCCATGATAAATTCTCTCATTTTGTATTTTTACATCTGCTTGTTTTTTTAACCTTCACTTTGTCAACTTATTATTAATTGCCAGTAAACCTATTATTAATTTGTGTGCCTTTACTTTAAAAACATTCATGTGAAGTTAACTATTAAAACTTAAATGAAGGACAAGGGATGAATGAAGATGCTAATTACATACATTTCATTTCAGTGTGAAGATGATGATGCTGAGTGTGTCAAGGGAGTGTGTATCTACACAGTGAAGACCCTGGCATGCTTATCCGGGAGTATGTGGTATGTACTTGTCTTTTTTTTTCTTTTTTTTCGGACTTTCCACAGTGTGTCATATTACTTACTTGGCATGAAATGACTAACATGGCTTCTTTTTTACAGGGCATGGAAGAACGTGCCATCAATGAGACTGTTGAAGACACCACTGTTCGAATTTATCTTCTTAAAGAGCAAGCTTCAGCAGATGAACAAGAGTTGTCCTTGCAGGCATCAGGGTGGCGAAGCATTTGGATAATGAAGCATTTGCTGTGATAATGCTATTTGGACTCATGTATGCATTAAACCTTGCCTAACCTGCTGACCTCCGCTACAACTTTGACGTTTTCCAGAAGGTTTTCATGGAACTGGATGGAGCTAAACTCTCTAAAGTTCTTGCTTTCAAAAACCATCTGTTTCATTGAGGAGTCAAAGACTGCACTTCTGCAATTCTTTGCAGTTTTTCATTTTGTGTTCAGTAACGTTATACTGCTTATGTTTTTATTGCTTTCCCCTCATGTGACTGCAGTGCAGGATGATTTTTCCTTTTGGTATCATGTTGTAAGACATTTTTACTGATGATTTTTAGCAATATGTTCTGAGTCAACCTTAATGTCCTGCTTATATGTTTAAAAGGAAGATTAAGATTCATGTAGGTGTTTGGTATTAGTTATATAACAATGTCATTTAAGGCTCAACTTAGTTGAAATATTGTACAGGTAAATACTTGTACAGAAGCTGAAACTGTTGTCAAATAATACACAAGTTATATTTGTGTAAATCTGTTTATTCATAAAAGCGTGTTGCTTTTTTTCAGGTAGTCTTAATTTAGTCTAAATTTTCAATTGTGTAATTAATACAAATGTTATATGTAAGCGATGACAGGATCATCTATAAGCACTTTCTTTTATTTGCTGCTAAGGTCAGTTTTTTGTGAAATATTTGCAAATGTTTAAAATTTTTCTTTTAGTTATTTCTGCAGGCTATCTTTAAAAATGTGTTAACAAGTTTATATGGATGTGATTTTGGACTTGTTCATGGCAGCTTGCTGCTTTCACTGCTGTTACAGTTTAATAAAGGTGAATTGTTCAGTAGCACTCAGTCTTTGCCTTTTTTGTCAATAATGATCAGTTAATATTTCAATTGAAAAAATTAAGTAGGATTTAAAGCCATAATTTGTGTTGCAGGGACATAATTGCAATGTGTTTACATTACACAATATCATTGCGTACCACTGGCAATCAAAAATAAGTTGATGTTAAACATTAAAATATACTGACATTATGCAATACATTGATATTAAGGTAACAGATTAATATTAGTACATTAAACATGATTTTTTAAAGTAATCTGATGTAAATAAAATACTTCGATTTGACAAGCATTAATTACTTGAGGGAAAGTGGAAAATTAAGTCAATCATACTTATTCATATTATGTGGGACCGATGTACACAATAAAATCAAGTAAATTGAAAGAACTTTTTTTTTCAGTGTAGAATAAAATAAAATACTATATACAGTAGGATAAAATAGAATAAAATATACAATAAGATAAAAATAGAATACAAATTTATGCCCACACAAAACAATTGAAGAATGACAATTGTTCCTCAGCTCCCAGAAACAAATGTAGCAAAAACACATTTAGTATATCCTTCAGAATATGAGTTTCTTTAAGTACATCTTTATATTTAGCTGTTCTCGTGAATTGTAATCTTATTTTACTTTTTTATGGTTTTAATCCACGTCATAGTGCCTCTGATGCAATGTGGATGTGTCTCCGGTGTGTGCTTACAGTAACTGGGTTCACTGTTCTGGCCTTGAGCTGAAGCATTCGAAAGTAATAACTTTGGCAGCACATGCTGTCAGATATTAAAGCCTTTCATGGTGGGAGGACTTATCACATTTTTTTTTATCTCAGAAGAACTATTATAAAATAGTAGGTGACTTCTTTCACACAAGGAGCCCCCTGTGGTGCTATATTTAATTTATAGAATTATTCTTGACACTGATGAGTGAAATGATGATTGAAGGTTAATTATATGCCAAGACCAAGGAAGGAAAGGCATATAACTATTCAACTATTTCTGCTCTAACAATGGTGTTCTATGACAGGTATCATAATCCCAAAGTTTAGTTTTGACTCCTATGTTGTATCCAGGATATTATACTGTATAATTAATATAGAGTATTAAATACACCTTAGATTAATATGTTATTTTAAAAAAATATTATATAAGCTAATTGACCCATTTTCCAAAGGAAGTTTTGACCTTTATTTGCAATGCTTTATCAGACTAATTAGTGTAAACAGCATAACAATCGGACAATATTTCATGATTCTATAGTTCTTCATCAGATACAAAGATTTTTGAAGTCATGCTTGTATTACAGTCTTTCCCATAATTATTAATAAATGATATATAATAATTAAGTAAAGTCCAAATAATGCAGTAAGGATCTAATTTTTTTGGTGTAAAAAAAAAAAAACCCCAAGAAAAAAAAAAAGAAACAGCAGAGGACCAGAATCCTCTGGGAAAGCTGTGGATATGCCTTTGATTTATTTAGGATCCTCACATACATTACATTTTTACTTCAGCTGAAGTCAAAGAGTTGCTTGTCACAGCCTTGGCAAGAATCTAAGAATTAAAGGTGAGGCGGGCCACCAAAAGTATCCCACTGATACCACAGCCAATAAACACTTGCTGCTCACAGCTGGAGACAAGCCAATGCCACAGGGAAGTCACTGGATTAAAAGGTCTCCAGAACGATTGACAGGGCAAGGTAGGCTCTGCAAACCATATAGAATAATACGTGTTGTAGCCCCCTGTTTACGCTCTATTCCATTTGCAAAAAGCATGACAAATAATTTCTTTCATCATGTTTTCTATTCCTCCAGAAGTAGCTAAACATTGTTGTTTATAGTCAAATCAAGAACCTCACTCTGTACTATGTATAGATTGTTGCTGTATCTCATTCTAATTTTTATGACTTTGTCAACAATTTTGTCCCTAATGATATCACATCTACATGTTCTTTTTTCTGTCTTTATTAGTGCTTTTTTAAAAAATAAAAAAATGTGTTGCAGTCCCAGTCAAAAACACCTAATTTTGCCCTTGAAGATTTAATAAATTATTTGGTTAATATCTGCCATGGGTCCTAAAATAAAGTATCATACAGTATCAAGGGAGATAAGAGCACTCTGTCAGACATTTCAAAGAATATAAAATCAGATGCTATTGCTGTCTTTGTTAAGTAGATGGGGAACTTCCCAGAAGTTAATAGGACACTGGGGACACCTCCAGATCTACCTGAGACAGCTTGGGCATACCCTGGTCATGCCACGCATGAAAAAGGAGACCTGATACTGATAAACTGGAAGCCCCAATCCAAGCAGCAATGACACTCCTGGGAGAGAGGAAAACTCCACCTACTGATGTGAATGTCCGATTTTCAGCTGGAAACTCTTCTTGACAAAGGTGTTTTCCCTTTGCTCCTGAAAAACATCTAACTGCTTGCTCCTCTTTTCACATGCCAGGGTGAAAAGAGTGAGGCAAACTGTGTGTTTTAGTGTTTGGCTAGATAGTTTAGCTAGATAGTTTTCGTATTTGTCATATTTCATGTCGTCACTCTCCAAGAATAAGTGGTTTCACTTTGTGTATGTGTGTACTATTTATTTATATGTATGGCATCAGAAACAACCTGTACTGGTTACACTGTTTAATGTAAGGAGAATGAACTAGCAAATACAGCTAAATCAATATATTTATGATTGAAATGGATTACAAATAAAAGCACCAGAATGAATGTTTTCATAAAGCCAGTCCTGTGTGTGTTTTTCTTCCCTCTCCTTTTTAGGAAATCATGAAATGTGTATTACCTATAAACAGTAAGTGTGTTTCGTAATGCTTTGTGGCGTGTTTCTTTTTTTTTTTTCACCGCTGATTACATTCATTTTTATACCTGGATTATTTTGAAAGGAAACAGCAGCAAACTCAAAGGACGACCTTGTGTCTTTATTTGGGAAAACATTAATTGCTCATCATCAATTCAGTTATTTCAGGTTTCGTGACAAGCCTAAATAGCCTTGAACAGAGGTTGAGAGTGAAAGGCAGTGCGCTTTTTAATGTGAAGTAGTTTGTTGTTACAATGTACACAATACACCCTGCAGTATGAAACAAAATGATTTTTTATTAATAGAATAGACAAGTAGAATCGTTGCCATTGTTTAAACCTTTAAGTTGTTATGTGTTTATACAAAATTACAAATGTATGAGCTTATTTGTGTCATGCTTTAAAAAGGCTACACCTTTTTCTAATTTAATATGCATCCTTGCAAGGCCATTATATATTTTTGTTTTTTGGAGGGTTTTTTTTGTCTTTTTTTGTCATTGACATCAAAAGCTGTTTTGATAGATTAACTTGTAAGAAATTGTCTGTTGAATGTGCAAGTGAAATCAGAGTATGAAACTCATGGCTTTTAAAAGACTGAACATGTAATTTATCCTGACTCTCTCCCATTGTGTAATGCAGATGTTTACTCCAGTGTACTGCGGCTCCACACTGTGTGTCTACTGAGGCTTTTAAAGCCTGTGCCAATCTTTAATGTGGCCCTGTAATTAATCTTCATGTCCTGAAAAAGCAGAAAACATCCAGCTCTTTTACCACCTTTGTAAACTACCCTTCTCGCTACAGGAAAGTCTGAATGCGACCTTCAGTGATATTTTCTACAGCCCCTTGAGCCCTACTTAGCTATTTACTTTTAAGGTTATTGACACAAAGTTGTGGGATAAGAAAGCTCTGAGACAAACAAGCTGCATAATTGCTTTTGTAAAGAACCCTTTTTGAAGTCTCAAGGGTTCTAATGTAATTCCCTTGATAATACCATCATCTAACATTGCTTTCTCCTTCCAACCATGATATTCACAGAGGTGTGAGTAATTGTGGTTTGAAGGAAAGACTGGGAGCTGTGCTCTAAGGGTTTGATCTGTGATCACCTTGATGTATCTTTTGTTTTTCCTTTTTTTGCAAATGATTCATTGCCATTCATTCTTTTTCAAAGATCGACAATTCAGATCATTAAGGCACCTCTGCCTAGAACTTTGGTGTGGCACACTTCATCTGCTCTACCTCCCACCCACAGACTTACATCTCCAGTACTGTATAACCATACTTCACATTCTGCAAAGAAAAAAGAAAAAAGAAAAGACCAAACAAATTGCTTCTCAATAGGGAGTAAATGACTCTCACAATCAATGCTATATTCCTCAGATGCAACACATTAGTTACTGCCACTTGATACCATAGAAGGTTATTTGTCAAACAGCTAGTTCATGCTTTCACTGAGGCTATATTTCTAGACTGGTTTTCCACTGAAAAAGACCGAAGAGAATAAAGACTAATTTAAACATGAAAGTAGACATGATGAAAAATATCACATCACATGTGCTATTAAGCACTCTTAACCCTTGCCAAGAACATATAAATCTTCTGCGTGCAGGCGGCTTAGATGATGTCACTGTAAAAAGTGTGTTGAAAGGCTACATTCCCACATTGCAAAATACAGTAGGTTTGGATGTAATGGGCTATTGCTGTGATCTGTGTCTTGTATCATCACAGCCAACTGCAGTATTCTGCTCGTCAGACTCCCTGAAACCAGGCCGGGGACACCTAGTCTCATTAAACCGATTTGCTTCTCACTGTAACTTGCCACACTTTGTTGCCAGCAGACGGAGTAATTGGCGGAATCAATTAAAGTCTGCTTACTGTCTTGCCATTGTACTGGCACACTCCACAGCTCTCCAGGGTAGAGAAGAACAAAGAATGTTCATCTTCACCTGAGTAAAGCTGAAGCCAGTAATTTTAGAGCAAATTATGTTGTTCATTAAAATACACTTAAATTGCAAACAACTGGCTGGTTTTTTTCTTTTACATTGAGAGCTTTGTATTTATGTATTTATTTGTTACATTGAATAAAGCCAATAAGAAATATAAAGAATATAAATTAAAGGGAATTTCAGGTTTTTCCTTCACCTTACAGCACTACTTTTCTTTCTATCTTTCTATCTTACTCGATTGATCTTTTTTTTACAGAAAGTAAAACATGATGGTAAAAAAAAAATATGTGAGGAATCAAATCATGATTTATTTAGATTTACATTTTTCACTGTGGATGAAAAAGTAATTTCTTGACTTCCGTTTCCTCTACTCTTGACCTTCAGGAGGAATACCTCTGTGATCATTGTCTTTTATTCTCGGGTGTCTACAGTGCCTTGAGAAAATGGGTTTCTGCTTGAAGAGACAATAAGCATAGCTTGCTGGGCTGCATATTGGCTGTTATTTGTTTGTCTTTTTCTTCTTATGTAAGCTAGTGAGACACACAGAGAGAACTGGTTTATTGTTCCCACCGTGTATCACATGTGACAGAATTTTCTGTCATCAACTTTGATTATTATGCAGGTAAAAGGAAGATTGAAAAAATCCAGGGCTGATACAATTTAAACATGCAGCAGTAGAAATTGAAAAATGGGAGAGTTTTCTTTCTTTCTTTTTTTTTTAGCAACCGATGATATATTTCATTGTCGTATGAACAGGCCAATTGGATTAAGATTTTAGAAACTATTCAGTTCACTGTGAATGTCAGCTAAGTCAGCCAGGAGCTGACAATAGAAATGAGCTTGATGCTGTTTAAAGTCATGTAGTTTACCCAGTTTCTCTTAATTGATCCTGCAATAATCCTGCATCTGGAACAACCACAAAACTTACTGAAAAATGGGTTTCATACAAATGCTCAGATGGGGTTTTTTTTTTTTTCTATGTTGTTTATTTCTTGAGACTCCTCACTGGATATGTTAATGTGGCAAAGCAGAGCAACCAATTCCCAACATTAACACTATGAGAGTTTGTATGCCCTGACAAAAAAAAATAATATTTAGATTTGAAAGCTACTTTAAGAGGAAATCTGAAAATAAAATTGTCCCTGCTAGATTTTTTTTTTTCATTTTCACAGGTACTAGTGTAATAGAAATTACTTGTTAAATTATGCATTTTTCAGAGGTACCATATTTCTGGTTGATGCAGTATCAAATAAAGTGGCTACTTCCACTAAAAGTCAAGACAGAAAAAGCAGATACAGTGGCTCATACACAGAAACACGAAAAGTGAAGCTCTTCAGATGCCATACTTCATACAATGGATCTGGTAAACTATTTCTTACAAACAACAATTCCAACAAAAATACAAATAAATTAATAATAACAATTGAATGGCTGTTTATCACATAATTCCAGTCCATAGTAACTAAAATTACTGTTTCATCAACAATTACCTCATGACTAGGTGGACTGAAACAGGCCGGTGAGGTACACTAACGACTTTTACTTTTTGTGAACTCAAAGTCAGTTGAAACCACCAAGCAATGCAGTGTAAGTCTTTAAAATGTTGTTTCTCCATTTGGTCTTAGAACTGAAGAAGCTTCTCGGATGAGAGGTAAAAACGTCTAAAAGAAACTTAAAGAAGTGCAGTCGCTTTTTTTTCTAAGCTGCTTAGACTATCATGACCTGGATGACTGAGAACCTACACAGACATCTTTGAAATGTTATGTAATACATGTCATGTTTTCTGTCTGCAGCTATTCAGTAGTTATATATGAGAAAATATGTTCTGTCAAAAGCCATTTTCACCAGTGTGGGTGTAGATTAAAATAAAATTGGCTGAAAAATGTGTTTGTGAGACAGGATGCAACAAGGTATGACAGAAATTTATAAAAGGGGAGGTAGTATGTGCAAGCTGAAGAGACAAGAAAAAAATACACCTAAGATTTTTGCAAGGTCACACCCAAAACAAAACAGAAATGATTTCATTTTTCTTTGTGTGCTCAGTGAGTGGGACATTAATCAGGTAACAGAATTTTTTCTTGTTTTCCCCTTCCTCTGTAAGTAAACTGAGCAACAGAACATGAGTGTGTTGCGAAGGCTACGTTACGGACTAACAAAAGGGGGGGGGGAATCGTGGCATCACTTACCGTTGAATGCAAAGTTGCGTCCTAACAGGGAGCCATTTGCTTGTTGCATATTGCTTTCTCGCTGACGGTTGTGTGCAAACATTCAAGGCTCTATTTGGCTGTGTGTGTAACTGTGTGTACAAACCACACGCTGACACTCATCCTGACTGGGAAAACTCACGGTAGCAAAGACTACACCTGTCATACGTCAATAACTGGTTTTCTGCATTGTCACTGGTAGTCAGTTGCCCACCTCAAAGAAAAGTTTCAGAAAAGTTTGTCTTGGGATATTCCCATTTTGCATAGCCGGCTTTTTTCCCCTTCCCATTGTTACTTGAATCTCATTAACTTTCTATGGTCTCTGGTCACCACACTGCTGCAAACTGCTTACTGTGTGGACAGGAAAACATAGAAAGGTGTTCAGAATCTGTTCTGATATGGGCTATTTCACTTTCAATGTCCAACTGTAAAATTACATTGTTAGTACCTTTCTCTTATACTTTATCTATTATGTTCTTTAAGACAATCAGCCATTATTCGTTGTACTTTAAATTCATTTGTGGTCTGTCTGTCTGCTTTACATGACAGCTATTGTGCAACCCTCCTCTTCCCAGTGTACACATCATTTGGGTTGTCCAGTGCATCCCAATCAAAGTCTCCATCAACCATCTGGTTACTTTGCTATACCCCCCCACCACCAGAATCTAAACTCTATCTCCTCTATCTCCTACCTTCATCTGGGATTCTGCTCTATAATGTATCATGATAATACTTTATGTTTGAATATTCAAATTTTTTATATAATTTTGTTCCTTTTTTCCCCTGTTGATTTCTCCACAGGGTGCAATAATGATCAGAAATGACTTCAGCGAAGTCACTGAACTATATGAACACACAGAAAAGGATAATAATGTTCTAATAAAACCGATAAAACCACGTGTCCATCAACAGCTGCACCTAATAATAGTGCCTTAGACTTGAACAATTTAGTAAAAAGTCACATCCTCAATTATAGTAAATCAAGCCTGATCAGCCCAAATGTCAAAAGCAAAATGAAGCAAACTAAATCAGGAAAGTGTTTAAAGCTGAAAAACCAAATAAATAACCTTGGTGTTTCACTTCAACAGCATCAATCTTTGCACAGATCATGTTCATATGTTGATCTGATTACTGGTTTTCTTGAGTTTATTGTCTACTGAAGCATATTTTCAAAGTGATTATATGCAATAAAATCCATATAAATTAGGGGAAAAAAATCCACTTACTTTTTCTATGTTTCAACGTCAGTAACTTTGACAATGTCATATTGCACTCTGATGAAATTTCACAAATGTTAGCTTTATTTTGATACCAAGATTGTTTACACAGAGTTTGTAATTGAAGAGAACTACTCTAATTATTTTGGGCATGTCATTTTTGAGCAGGAACCTCAGTAAGACCTTTGGGGCTCAAGAGGATAAAAAGGCAACCACAGGCCCTTCTTCTTATATGTTGTATTTATTTTCATTTATAATTCTCCACTAATAATATGAGAAATTATTTTCTGTCATGTTTAGTTTTTAATGACTGGATTATTTCCCGAAACTATTTTAAGACAGAAGTATCCAATCAGATTTTTGTTGACAAAGAAATCTTTTCAGTTGGCTCACTGCAGTTAGACTGTTATAACTGAAATACTATCAAAGCTATATGTGTTTGTATTTTGATTTACACTGAATGGGATCAAAAAGTCATCACCCTAGGTATTCCTGAAAGCCAAATCTACAGTGATTGTAGTTAAGACAAAACAGTGAAGCCAGCTTACCATGTCCCTGTTGCTAAGACAACTTTCATTTAATATGTTGGCCTGACTTTTGTCCATGTTTTTCTTTTTTAAAATCACCACCTCACCATGCACTGTAAGCCCTTACTTATCTGTTAAACACACCAATATTTATATGTAGCTTTAGCTCCAAATTATCGCTGCCAACCTTGGATGAGACTCAGTAGTATAATCTTTGGTAGCATAAGGCGCTTGCCAATATGTGGGGCAATGACCTTCATGCACTAATGCTTTTCAATCATTCTAAAAGCTGAGTCTCACCCCAACAGCCTTTAGACAGATAAAACTAAACCTTTACAAGAGGAAGTTGCTGCTCACCCTTGGGCCCAAAATCTGTTTACAAACTAAACATATTTCCAACAAACTGCTATACTTCTACAATATCTGACTCCATTACTCACTTCTGCACAGCTGTATTTTTTTGTGATATAAGAAAAAATAATGCTAAAAAATTATCACCCCATTCCCTTTTGTGATTACACATTAATTTTGGAAAATACATTGATGTCCTGCTGTCATTTCTTCTGAGCAAAGTCCTTGTGGAAATGATTACAGAACCCATTTCATATGTAAGATTAATGACTACTGAATATCCATTTAGGGGACCATTAAAACATACATCATAAGCAATAGAGATTAATTCCCTCAGCTATTTTAATATCATTCCCAGTAATGACGCATATGTAATACACCTACACATGCATTCACAAAGAATGCAAATTCCTGAAAAATCATAATGTATCTGAATTTCTTATCTACTGCGTGTCAAGAAAAGCAGTCGCCTTTACAGAAAGAACTTTTCAAATCCAAGTTGTTCCCTCATTAGAAATGAGCTTCTTCATATTACATGTGATGATGCACAAAAGCGTCCTGTATGCTTTTGTGTTGTATTCATGTACATAAACACAACACATGCTTCCATAGCAGCACCTCATGCCAAAACCAACATACATACATTACAAAGAAAAACCTGGGTGGTTTCATTCAAGCATGTGCTTTTGCTTTGTGTGATATATTGGAGGCTGCATACCTGCTTATGTAAACATGCAGAGTTGGTGTATATTCTTGAGACAATGGAAGCAGAAAAGCTACACACCACAGAGCTCCACTGTGTAAATCCCTTTATATGATAGAAATATGGCCCCTGCATCCCTTGGAAAGCTGACCTTGGATTCTTGTTTTGCACTTAGCTGCAAGGATTAGAGGAAATCTTCCACAAACACACTTTTTGCTCCAAGAGATCAAGGCCTATTTTGCCTCAGCTTTATTTTAAAAAGAAAAACAAGGCTACTTTTGAACTGCAATCTTTGCCTATTGACAGAGAGGCAAAATGCTGTGCAAGGGGGTGATTTTTCTCTTATCATATTTTGCACGTGTGTATGTGAGTGTGTGTCAAAAGTAGGTTGATAGTAGGTCAAGCTGAAAGGCAAAAAAACCTTACTGATATTCAGTTGTCTGAATAGAAAAGACTTCTCAAAAGTCAAATTAAACACTTGGGCAACGTGACCTCCCCTTAAATTAACAACCCTTTCCCCCCAAGCCTTTTAGCTCTTTTTCACCACCACAACAACCTGTTTAAACAAGAACCATTGAACTTCAGATATGCTCTGAATAGCTGGATGACATTTGGACTGGACAAAGTAAACGTCTCAAATTAATTTTCCATTAAAGGCATAATCCTAAATCTTATGTTCTTTCTACAGCTGTTTGGGGTTCATATCAAAATCCAGAGCTAATAGCGAGTTAAAGATGCTGGAATGTGTTTTACATTTGTAGCTTTAAGGTTAGAAAAGCTCAGTGTGGATGGATTTAAAGACTAATAGAATATCTGCAATAGTCAGTTTGAAAGGTTTGCTGCAAGGATACTAAAGATTTCCAACATACTGTGCTAGAAAAATCCCCCTGAAACATGAATGACCATAAATCTGAGATGGAAACTCTATACCATTTACTGGTAGCTGTTTTTATTTAAAGTTTAAGCAAATAAGGCTATCATGTTATTAAAGTAATACAGTTGGTGTAAATGCTTTCATAAAGATAACTGAGGCTGGTAAAAGATAGGATTCTAGCCCTTGTTAAAAGGGAAAACTTCTGAAAGTATTTATTTGATATAAATAAACTAATGACAAAGTAACAAATGAATACTGACTAGGAGACAGTAAACATCATCTTCCCTTTGTTTGTTTTAGTAAATTAACACGATCTAAAGTTTAATTAAATAGCAGTTTACCATTCATTAACAATATTTCATACTTATAAAGTGTTACCATTAGTCCACGTCACGAGTAAACTTTGAAGCATGTCATAATCTCCCACAGAAACATAAGCAACCTGATTGGCTTTTCACACACTAACGAGCTGGTTTAACAGCATATCTGAAATTTCAGATTTTTTAATATAAGATGCTTGAAAAGCTTTTATATTTTTTTCTTTACTGATTTTATATTTGCTCCCCTTCAATTAAATGCAGGAGAGAATTTTTGGGGACTACTAACACTGTAGACACTACTCATGCTCCTGAATTTCAAGACCACAACCTGTTGCGTCCTGTTCCTTCATCAAAGCTAAGGACAATGAAAGGTCTTGATAACAGACATTATGCGCTCACTGCAAGTTTATGTGCTTAACAGCTAGAATACTAGGACAGGAATAAACAATAACAACCCTGGCATATTCATTGCCTTTGGCAAAGTCATGACTGAAAAGATTTTTATTCGTTACAGGCGTGGCATGTTTTTATGTTTGTATGCTGAAGGACAGGGACGTGTGGCCTTTGGTGCCATTCTTAGATATTGTGTATTTTATGAAAATACAATCTAGAAGCAGAAGACAGGTACTTTCTAACAGAAAAAAACATCCTTTGCATTTATTACTCGATCAATGAAATAGTCAAGTCAATAAACTTTTAACACGAAAGGAAACAGGGATTCAGAAGAAACGGGAACTGCATATGAAAAAAAGATGAAATAATTATTTTGTCATAAAAGACAACATGCTACTTTTCTAGTAGTAAAACTAGTAGCACTGGCAGCCAAGTAGACATGGCTGCCAGTGCTAATGTTTTTTTTTAAACTTACGTGATCCTTTTTTAAAAACAAGTTTTAAACACCATAGTATTCATTTCTGTTTGTAGTGAAGCATATCCTGATAGGTCTGTCTAGCACAAACCTATTTGCTGGAACCTTTAAGACAATTCTACAGGGTGGGCCATTTATATGGATACACCGTAATAACATGGGAATGGTTGGTGATATTAAAGTCCTGTTTGTAGCACATTAGTATATGTCAGGGGGCAAACTCCTCAAGATGGGTGGTGACCATGGTGGCCATTTAGAAGTCGGCCATCTTGGATACAACTTTTGTTTTTTCAATAGGAAGAGGGCCATGTGACACATCAAACTTATTGGTAATGTCACAAGAAAAACAATGGTGTGCTTGGTTTCAACGTAACTTTATTCTTTCATGAGTTATTTACAAGTTTCTCTTTGTTCACAGCCATTGACATGTCGAAGAGGTTAACACGTGAGGAGCGGATCGAAATTGTGTTGATATCTGGTGAATGCAGTAACCGGGTCATTGCAGCAGATTTTAATGCAAGACACCCTACAAGACCACCCATCTCCCATGCTAAAGTTAGCAAACTGCTTGCTAAGTTTCATGAAACTGGTTCAGTGTTGGATTTGCCAAAATGTGGATGCAAGAAAACTGTCACTAATGAAGAAACATCAGTGGCTGTCCTAGCTTCATTCAGCAAGAGCCCACAGCGTAGCACTCGCTGCATGTCACTGGAGAGTGGCATTAGTCGAACATCCCTTCGGCGGATATTAGCTACTCACAAATGGCACCCTTACAAACTCCAGCTACTGCAGCATCTCAACGAGGATGACCCAGATCGGCGCACAGAATTTACAGAATGGGCAAAACAAAAATTGGAACAGGACCCTCAGTTCACGCAGAAGATTTTATTCAGTGATGAGGCAAACTTTTATGTGAATGGTGAAGTTAACAAACAAAACCACCGCTATTGGTCTGACACTAACCCACATTGGATGGATCCCTCCAAGACTGTTGGAACAACAAAAGTGATGGTTTGGTGTGGTATATGGGGTACAACGATAGTGGGTCCATTCTTCATCAATGGAAACCTCAAGGCCACTGGATATTTGAAATTGCTACATGATGATGTGTTTCCCTCTTTATGCACTGAAGCTGGCACGTTCCCTGAGTTTTTCCAGCAAGATGGTGCACCACCACATTATGGGTGCCAGGTCCGAGCATTCCTAGATGAACAGTTTCCTGGAAAGTGGATTGGTCGTCGTGGGCCATTTGAATGGCCCCCAAGGTCTCCCGATCTGACCCCCTTAGACTTTTATCTTTGGGGTCATCTGAAGGAAATTGTCTATGGTGTGAAGATACGAGATGTGCAGCACCTGAAACTACGGATACTGGATGCCTGTGCTGGCATTTCTCCTGCGGTGTTGCTATCAGTGTGTGAAGAGTGGGAGAAGAGGGTTGCATTGGCAATCCAACACAATGGGCAGCACATTGAACACATTTTATAAGTGGTCAGAAATGTAGCATGGGAGATGGGTGGTCTTGTAGGGTGTCTTGCATTGAAATCTGCTGCAATGACCCGGTTACTGTGTTCACCAGATATCAACACAATTCTGATCGGCTCCTCACGTGTTAACCTCTTCGACATGTCAATGGCTGTGAACAAAGAGAAACTTGTAAATAACTCATGAAAGAATAAAGTTACTTTGAAACCAAGCACACCATTGTTTTTCTTGTGACATTACCAATAAGTTTGATGTGTCACATGGCCCTCTTCCTATTGAAAAAACAAAAGTTGTATCCAAGATGGCCGACTTCTAAATGGCCACCATGGTCACCACCCATCTTGAGGAGTTTGCCCCCTCACATTAGTATATGTGCCACAAACAGGACTTTAATATCACCAACCATTCCCATTTTATTACGGTGTATCCATATAAATGGCCCACCCTGTACTACACAGCAAAGCAAGACACAAGTCGGAAAAGTTCTTTGTATTGCTCTTGCACGAGAGAGACCCGACTGAAGTCGAGTGTTGTTCCGCCCACCGTCGGACTCTCAGGCAGGTTCCCTGTAGCATAAGTTCATTAACATATGACGTCTTACATAGGCGTACATGTGAACAAAGAGTACCAGTCTGTGCATAGTGTGTGTGTGTGTGTGTGTGTGTGTGTGTGTGTGTGTGTGTGTGTGTGTGTGTGTGTGTGTGTGTGTGTGTTCCTGTGAAGACTCCCCAAGCTGGTGCTAGGAGCGCAGCGGTCCACCTAAACAAAGGGCTCTTATACTTAAGCAGATACAAAGTAGGTGTCCTCCTATACCATAAATCAGAAAGAGAAGACCTCTCTCATGACCTTAAGCTGTGTGTGTATGCCAGAGTGCTCTGGGAGGCACGCAGAGTCTTTGCAGACTGCTAAGGATCAGACCTCTATCATTATGCAATCGATTATAAAACTCTAAGCATATATGAGTAAATATTTCTAAGCATAAATGACAATCCACAATATAAGCCTAACATATTCCTTTGTTATTTACGGTTAACTGTTTCACATTCAGAAAAAATTATTTAGAGGAAAAGTAGTTAGCGATAATAACACCTGATTTCTACTCCTGTGCTTCATATTTCGGTGTGCATCGATACTTTGAGAGTAAAGCTGTTGAGATTACTGTTCGTCAAAAAAGCTATGAATGTCAGTCCAGGCGTAAAATATTTTGTTCTAATAGCTCAAACAGAGTTTACATGAAATACAAACAGAAATTCCAGTGTAGCTTATTTGATTTTAAATGGTTGGCCTAAAGGTATCCTTTGGTGAAATCAGAATACGATCTACTTTTGACAACTTGTAGTGAAAATGAAAGGGTCCAACTGGAGGGAATTGTCTCTAATTAGACAAAGAACAATGCGCTGCCCTAAAGCATGAGAAACCAATTATGTTGCAGGTACTGAAAATACACAGACGGCTTCACTCAACCATTCTTTGAGAAGTTATTCATCAATTTCAAACCAAGTAAAAGCAGACATGGTGTCAGATATAACTAAAAAACCTGACAGGGTATCATGTTTGAAATGCAGTTGCTGTGACGAAAAAAAGGAGTGGTAGAAGCAGATTTCACTTGCATACCAACAACAAATACTTTTTTGTTTTTGTTGTAAAAGACAGACTCACAGACATTAACTAAATGGGTTTTGTATGCATCTTTTTTTTAAACTTTATGTATCTCACTTGTCTTGCTGATGGATGAACTTTCATGCAGTGAAGAACGTTAACAATTAAGAAACCAAGTAAGTAAGCAAGCAACTGAACAGGAAGCATTTCTCATTAGAGCTTGCTGAGAGGCGTCCCTTCGCTGTTCTTATGCAAATGATAAATCATTTTCTGATGCTGTACATAGTTATTATCCTCTCCAGCAGAAAATACAGTAAAATGTTCATTGTTAAGGTATAACAGCTTCTGATAGCTTTTATGCTGACGTGGAAGAATAACACTGGTAAATGCACAGCTTTAACCTCTTTAGGATGATTCAAGAAATGGTCATGCAGTTTCTTTATTTTATCGTACTGCATTCTAAAGGATTGCATACAAACAAAGACAACCTGAATAATGGCTTGGTTCAGCTGGAAGACGTCTATAAGTGTAAAGCAACTGAACACAGAAAAGTAAAGAGACTGATGGATGGACTGATTGTTGCCAAAATTTGCACATATTCCACTTTGATTGATTTGATTCTCAACTACTTTCAGAACATTTTCACAAAAGATGTACACATGCCATTCTTCTAAAACTAGGCTGTACTGCAATAGATCTGAAAATAATTCCCTTTTAAAAATAGGTTTGTTGTTTAAATCAACACTGTTTCTCCTTTGATATAAGAAAGCCTCATAACAGCCACAAAATAAAACATCAGAAAGTCACTCTAAAGAATTCCAAAATTCTTCAGTCATCGGCATTCTAAGTAATGCTATTTTCCCTCTTGGCAGCTCTTGGCGGCACTGAAAATATTATAAAAAATAAATAAATAAATAAAATCCCCACTAGCTTGCCTGCATGTCTCATACATCTTCAGTCATGCGGAAGGCCGTCCGTCAGTTTTACTGCACATCGGCTTCCTCTAAACGCAGCATCGATGACTGATGGCCCTAAGTGCAACTAGATAACTACGGCTGGGGATGATAAAAATGTGAAAACACACATCCTAGACAGGAAATTGGCCATTTTGGAGCAATTGGCACAGAGGAGCTGAAGTGATGGCACTTCCTTCAATGCTCCTCCCTTGAAAAGCATAGATGTCTAGTCATCCGCAGGGAGATAGTTACAGTCCACTGGACATATTACTGAGGTACACAAACCTAATAGATCTCAGTTTTTACTCCTTAGCCCTTTCTTCTATTTCTTGCTGTAACAAGGTCAAGATCGCATGAGCCTGTCATGAAAAAAAAATGTGGTCAATATGCTGGCAATGTGCAGTAAAAAGAGTCAATTGAAACAAGCAAGATAAAGGTAGCTTAATGTGTGTTAAAGTCATGAAAAGTCATGAAATGAAACAACATACAGATGAAAGTAAGGCAGTGAGGAAAAAAGTGATGGCCTATGGAAATGGATCACTGGAGATTAATGGTGAGTAGAGTTTTAAAAGAGGTACACAAGTGTATACAATTATGATGCGGCTCACAGAGAGTGTCTTGAATCTGTGAATATCTGTTTCATGTTTTTTTTATATATTTTAGATACTTTTCTTATCGTCCTTTCTCTTCAGCTGAAAGTAAATTAAACTAAACCATATTGATTGTCAGTAATGGTAATGGCACAGCTGTTCTGCAGGAGTAATACGCATATTTTAAAGGTCAGCAGTTTTAACTCTTTCCCCTTTGGATGCCTTAAAGAGTTTGAGTTGTTGTCAAATTATGACTTTATGGGGGAAAGAGGTAATCTCTCTTGACTTCACCTCTAGGAAGTGAAGTCAAACTGAATGAACTGTATACCAAACAGTATCAGGCAAAAACATTTTTTCCCTAAGCCAAAACAAACTAAGCTGGACTTAGTTTAATGTTTAATGTCTTATATGTCTGGTATCAACAACAAACATTTCCTCTTTCCTTTCCTCTTTTGACTCAGATACATTTCATAAAATGAATGTTTTATTAACAGCAAATTAATATCCAGTCATTAATTACATTGTAGATACCTAAATGTAAATGCGAGAACAATTTAGTTTTATAGAGAAGTACACTAATGAGTAGAACATAGGGTTCCATCAGGATAACTTTCTTACTGAGTGCTTTATAAGTTTATTATTACTGACCAGCTATAACATAGTATTTAATTTCTGGTGTTTAAGGGAGGCAACATGCAGTGAAAGTGACTTTGCAGGAGTCCCAGCAAAAACAAGGCAAACTATGTTTTAGTACACTACTTAACTTATATTGTTTCTGTGAAATAGAAAGCACAACTTAAATGTGGGGGCTTTGCCACAACATACAGTAAACACTTACATGCAGAGTATGGTAAAATGTATCCTGCGTCCCAGAAATGATCTGGCTACAGTATCTACACAATTATTTTGCAACAGAAGAGTGGGCAGTGTTGTCTGGTTTATTCTATTAAGAAATCTGTGAACCTTTTAAATGAAAGTATGTGGGCAAGTATAGCAGTAATGTAGCAGTAACTATAAACTAAATATTCACTGACATGAAATTTTAGTTGTTAGCTAGCAACAATTAAACCAGCAAAATTTAGGCAACTAAAAAATTGTGTGTTTACTGGAAAAAAAGGTAAGTGTTATTTAAGACAATCCACGACAATAAGAGCCGTACCCAACAATAACAGGGACTGCAAGACAAACCTTTCAAAAAACAAGTTTGAATTAAAAAAAATCACTAGTGTTTAAAAAAAAAACACGCATTTTTTTGAGAGATCTGTAAAGTGAATCAATGAGTTACTTCTGAGCTGTGATGTATTTTTTTTTTTTTTTTTGTGATGTATTAACACTAATTAAGCCAATGAGATAAGGAGATCAGCTATTTCAATACTCAAAGCGTCTCTTCGGATTGCTATGCGGTGAGACGTCTTTGCCAGCTACCTATTTATATCATCCTCGCACATTTCAAATGTCAAGTTTTTTTATTCCTAATTTGATTTACTGTGTGAATTGTTGGCTGGTTTAAAAGGTATCAGAGAAGGTCCACAGATGCAGTGCTTTTTATAATGCTGAAGTTAAGAGACGATCTCACCGCAAAAGTCAGATTCTTTATTCTGTATGATGATCAGCGTGAGTTTTTAATAATTCTGGGAGTGCAATAATACTCACGGGCAGTAATTGCTGGCCTGCTGATTCCAAAGAGCCGCTGGATCTGCTTACTGTGCAGAAGGTGGGAGGCTGAAGGTGTGAGATGAGCAACGTCTCCTCTTAATCCACATACCCTTGCAGCATTCCCTCTTCAGTTGATCAGCCACCTGCATGAAGTAACCAACACAAGAATCCTTACTGCAAAGCATATAAATCATGTGATATTTGAAATAGATATTATGTGTTAAATGTGATGTTCTTTAAAACATAAACCAAACTTAATGTCCTTAGTTGGCCGTGGAAACAAGCTGTGAATTCAATGCTGACATTATTCCTTTGAAAGCAAACACATCCTACAGACATGAAACACCATTATTATTTATCTGGAGTTGTGTTTCTGGCCACTTGATGAATTTCAAAACACAAAGTCCAATATTTCTGCTTTTGTTTAACTCTGTTTTCACCACCACCAGCTCCTGAGGGAAATATCTGTCTCATCAGCCGCTCCTCGCACCACTATATTTAACAGCTAACTGCATCTGTCTGTTGTTTCCGGCTAGGCAGGTATAGCATATAGTGTGCCAATAAAAGCTGTTCGCTTAAAGTAACATCTTGTTATTGCTGGGAGCTGTGGGAGTTAACCAGAACTTTAAAGTTGTGGACCAACAAAACCAATGCAATTAAATAATAAAACTGAAACGCACCGCAGAAATAAGTTGAACTCTCGAGTTGGGTCATAATCCTCTGTTCCTTCCACACTACAGAGAGCGATTTTTCAAATACACATATAATCAGTCACATAATCCATTGTTAGCATAAGAAATAGAGATTACAAAATTAAAAAATATCCTTATATCATCCTTAAAATGAGTGGTTTGTTTAAATGTACCTCAGGCTCAATTAACTATAAATAATAAATGGCAGATTAAGAAATGAAAAACTAAACAGTGATTATCAGTGATGTCTACCAGTGACTTCACACTGAAAATGCTCTTTCCTAAAGAGTACAACAGTATTTCAGTTTTGCTTTTGGATTTCACATCAGAACATCCTGCTAGTAATAACCACATGCTCCATTTCCCTCTCTGTGGGTGAGAGACGATCAGACTTTGGAAATGCCAGAGATTTTGAGTATTTCAGAGGTAATGGATACCAAAGTTAATTTGTTCCTTCATTATATGAAATAAATAACAGGAGATTAAATTATTGGTGGTGAAATTATTAACATCCACGATATCAGTAACTGATTTGATTTTGAATAAGAACATTTTACCGCTGAAACTCGTAAGATCAACTTGTGACATATTTGGTCCAAAAAACATGAAAGCATTACGTACAAAAATCTGAAAATATACAAAAACCCACTAAGATATGTTTGCATCTGCAAATGACTTGGCAAACATTTGATCTTCCACATTCCACAAACTATCTAATGCATTAAAATCAGAAGGGATGTAACTTCCCTTTGATTTTCTGGCTGGGAAAAGTCAGACCTTGGATCCAAAGCAAAGTGTTCTGGTCCAAAGCATCTGTGCTGGTGTAATTTGTCTGCAGAGTTGTTGGCAGTAACAGAGACACCTTGTTCTTCCTCTGCAAGATGTTCTACATTTCATCTGCCTCATTACTCGCAAAACAATTAATTTCAATGCATAAAATTTGGTTTCAGATTATTTACTAGCACCTGTGTTACAGTGAAAATGTTGCATAATAATATAGTTCAGAACTTTGCAGAAGACTGCAAAGTTACTTGATTATTTCATGTGTTGTGTACACTGCAGTATTCACACACTTAATGTAATTGTATGGGAATGATAAAAACAACAACAACAACAAAAATATACAGCAGCCTTTGATTAATGAGATATTGACTGATATGGATATAGAATTATAAAGCACACTCCAGTAATAATTATCAGGCACTGTACTGGTTGGGTGTGTCGGGTGGCAACAAAGAGCAGAGCCCTTTCGTGTCCTGATCCCCAGCTATCGAGCCTGGCAACTGGGACACGAATGTAACCTCTCTGGTGGTAGTGCGTAAAGTTGAAAGATTCTGGTTAGATATAGTCAGGCCCACCTCAACACACAGCATGCCAAGCCAAGCTCTGGAGGGACTGGACTCTATCCTTGTATCCCATTGGCTTGCTCCCTGTATACTGGAGTTTTCACTGGCGGACAAGAGAGTTGTTTTTCAGCGCATTCGGGCCCAGAAACAGGTTCTGACTATCATTTGTTTTTATGTACCAAACAACAGTTGAGAGTACCCAGCCCTCTTGGAGTTGCTGGTGGGATGTTAGAGGGTGCTCCATCTGGTGACTCCGTCGTCCTACTGGGAGACTTCAATGGGCAACAACAGTGAGACCAGGAGGGGCATGATTGAGAGGAACATACTGTTGTTCTGTTATAAGACTTCTGTGAGAATCACAGTTTTGTCTATAATGAACAACATATTTGATTTTGTAATCATATCATCAGGTGAAGATAGGAGTTGAGCAATCAACTGATCACCACCTGGGGGTGAGATGTGTGTAGTGACCAAAAGAATGAGCTGCAGATACAAGCAGCGGAAATTAGCTTTCTCCAAAGGCTGGCTGGGCTCTCCCTTAGAGATAGGGTGAGGAGTTCAGACATCCGAGAGATGCTCAGATTATAGCTGCTACTCCTCCACATCGAAAGGAGCCAATTGGTTTATAATAAATGAACTGGTTCTTATACAGTGCTTTTCTACTCTCCCAGAGTACTCAAAGGGCTCTAGACAACATGCCACCACACCCATTCTCACAAGCACTTTCTCTATACTGAGTGCTTTTCTAACTACATTCACACTCCAATGGATGCATCGGACAGCAATTAGGGGTTAGTATCTTGCCCAAGGATACTTGACATGCAGACTGGAGGAGCCAGGGATCGAACCACCAACCTTCCAATCAGTAGGTGACCTCAGCTACCTCCTGAGCTACAGCCACCCCAGATGTTCAACCAATGTGCTCCTGGGAGGAGGCCCTGGGGTAGACCCAGGACAACCTGGAGGGATTACATCTCTTGGCTGGCCTAGGAACATCTCAGTTTTCCCTCAGATAAGCTGGAAGAGGTGGCTGAGGACAGAAGGGTCTGGGCTTTTCTGCTTAGACTGCTGTCCCCGCGAATGGATAAGCAGAAGAAAATGCATGGATGGATTGGCAGATCTATGGACAATTATATTTATGACTTAGTTTATGAGCTGATATTGTCATTAATAAAACAATTTTAATTGATTGGGGCAATTCTGATGACATCAAACAAATATATAAGCATGAAGCTATCCATGATGAGAAGAAACAAAACTGCAACATCGTGTGAGATATGATATTCTCACTAAAGAATCCTTTCAGTGGTAAAACCTTAATGGCATTATTTGCTGAAGAAACATCTCATGCTTGGTTTCCCACTGATAGTGAATAAAACCTGGAAGTCATTTCCACATGAAAATTGCTGCTGGGTATTTTAAGAGTGAAGCAAGCTTGATAAGAGAATTAATCCATTGTTTTCCCACAATGAAAATGGTCAGTTTTGTCAGGCAAATATACATTCCTACCAGTTGTTTACATTTACAGAAATCACACGCACCAGTACCAACATCACACAAAAGTAGCAACTTATATGTTGTCTGTCAAATATAGTTGAGAGTCCAAAGCAACATTAACAATTAACTAACATATTCTGACATCAGGGGGAAATAACAGAAATCACAAACTAACCTGAAAATCCCAATCGTCACGTCAAAATTGTTGGGATAATAACAGCTAAAAGTCAGAACATGTGAATTACTGCAGCAGGAATTTAACCCCAGACAGAAACCAGGCTATTGGGGAGAGAGATGATGAGTCATTGATAAACACCATCTGCACAGCATTTAACATTTAAACATTTAAAATGGAGAGTGGGAAACTAAATGAAATTAAGAAGTAGGGCATGACAGACGTCAGAGTTCTTGTGTAACTCTTTTCAGCAGGCTTGACAGAATGGGAATTTTTAAAGTTAAGAGTGTATGGCGATATAATACATACATGTATACAGTGAATTACAAATCAACATAACAACAAAGGTTTGGGAAGAAAAAAACAAATGCTTTTCTCAGTTTTCATCATGTGCTAGTATGATTTTACAAATCAACTCCATTCTGTCTTTGCTACTGATACCTAGAGACTTTCACTTTTTCCCATGTGTCAGTGACAAGATTAGACTGTTTCCCAATGTGCACATAGATGACTGATTCCATGGGGCTGGTCGCGTCACTTTTGCACTCCTTCCCCCCATCCCAAGGCAGAAAACATTTCTATTTTCAACAGGATTAGCTCTCACCACAAGCCACCTGACAGGCAAAAGTATCACCTGTGTGGTACACACACCCCAGGCATCCAGCAGAACATATCAGGGCCTCAGTGACTAACAGGTATCCTGGGGAGTTTACCTTACAGTGGCATGCACAGTGGGCAAAACAGTTCTGACCTCTATTCAACATCTTTCAACTGTCCCTGTCTAAAACTTTATTCCCGTGGGCTTTCTGAGTCCTTTCTCTCATACTGTAAATAAATCTGTGGCTTGTTCAGGAAAGCAGAGACACTTCCTCGGCAGAGGCAACAAACAACACAACTTCCATTAACTTAAAAGGATGAGCAGATTAATAACCTATGCAAATAAATTGTAGACTCATCTCTTAGGAACAAAAGTATATCAATACACAAATAAAGTAACATACTAAGATGACTTTTGTTAGTGCTAACTGGGTCAATGGACATGAAGTGTTGTCTTTCTTAACAATTAAGAGCTTAGACAGTGGCTTTGACCTGTAACAGAAAGACGCAAACATAAGACACCAGACACAAACTGCTTGCGCTAACTAAGTATGGATACAGTTACTAATGTTGTTTTGTTTTATTGAGCAGGACTACCTGTCAGCATGTAATTTGTATTTACTGTGAGTGACTTTGGTTTTATTCATGTGCTTCAAGTTTTTAGTAGAAATGTTGTATTTTCTTCCTTGCCAAGGCAAAGAGTTGCAAAACATGGCGTCATCCTTTTTTAATTCTTCTTTTAATTTGCCTAATAGAGCCAGCAGGTTTACATCACCACTTTTTGATACAAGTTTAATATCATCCTTCAAATGTTCTTGCAACATAATTGAATCCATAGAGGAGTCATTATTTGTTTTTTCTCCTACCAGGCTGTAAAAGCCACATTTGAAACATCCCATATTTCTTAACACATCAGTGATTTGTGCTTAAACAATTTAATGGAAATATTAAACAAGAAAATGTTTCTTCTTGAGGATAACAACGGGGAAGTTAGTCAAAATGGATTACTTTGGATAAGGAAAGACTTTTTTTTAGCAGTACCGTGTGGTTGGAAACATAGACTGATATTAAATAATCACATGCAATAAAAAATCTCTATAGCTATCTAATTAGCTAAATAAATAAAAAAGGGGGGACAAACATCCTCATGGTAAAGGGGCATGATGCCTCCTCCCATTTTATTGTGTATAATTTGCCTGAAAGGATTAGCTGTTTTTACTGTTTAAGCTAAACTAAGCTGACACATTTGCACAGTGAGTTAACATTAAACAGATATCACAGGGTAACCAATAATCTCATCAAGTATTGGAGAAGAAAGGAAACAAGTCTGTTTGCAGAATTTTCAAAGTTTTCCTTTAATTGTCATTCCTTGTTTGTCTCTACTAAACAGCACAATATTAAAAATTGATCAGAGCATAGCATTTGTGGAAAGAGACCTACAAAGCTTTCGCAGAAATCCCACATTTTTACTCTCTCCAGGATTACAAAATAAGTAAAATCAAATCACCACTGCACTGGATAATGAAGATGAGCATTTCTGAGTTTAAATTTAATTTATAAATTTTTAAAAAAGAGAGAAATATGATTTATTCTGTGTGTATGTGTGTATGCTTCATATTATTACTGTTATTATTATTTATTACCATTATTATTTTTGCAGCGGCTACAGAAACAGGTAGAAAAAGCTGAAAGCCACAGCTCCTGTGAGCCACCACTTAAATATGTCCAGTAGCTTAGGTTTTTAAGGTAATTAAACCTTGGCAGTGTGAATTTTGACCTTTTATTTTTATTCAACCAGCTGTTCCCCACTGCAGTGAAAGTATGCAGAGTGTTGTTCAATAAAGAAAAGAACTGAAACAGTAGTAACAAAGTAACAAAGTATTACAGTTGTTTTTCCACATTCAACTTTAGTACGGCCTATAAAGTAACTGCGTAGTGCAGAGAAAAATCTGTAATTTCCCAGTAAACAGGTGTAGTTACACAAATTCTGGTCATTTAAATTTATAACCATGACATGATCTCATTTTCTGGATTCGAGAGCCAACTTCTGAGTGCTACACAACACTCACTTCACAGCACTCAGCACACCTGGTGTGGATCTAACTTTGGCATTAGACATCTCTGTGTCAGAGTACTAATTAATTTTATGATGCTGTCTCTTTTTAGATCACCTTTCCCACTATCGCTGGCTTTCAGTGAAACTTCCAGCAATTCAGTCGTCTGGATAATTACTTAGAAAAATTCACCCTGATATGTGAAGACAAATGGCCCAGATCCTTAGCTGTACCGTAAGTGCAAGATTGAGATCCAAATCAATACAGACTTGTGTATTTAGTGTCCTGAAGGATATCTTATGTATGTAGTCCATGTTCAATATTTGTGTGTGCACAGCGCTGGATGCAAACATATTCTTTGGCACCAGTATTGTCAAGCGGGTCATGCAATCCCATTGAACTTAAGATCTTAACTAAATAAAACAATAATAGCATGAGCTTTGGAGTGCACCGCCACCCACACCCCAACCTGTTTGGCTTGATTCCAGTAGTCATTTACCCATTTTATTTGGCTTGTTGAGCTGGATCTGTAGCCACACCAAAACTGTCTGAAAAGGGGGGACTCTCTTTGTGTCACCTCATTTTCCTCTATCAGTCATAAAGCGGATGATTGTGCTGTGGCTTGTTCTACTTTTGGCAAGAAAAACAATGGGTTTAACACATGCACCTTGCTTCACCATAAAATAGTACTTCAGCTAGTAATGAAAACATCCAGTTACACTTTGATTATGTAAATCTCAGAATCGCTTCATTTATTTATTTATGAGCTCTTCCAACTCCCAGAAACAACCAGATAAACACATAAACAATAAGATGCTGATGATTCTGATTACCATTTGCATGATGCCCTGCCAGTCACCAAAACTGTATTCAATGAATTACTAGTCTGTCCATGTGGGGAAAAAATGTTAATACTCAAGGAAATACTGTGACAAGATTTGACTTTCTACTATCAGCCCCATGTCTCCTCTAACAATAACAGAGCTTTATGTAGCAGCAGTGCAGTGCAAAAACATAATCCAAATAACCACATTCAACCTACCACAAGGCAGTGAAAAACCTTTTGACATGTAAAAGCCATTATGGTCTCCCTGAGCCTTTGTTTTCATGGTTTACGATTCCTGCCTCCCTGCCTCCACCCCTATTCACCTTAAACCTCCAAAAGTAGTGTGGAATAGCTGCAGTGACTTCATTTAAAAATACAATTCAATCAAGATAATCAGAGAAATTTAGCAAAGTTTGGGTTGGCTGGTTTTAAGTTTGTGTCACTGAGCAAAAAGATGCTGCAAATGCTGGTCGTCTTGTTATTGCCATCTGCATTTAGTGGCAGGAGTTTAACTGAGACAGATGAGAGGGGTGTCCAGGGAGCATGGCAGGTCCACTCTAATTAATGGATAAGTAATTTATCAATTACCCATTTATGAGGGGCAATTAACAACATTTCACCTAATCTAATCTTAATTGTGGTCTTGTTTAGTTTAAATGTGGTTTGTACCTTTGCTGGTTTTATTGAGCTACAACTGTGAAAGGTCTAGCGGTGCTTAAATATATACTTCAATATGTTTTGGTCATTTCAGTGCACAATGAGAAAACCGAGCTCTGTCACGATTCACCATTTTTACTGCTCTATGACAATTTATAGGTAATCCATCACATAATTTGCCTCACACATGCAAATTAATCTTTGGTGGATAATTATAATATCATTAAGGAGCAGTGTATCCCTGAAAATGATGCCTAAATGATTTCATGAATCATTCCATCTGAGGTGAAAATAGAAGCCATCGCCTGACACCAAAGGAAAGTTCAGCTTTGTTAATTTAGTCACATAATACATTAGCACAGAGATTTCTTGGGTCATGAAGCATTATGCTAAATTGCCTCGGGATGTTATGTTCCATATGGTCTATACTGGGCACCATTGTAAACAATGTACCTCCTTTATTTTTAATTAAATAGTTTGAATATTTTGAAAAGACAAATTCTTAGCTGTATTTTGACTTCATTACTTGCCCAATAAATTATACGGATTCTCTAGGCTATCCAAATGTACCCCGCATCTTTCTACGTATGAAAGCAATGGCTCTAAGTGAATGAGTCACTCTCAATGAAGTTTCCAAATATGACGAATTTTTCAAATAACTTAATTTTGGAATTTAAAACTCATCCACAGTGATTATGCATATTAGATAGCCTCCTACCTGTAGCACTTCACACAGTCATACCATTAGATATTTGATCTCAGTCTTTCAGGCAGTTGCAAGGTTCTTTTTATTTAATTTATTTATTCTTTTTTATTTTTTCTAATAGGTTACTGTCATATAATGAAAGTCTGAAATATTGCCCTCATTTACTTTAATTGCAGTTTTTGGCTAGCATTTTTCATGTGAAGTCACAAGTATAATATTAAGAACTTTTCTAATGGGATTAGGTTGCTACACTTCTTAGTGTCTATCAGACAGCTCTAGTGTTCTTTCAGCATAAACGAGCCAGTATCGCTTTGAAACATAAATTAATTTACCTTTGAATTATGTAAGACTGTTTGCAATGTGTTGGACACCTTAGACTCTTTAGCAGCAGAGAACCACTATGAGAGTCTGCAGATACCTTGTTCGCTTTAGAGCCGAATCAGCAACAAAAGGAAAATGTGATTTTTGGTATTCGTCTCACATGAGACTTTTGAGTAAGGGCGACTGTCAGCTTTCACACCAGAATTAAAAAAAATAAATAGATAATTCTATTTATAAAATTAATCTAAAGAAAACACAGTAGATTAACACTCTACCTACAGGACTGATTTCTCTGAGACTGACTTTGACAGCTATCAAGATGCTAAAGGAATGTGAGTTAAGAAAAAGGACAGCCTTTGGGAAAATTTACAACTTAGCAGATCGGCAGAACGTGATTGCACAATTAAAGTGCACAATTCATTAATGCATATCCACTACGTGCATGTGCCCAGAATGTTTTGGTCTGATGGCTGTCTTGACAGGCACAGTTCATGTTGACCTGTGGGCCTGGAGTGCAGCCATGAATAATAATGATGATACCAGGAGACATACGAGGTCATTACTGCAGACAGTACACTGTAGTCTGAATACTGAATATTGTAATTACCGGTGCTCTGAAATTGAAAATATAGATTACAAAAAGGCCAACAGAAAACAACCAAATTAATAATGGTAGTATTGGATTTGATATTATAGTGCAAATTTAATAATAAAACACAACATACATCTGCAGTGTGCTTCTAGCAAAGTTTGACAAATGAAATAGATTTGATTCAGTTTTCATTGTACAGAGTGCATTTAGAGGCACACAGATTCTTTCCCTCTACACAGAACAGCAAATATTACAAATGCACAGCAACCAATGCACTTTGCATTAAAACATGCAGTATATTTGCAAAGATGAGTTTTTGCACTTTTTGAACTCTAGAGCTTAAAAACATGTTGTGCAATTTTTTTTCAAGTTCTTCAGCCTAAAAAACACAGACTGATGTAGAAGTCTCAAAAACTCATAAAAACTGTATGTATCAAATATAATGCACTAGATGTTAAGACTGTCTGTGTCCTTGCATACATGTAGAAGATGGTCTCATGATTAATTTGCAGCATCATAACAGCTGTTTCTCCCATCATCGCTGCAGAAAAAAATCACCATGAAGGATGTCGTGTCCCCCCCGATGCCAGATGTTAATGTGACATTACACACAATCTTAGCTACACACAGGGGCTCACCTTGAACTATCCTATCAGCTACATACACTACATTGATTTCTGCTGACTCAGTATCGTCAGTGATCACTCCATCACCAGTGTAGTATCTTGGACTAAATTCTCCTCACTTTACATCGATTACCAGGTTGGGAAAAAAAAAAACATCATCAAGCTCTCTCTTCTTCATGAACAAACACTAGTAATGCAAGGGGCTGATTAAACCATCATCATCGTTTAACAGTGATTTTAAGGTGATGCAAAGACACAAACATGAACTGTTATTATTCCCTTTATTTATGTTAGCACTGAATCCAGCTACACAATTTACCATGTGGCACCACAGGCGAACTAGTCACATTTATAAACGGGGCATTTTATTTATAAATGGACTGAGGAGTGGTCCTAGGAAACAGACAGGGGAGAAAAAAAAGAGGCAAATTCTAGCGCAACAGATGGTGTAAAACTACTTGAGATTTAGTGCATGACTAACAAAAAACTGCTGCCAAATCACTTGTGCTTATTTCATAAGCATAAATGAGATAAAGTGCAATGGAGTGGCATTTTAGGGTCTTGAGATTAATGGCTGATGTAAATTTGTTATTATGTAAGATGTTCAACTCCTGACTGTTTGGGGCTCAGAAGTATAAACAATCTGAATAAAATGAATAGTAAGATAATAAGATGCTGACACATTTCCATGCTGTCTTTCTCGATGGCTGAAATACTGACTGAGAGTTTTCATCCTTGTTTTCAAATTGAGATGGGTAAGGAAAAACCTTATGATTGGCCAAAATAAAGTCGCACTCTTGGACAAAATACAACAGAATTAATTATAGGAATGCAGCTGTTACTGCATATCTCAAAGTGGAAAAACTCGAGAGACAAATAGATTTACTTCTAAAACAATTGTTTATTGACGCCAGTTCAAGGTCTTGATTGGGCTGGAGGCTATTCCAGCTGTCAATCCAGTGGATTCAAACCCAGGACCCTCTTGCTGTGAGACAGCAGTGCTAAATGTTAGTATTTAATATATTCAAACACAGTTTTTAATAATACTGATTTCATTATTTTTTGGTGAGTGAGTTTTTTTTTTTCTTATTGTTTTGTTGAGTTCCACATTAAAATGCATTTTTTTGCTAGTTGTCCATGTTTGGTCCATGCATTAAACGACTTAATTTTGAAGCCTGTCGCTTTATGTTAGCAGTTGTTTTGGCTGAACATTATAAGACCTTTGTAACTATGTGGGGGAATTTCCTATTAGATTTGTAGGAACTCATTAAACTGGGAGCAACAGAGACAATCCAACACTGACATTCAAGCCTGTGCTTCTACGTCAGTCTTTGAAACATTCACATATTGGTTGAGTTACAAAAGCCAACATGAAATGAATGAATAAAATCTCTTTAAATCTCAGATGAGTTGGACACAGAGGTCCTATAGGAAGCCAACCCCCACCCAACCCCTGCGCCCATCTCAATAGCCTTATCTGAGATGTGCAACTGATGAACTTCTGAAAGACTCCAGGTTAAACCAATATGGATGAAGTGACAGAGAAATGGGGTGCTTGGTTCATTTCTCTCTCACTGACAGATAAGCACTGTCTGTCAGCTTGAGTGACGTATCAAAGAAGGGCAGCGTCTCCCATTGGGTGTGTGTGTGGGCTTGACTTCTAGATAGGCTTTCTTGGTCATTCTCTTGACTACTTTCTAATGTAAACAAGCCACACAGAAAGGCATGTCTGCTTTGTTTGCAGCCATAAAGTGTTTTTGTAATGCTGTCATATTTATAGTACAATAAGACCCGGAAACGAAAAGCAGACTTCAGCAAAAGAGGGCAGAGATAGTACGTAAGGTGCCAGAATGGCCAGCAGTGGGTAGTTCAGGATACATGTCTGGAATTATTGACTGCAATGAAAAAAAAAGTACATGATGACTTTCCAGAAAGCTAATCAGTTTGAGGAAAAATGCTATTATTTTTCATTGAATTTTTATTCTACAGTCCACTGCATTCTATTTGAGGTTCTCTCTCTGTCTCTGTCTCTCTCTCACTCACACACACACACACACACACACACACACACACACACACACATGTGTGTATTTATATCCTTGTGGGGACATTTCATTGACACAATGCTTTCCCTAGCCCCTTACCCTAACCCTAACCATCAAAAATGAATGCCTAACCCTGACCCTTACCCTAAACCTAACCATAACCTAATTGTAACCCTGACACTAAAACCACATTTTGAGGCTCAAAAATGCCTTCAAACTCGTGGGGACCGGGATTTTGGTCCCCACAAGGGCTGTTTGTCCCCACAAGTATAGTAAACTACCAATTTTTGGTCCCCATGAAGATGTTAATACCCGTCCACACACACACACACACACACACACACACACACACACACACACACACACACACACACACACACACACACACACATAAATACACACATATAAAAGAAAACAAATGAAACAGTGGCGATGAGCAAAACAGCAGCCACTAACTGCTGCTTAACCAACTGAACAAACAAGAGCTTTGAGCACACCCTGAGTTATCAATATTAATCTTGGCCATCATTTAGACAAAAAAAAAATGTTATCTGCAGAGGCGCGTTTACTTCAAGACATCACAAGTAAACATAAGCTTCTAAATACTGACCGGGGCAATGTCACACAGCAAGATCGAGTGAGAGTTTCACAACCAAGAGCAGCTCTTTCCTTTGATAGAGCAGCAGGCAGTCAGCCAAAAACACCCTTATCCGCAATTCACCACAGCTCAAATAAGGCTTCAATTATTTAGCCGGAGACCAACAAGGAATCTTAAGAAGACCTTGTGCAAATTTGACTTCTGACAAGGTTGTGCGTTGAGTTTTGTCGACTTTTTGACAGATTTCTAAACACCTGATGCTTTTCCAAAAATGCGAGGAGTGCATTTTGCTGCAGGGAGTCACATTAAACACATTCACATCACAATGCCAAGGAGGTTTGCCTGACAGAAGGTGACATTAAGTGTTTCAAACCTGCACTGACTTCCTGGTCTGTTGCTGTTTTACAATACATAACATTACAAACAGCACAACATAAAGGTGTGAGGAAAACAACTCATACCAAGAGCAACTGAGGGCTCACTGGGGCTTCATACATCAAAGGGTGGAAGTGCCAGGCTGCTGAAAATCACAGAAGCTGTTTTGCATTCACCTCTCCATCCTTCAAAAGCTGTACGGGTACCAGCCCGGCTGGAGAAGCCCCAGAAAAGTAATTGGAAATTCAGCCCCACACTTGGAGCCACCATTTATCAGACAACTGTACAGTAGTATTTTACCTAGATACTTTAGTGTTGACCTGATTGATGGTTTTTCATAAATTGTTTGTTACAGTTGTGTCTTGTGATGGGGTTGAGCAAGTAGTGTGTATTCACATTTGGTCAGTCATCGCTTCCATTCAGCAGATGATGTTTGTTGTCTATGCTGTGGTTCTTGGCTAATTGAAAGCTGATCAGACTGTGACAAAAACACAGTCCTAAATGCTTCCAAACTTAAACTCTTTGTTTTGGCTGCTATCTTTACGGGTGGCCACAGTGGATCATCTGCCTCCATCTCACCCCATCCTCTATCACACCAACCCTTTGCATGCCCTCTTTCATGCCTCCTTTTTCTTTTTCTCCTGCCTGGCACCTCCATTGTCTAATTTGTATCCAGCCTATGCACATGCCAAAACCATCTCAACCTTCCCTCTCAAACTTTGTCTCCAAACCTCTCAACCTGAGCTCTCTGTTAAACTCATTTCTAACACTGCCCATTAGTTGAGGTTCAGGGGCTCAGAGCAGATCTCTGATGTAATTCCACCTCCACTTTGAACCCATCACTCCCACCACACATCACACCACTGTCTCACTGTCCTCATATATGTTCTCCACCATCCTCGCATACTTCTCTACAACCCCTGACTTCCTTATGCAGTACCACCTTATCATGCCCTTTCTGTAGATCCACAAGACACAACCGAAGTTCTTTCTGACTTCTGTTCTTCTCTATCAACACTCTCAAAGTAAACCAGTAAAAAAATAAGTAATAAGTAAATAAGAAATTTTTTTTAATGAATTAATTCAAACTTTTTCCAGTTATCTTTGAGAATTTTTAAAGTACTATTAAATTAATTATTAAAGTTCTGAAAATAACTTGCAAAAATCCTAAAAGTATCACTGGTCATAGAAATAAAAGTAACCAATGTGGAATGTTGTGTTCACCACTTGACTGGACCTTTCTTAACAGGATAATCATATAAAATTACACACTATGCAAGAACAGTTTAAAGAGAATGACCCATATGGTATTCTGCTTGTAATGGAGTAGCCAGCATAGTTACCGGATCTGGACCCTGATGAATGCTGTAGGAACAGCTTGATCGTATGGTACGCCCACAAACCAATTAAACACATCAGAGGCAGCATCCCCCCCCCCAATGAAGGAAGTAATTTCACACCATGCAAGAACAACTGGAGTGAAATTTCTCCAGATCAGTCATACAACTTGAAAGCTAGAAAGCTGTTTGCATGGCAGGGATTTCTGCAAATGTATAATTCTTTGACCAAAGCAAGCTTTGGAGTGATAAGCACTGATCAGCTGTAAAGCAGCCTTTAGATATCAGTTAATGAACAGCTCTAAAAAATGTCACAAGCTTTGTTGTGTGATATTTTTTTAAAATCACAGCTCAAATTGAAACAGAAAATCCTGTTTTCTTTCTGTCTCCCTTACTTCCTATCTGTTTTCTGTTTACTGATACTGCTCATCCCATCTGTGAGCCATTATCATTAAAAATCAAAGAGTGACAACTTGATGGGATCCAGAGTTGAGAAATGACAGACCGGAAAGGAGAAAAGACTTTTTATCGTAAACACAGACTTCAAGGTGACAGGAGAGGTGTAACAAATATGATTGATTGTGCTCAGACCTGATAGTCTGATAATACACAGTAGAGGCAACCCACCTGGATCAATAGTTCCAGTTGACTGAGGTTCAAATGTATTTTTCTGGGAAAGTAATATGCAATACATCAAATGTAATTGGTAATTAGTTCATATGCTAACTGACAGACATTATGATTAGATTGGGAGTCATATTTGTTAATTATAACGTAACTTCAACATAAACAAGGGACTTGTTTTCACATGATGTGCAACTTGTGAATACTCAACATGCAAGATAGGAAGTAAGATGGGAAAAAAACACTTTACCAAAAATAAAAAAAGAAGAAAACTTTTTTCTTTATTGCACTGAAGCCACGGTTGGGACAAGTAATGGCACGTGGACTGGTATTTATATAGCACTTTATTCTCTAGCGGTATCATATTCTCCTCCAAGCCTCAGTCACACATATATACAGCACTTTTACTCGTTGGCTTTAACTGCTTTGTCTTATACATAGACCCACACTTCAATGGATGCATCAGGAGCAACTTGGGGTCCATGTCTTACCCAAGCGTACTATGACATTCAGACTGGAGAAGGCAGAGAAAGAACTGCAAACCTACTGACTACCGTATTTTTCAGACAATAAGGCGCACCAGATTATAAAGCGTACTGTCGGTGAACGGGTCTGTTTTCATATATAAGGCGCACCGGATTGTAAGGCGCACTAAGCAAAACAAAACAGTCGGACAAGTCAAGTTTTACTCAACTCATTCTTCTTGCTTCCTCTACTTCCATACCTTTGATTCATTAATGTTGAATTCTCTCGCAGCTGCTCTATTCCTGTGTTGTTGCAGTTTATTAATGACTGACCTTGTATTGTGGATGGGTTATCCAAGTTGTTCTCCTGACTGAAGTTTACAGCATCCTGCCATGCAATTGCATTTGTCCATAACCATCGGGAACCCTCACGTTAACTTTTATAGAGTGGAAAAAAGTTAGCATTCATCCTCTAGCTTCACTATTTATGTTATGCTAACATTAGGGTGACCATATTTTGATTTCCAAAAAAGAGGACACTTGGCCCAGTCATGAAGAACTTTAAGAATACTGTTTGCTTAAAGAAAATTTTAACATATTTTAAACGATGCCTTCTCTGTGCAGTTAATGAATGGTGAAACAAAAAATGTCATATAGGCTTTTACAAGTCAACAAGGGCAAAAAAATAACTTAAAAACTTCCACCCCGGACAGAACGTGAAAAGTGGACATGTCCGGGGAAAAGAGGACGCTTGGTCACCCTAGTTAACACAGCTGTGCCGCTGGGGATCACGTAGCACATCATTATATACCAGCTAGCCCAACTTCAGTAACACTACAAATGTCACTGCTGTTTAGTTTTCTGTCTTCATTTATGTTGGAAGTGATAGCAGAGCTGCACGTTTTAATTATTTTGCAGAAATCCTCCTGACTACGGTAGTCGTAATGCTCCGACAATCCATCAAGCGGTGCGGCTTCGTAGCTTACCAAAGTCGTACTAAAACATTTTTTGACAGATTTTTGAGTGCCGTGTACCACATAAAATCTGTTCGAGGTCAGTAATTGGTTCGAGGAACAGCGCACCTGATTATAAGAAGCACTGTGGATTTTTGAGAAAATTAAAGAATTTTAAGTGCACCTTATAGTGCAGAAAATACAATAATAGATGCCCAGTCAGCCCTTGGTATCCCATTGTCCACTGCTGTGAAGTGAATTACTCTACACATTAATGACTGACTGATATAACAGCAAATATACTCTAATGTAAAGGTCAAACAAGATGCCAAAACCAAAACAAAATTCAGGTGAACCAGTATACACACCCAAATAGTTAGACCATGTGACTTAACATAATTCCAGCAGAGTTCGAGTATGTCGGCATTCTTCTGTCTATACTCAGTAGTTCTTTGTGGTAGTTGTTCAAGAGGACGGGAAAAAGAGCACAGCCTACAACAGCAGCTTCAATAGCCTCTTAAAAACTGGCATTTAACATCCACAGTAATTAGTACTGAAGCTAAAACTCAAACACAATGTGGAGATTTGCAAATAATAGGGCATCACAGGCAAAGAGCAGATTATCTTTGTCTTTCTACCCACAAAAAATAGACTATCCTGCAAAATAATCCCCCACTCCGGAGTCCCTTCTAAAAGATAATATCCTAACATACAAATTGGCTCAAAAATCAGTTTTATAGGTACGTGTTAAGGTAACTCTAGTTTTTTAAGGCCTCTGGTTTGAATGATGGCCTTCTGATAAATCATGTTTACTGCACTGTATTTGCAAGCCTTAGTTGCTGTTGCTAAGGAGAAGAAGCCAATAAGAGGTGCAAAAATAAGCTGTGTTAAAAAACACCTTGTTGTTGCAGCTGTATGCATCCCCATCTAGAGCCACACATGGTATAATCCTGGAGTAAGATAGTATTTCTTTTATCACTGCTGGCTGTTCCCTGCCGTGATATGAAAAGCTATGCCTGTAGATTCTGTGAGCCAAATATCTTTATTCTTTAATTTCTTTATTTCTAGATTTATTTATTTCAGCTGGGAAATATTAAGTTCTAGACCAGGCTTAAATATTTCAATTGTCAGCCGCGATAAACAACACCTGTAGAGAAACTGAATACAAGTTTTACTACTGATACTGGGGTTTCCCTGTAGCTTAAATTTTACTATATGACAGTGCATTACCTTTGTGCATGTGAAACTAAAATGGTTTATATGCTCAAGATGCCCTCAAACAAAACAGCAAACTCTTATCAATGTAGCATGCATATGTGTAGTAGACCTAATATTCTGACCTTCTCATAGAGACGACCAATAATTTTCTAAAGTAAGCAAGTGAGTTTAATGCAGCTTAGATGTTAGAGTTTGGTTGAAAGTCTTGTTTTTGATAGGGCCTTACAGATTACAGGACTGCCTTATGTTAATTAATCCATGTTAATTCTTGACATTAAGAATTAAGCGCCTGTAAAAGAATGGAATGAGTAAAAACTCTTCACAGCCTTGCTTCCCTTCTCTTTCCTCCTGCCTTGTCTTCAAAGCTCTCAAGGGAGATCTTGTAGAGAGGGAAATGGGATATTTTTAGCAGGTTCCACAATCCCTCCTGTAAATAATTACCCTAGCTGGTGCTGAAGCTGCCAGCTCATTGGACTGGATGAACATGCAGTGTCAACTACCAAAAAGAAAAACAGGAAACGGGAATGGCAGTTTCATATATATATATATATATATATATATATATATATATATATATATATATATATATATATATATATATATATATATATGTACACACACAGGATGCTCGCCCCGACTACAGCATAAAGGGAATACTGGAGTAATGCTAAGTAGTAAAACTGATGCAGCACATTTTAAAAGCACTAGTCAAGAAATTCCACAGAAACACTATTGTGAAAGATGAGAACGAGAACTAGTTTCTCCAGTTTGCTTGGGAGCTGTTGACTGGAGCTGAATATGTAAAAATGAACATAAACGATAAGACAACAAATTCCATTAAATGAACATTTGAACACCAAGAAATGCTGTAGTGAAACTGCTTGGTGGCCAGCTGTCAACCGCCATTGCACCAGTCATTTCCCAAATGTGTTTATGTGTGCAGCACTCCCTATTTTCCCAACTACTCCCCTAGGCCACTGCTGTAAACAAGAATATGCTCTTAGCCAAGTTACCCGGTTAAATAAGGATGAAAGAGAAGAAACTCCAACAAGCAGAACAACTAAAGTTTCTCTGCTTTCTGGTGAACTGCAGCAAACTTTTAATAGCATACATTAGTAATGATATTGCAGGGTTAATATAGGTAAAGATGTTTCCCTTTGTTGTTGCTGTGTTGGTATGCCTGTGTGCAGGTGTATAATTATGAACATGGCGAAATTACATGTGCTATGGAGTAATCTTGGGACTCAGTAGCACAGCAAGGAAAGTCAAGTTTAATTTGTAAGGACAGATTTTGATTTAACTTACTTATTAATGCAGTTTTTTTTTTGTTTGTTGCCTCAGGGCAACATTATTCAGTCAGACCACTTCTCTTTGGGCATTAATGGTAGATTCTCAACTGTTCTCTTGGGGACTGCTTATTTAACTGCTTGCTTGCTCCAACACACTTGATTTAAATGATCATATTGCTATCAGGCAGTCACAGTATTTTATACCCAGTTGACCATTTGAATTAGGTATGTTGGAGCGGGGACTGGGATCCCCAAGAGAACCTATGTTAATATTTTGAGAGCAAAGAGTGATGGGCTATATAAGTAATCAAACCATGCACTAACTGGACTTGTACTAATTTACAAGAAATTACCATGAGAACCTTTTAATGGGAGGAAAGATAGAATTATAAATACAAGATATAATAATTATACATATTAGATACAATTTCTTATATTTCTGTCCCTGTAACACTTTTTACTTTTACATGTTTTACTCAGTCTAAATGTGGTTTTGAAAGCAGTGACAATAAAACAACTCTAAGAAACAATTTTTGTCTTCATGACAAGCTGCTCAAACTTAAACTGAATAACATTTGGGGGCCAAAAATAAGGAGGGCTGTGATAACAAATGCACTGTCAATGGATTCTCAGGGGGGCACCCTTTTATCACGAGAATAGGCAGTCAACCCTCCTATGGTGTTTTATTAGAACTGTTTGAAGAAACTGACGCAATTCCCCTTCTGCTGTGATGTCAATGATGTTAACTATCTAGCTTTCATCTTTTTTGGCTTTACTGCCTTAGTAGTCACAGCTGCATTGCTGCTTCATTTCTTTCTATCTAAGGATGTCTTATTTCTTTGTGTGTAAGGCAATGTGCTGATATTTACATATCCTCGGGGCCCGCATAAAAGAAACCTAATTTGGCCAAACAATGTCAAATCCTCCAGTGACATGTACCGAGCGTGAACCTGCTATATCAGATCAATTATGAAACGAGGAACATCAGTCATTGACTTTCAATACCAACTTGTCCAAGAGAATTTTCTCAGCTGTCTATCTAAGCCTTCCCAAATCAAAGTCTTCCCCTCTAAGCCTTGGCACCGTCCATCTTTGCTACGCACAAGGAAACATTCTTGTGGTATTTGCGTTATTTCCATGAGGTCAGTTCTTGAGAAGCAAACATTGTTTTTGCTTCTTTTTTTGAGTGATTTTGTCTGCACATTTCACTACTGTACTAATTATACCATATAATAATTTTGTTATACTGAAAAATAAGGCAAGAACACAAATGTTTGTTTCAGTTAATGTATGAAACAATTAACCCACAATGAGTCATAGTTTTTAGATCTTAATTAAACAGATCTGACAAATTGCCATTCTGTCAAATCAATATGAGTTCTGTTGCTAAAGACACGAAACAAATAGTTCTGATAATTATGAATAATATCGTCACAAAACTCTGTTACACAGTCACAAAAAGAGCACAAACAGAAAATAATACTCATTTCCAGACAAAAACTGTAAAGCTTAAGACTATCAAGAAGTAAATAAAAAAAGTTGACTTTGTCTGTTTAACCTTCAGTTTCCTGAATAAATTTCACTTGAATGAAGTTTGGCTTGTAGGTTGAAGTTTAATGGGGACAATTCATTATATTAAAAGATTTAATCTGTTTTGGTAGTGAGTCAAGCATAGCATCAAACAAGCTGGTGATTAGATGAGTGACACAGACAAAAGTAAAGTCATTTAATTTAAGGATATTTCTCTTGTCCTTTTTGTTTGAACAGTTGAATTCAAACAGCTGAGTTACAGGCTAAAAGAAAGTATTAAAACAAGAAAGAGATAATACAACATCAGTGCTAATATATCATGTTCTTTATAACTAGATATTTACTGCGATATGGGCTTAGATACCTTAATTGTCCCTGCTGAGACAGTGAGACTTTGTTACATGTAACACAGGAGAATTTTAGGACCATGAGAAAGGAAAGGAGGAGTGTTGGGGTTTGGGGAATTATGTTACCTTGTTTTGTTACAGCAAAATAAATACATTTTACATTTAAAAAAAAATTCAAACACACCATGGTTCTCAAATCAGTTACACACTGGAAATGATAAGGGTAAAGACATAATGGTAAATTTAATTTGAAATATATGAAAATACATTTTGTATCCTGCAGTTCTTCAGTCTAAAGAAAGTGGGGTATTTTGTATTTTTTTTAAATGTGGGTTCATTTTATTTAGAAATTAGCATGTGGCTAATTTGTACTCATAGCCAACAATGCAAAAACTGCACTGACTTCAAAGTAACCATATCTGTGGTACTTTGTGCATACATTTAGGAGAAAAAAGCGCTAAACATTTCAAATCTTGTGCTGTTTTTTTCTGCAAGTCGATATTTAAAACCTTCTTGTCATAACCATTTTACAGGTAAGCAACATTCTTATGAAGAGGCACAGTAATACTGCTCTAAACAAAGTCATCATGCAGTGTGCTCATGGGCTACCCTGTGGCCTCCTAGCTAATAGAACTCTCTAAAGACAAGGGTCTTTGTCTTTCTGCCAAACAATAAATTCACCCAAACAAAAGGCTTTCACTGCTCTCAGCAGGTCTTTTACATAAGTGGTCTTTCTTTTCTTTTTTCTTCTTTTTTGGCTTTTTGCAGAACAGTATAATACAAATTGAGTTTCCTCAGTGATTTGCAAATGTAATCTTTTTTGCCACAACCAAAAGAGTGCAAAGTAAGAAACGTTTGCTTATGTCTGGTGCACACGTGCTGTGTAATGTAGTTTTTAAAAAAAGTGAAAAAATTGTCATGAAATGACAGGAGGGATGTGGAGCTGGATGCTGGAAATGAGAGACAAGAATAGCCTCAAAAAGCAGCATTAAAGCTGAGCTCTCATAAAACACAAAATATTTGCAGGCCATGAACAAGACATCAAACTCTATGAATCTTGCAGGAAAACACAAAATGAGCAGAAACACAACCGTGAAGGAAGATGCGACAAAGGACAACAGATGACACAACAAAGGACAAGTGGAGGCTGAGACAATAAATACACAGATACCAGATAACAAAGGGAGAGAACACAGATATAAGGACAACTGAAACTAATCTCACAAGGTGGCAGAAAGGAACTAGAACTATACAGAGCATGAGTAATCAGATACCTTCAAAATAAAACAGGAAATAACACCGAGATCAAGACTCAAACATACAAACTTGACATTCAGACAAGATTGAAGGAACAGAGTGGGAACAGAAACGAGGATTGATTAAATGCCCTTTCTGTTACTTCAGAACAGAAGATCAGAACTAAAGGCATGAAAATAACACTGCCAAGTATTAACCATAATCCAAAGCTAACCAAAAATACCAAGGTAGACAGAATCTAAAATCCCCCAAAACTCAAAAACACAGGTACAAGACCCAGAGACCATGACATATATGGTCCATGCACCAGTGCTTTTCATTTCTATTTGTTCACTACTATAAATGGCAGCTTAGGTGTTTTTTCCTCTACTTTGATTACCTTTAATGCAGATATATATTGACCTGTGTACCCTTGATCCTTAATAATAAATGCAAAGTAAAAACTGATAATACTTTACTGATGTTTCTGCTGCTTTACATAAAGATCTGCAATACATAGTAGTTCCTTCCATTAAAGACTGTCTGATGAAAACTGAAGAAAGATATTGAGATTTTCAGAGTTGCACATGTTCTCTTGTTGTTTAGCAACAAATTAAGCATATAAGGGTTTTGAATTGATTCCAAGTGTTGAACTTGCATTTCATAGCTTTTCATTAGAAGCTCTCTGCATAAGCTGCAAAGACATGTTTATGCAAGTGAAGGAGGCTGAAATTAGACTGAAAAATGAAGAAAAAAAAATAACCCCGTCAAAGTGATAGCAAAAACTTCAGCAAAACTTCAGCAAAAAAAGAAAAATATATATATTTGGACAGTTGAAACCAACATGAACTTGTACCAGAATAATAAACAGAGAGACGTGTGGAGAAGGAGAGAAGTATGGGAAAATCACAGTAGATTAGCAAGTTCTGAACTTTGGTTCCATTTGGTACCAACAACCATGCCATATTTAAGTCACTTAAACCACCTTTCCAGATCTCATGCTCAGTTCAAACTTCAGCAGGTCGTCTTGCCATATGGTTTGAATTGATACCATGTGAAGGGCGGATTAGTTTAGAGTGCGTTAATGAGCTACTGAGCAGGTGTACCTAATTAAGTGTCCAGTGTGGGTATGCATGTATGTCTTAAATTATTTATTTGATTTAGGACACTTAATGTGCTACTTTAAATCTAATGTTAACTCTGGTGTAACAGCTGTTACATTAAAGGCAATTGTGTTGCAACCCTTGATAAATCCGACTGAAAGAAGGAAATGCATGTGCCAAATGTTCTGTTTTTAAGCCAAGGACAGTGTGTCAGGTCAAAATGTTACCAGACTTATCCTTTTTTTCCCCCCTAACAGACACAGTGAATTCTTCCCTCAAGGGTGAGACTGTCAATGCAGACCTCTACTGCAACAGCCTAAGACATTCTGGGAGAACAATAATCTTAAATGACTTGAACTTGCCAGTGTAGCCATCTTGTGCCTGCATGTACTGCACTGAAAACACAGAAGTTTTTCGGCAATGCCAAAACCATCCTTGTCCATCCCCTTGCCCAGTCACAAGATGTTCTTCCCTGTAAGTTCATCATCTTCCCTAAAATGAAAATCAAATGTAAGGGTTGATAATTGAACACTCTAGGCAAGGTCCACTAACACCGAAGAGGGACAAATGCAAGTGGACAGTACAGGAACTCTGGTGAATTAAAACAACAGTGGATAAGACTGAAGGAAAATAAAAAATATATATATATTAAGTTAGGTTTAAATTGTTTTTTGCCTATTATAGGCTGGATAGCCTTACTCATCTAACATTTGTACTTACGACAGAAAGTCTTTTAAATTGACATTATGTACAGATGTTGATACATAACAAATGCATCCACACTGGTTAATAAAACTAAAATTTACTCTACACAAACTTTATTTGCACACATACTGATGTGTTCATTATATTCCTATTATGCCCCTGTAATTTAATGACTGTTGAGCTATTGAAGCATCTCGCTCATGCTGTGATGTTGTAAGGTACACAAGTTCATCTTCAGACCTGAAAATCAGAGGTAAATTAAAACAAGCAATTCATTGTATGATTACTAACAGCATAAACAGTTTTGCATAATGATGTATGTAACAACCCAAGCCTCTTGTCAGACATCACAGGTATGGATCATCTGTCACTTCCTTTCAGACACAATACAGCAACACTTCCAAAGTGTGACAAAGCTCAGCATGAAAGGATCATGCCCAAACTGTTCAGTATACACTTACTAGTCAAGGTTAGTATTCTGTGTTCTAGATGAAATTACGCGTGTGTGTGTGTGTGTGTGTGTGTGTGTGTGTGTGTGTGTGTGTGTGTGTGTGTGTGTGTGTGTGTGTGTGTGTGTGTGAGAGAGAGAGAAACACTTATGGCAAAGGAGTTTCCTAAATTGCTTTATACCTTCCTGTAAAATTCCCTAAACAAGCCCCAGATGTACACACCCAGCGGTTTTTTACCTATAGTGAAGCTTATGTGTAAGTTCAATAAAGTAAAGATCTGTAATCAGTCAACAGCATGCTTTCCTGGGTGTTCAGCTGCTAGTCTGTTCTTTACATCATTTCCACTTTCCCACGCTGTTAAAGTCATTGCTGACATAATTGTTCTAGTCCAATCATCTTCTTGGACGCTTTCTCTGAGCCAATCAGCTTCTGTGCTGTGTACTTTAAATCTAAGTGTTCTTCTGCTATTCTCCCTTCCACACTGTCATTTGTGAAATCCACCCCTTGGAAATGGCTTCCATTGTTGATATGTACTGCACAGAGATTTTGTTAAAGAATTGGCTGCTTGTAGTAACGCCTCTGATCTATGAATTGTTTTAGATCCCTTTAGCTTTTTGTTTTGATTTTAGAGTATCTGTACTTCAGTCTCAGTGCTCAAAGCTCACCACCTTCTGAGCAACAGGCAGCTGTTGACAGTTAAAAAACAGGAAACAAACAAAAAAACCCAGTGCTTTAATCAAGTTCAGTTGTCGAGCAGAAAAGCACAGATGTATAATTTAGCATGTAGTTAGCAGTTGACAAAAATGAAGCATCAAGCAAGACCCAAGAATCATTTCATGATTAATTAGTAAAGACCAAAACAAGGTTAAAGAAAAATGAAAAACAGATTTACCAGGTGGCTCAAAACTCGGCTCCAGTATCCGAAAACTGTTGCTCTGGGTGTTATATAAGGCCATATAATTCTGCTACAAGGTAACGACCTGTCGGCACAGTGTGTCACCTTGTTTCTCAGCATCCTGGTGCCAACAAATTACTTACAGCTTAAAATCTTAGAGCTGATTTTGAATTGCATTTATGTTGTTTAGTATTTATGACGCTATGCTTTCCTGGGTTTAAACCCAAGTAGGATACTCCTGCATGGAGTTTGCATGTTCTTCCCATGCTTGTGTGGATTAGTTTCTCCTGCGACTGTACAAGATATGCTAGGTTAATAGGTTGATACTTATGTCAGTCCAGAACAAGAGAGATTCTTAATCTAGTTTATCTGTGGAGTGTAATGTACTTTTGCCTGTCATCATAGAGCTGGGCAGTGTTACTTGCTGCTCTTTGGAGGATAAACTGAAAACTTCTTGGAACAACCATTTAAGCCTCCAGAGAGTGTTCCACAGCAATTAGCAAACCTCCTTCCAAGACATGGATCTTAGATTGTTTGAGGCTGGGTGAATTCTTCCAAATATACATACATTATATCCAATAATGCAATGACCCACAGTTTAACAGTATTTTAAAGTATTTAAATGTGATCATGTCTTAAAAAGAGGAACATAATCATAGGAGCTGAAGAAAAAAAAGAAAATAAAACAAAAGTAGAGACAGGTAATCCTGAGAGCTGGCTCACTGGAGAGAGGCAAGGTGGGAACAGGATAAAAGACATTGTGGGAGAGAAGAAAGTGTGAGAGAGGAGAGATAGACAGAGCTAGTTGTGAAGTGCACGAGGGAGGGAGTAAAACGGTAGAATGATAAAGAGATGGCACAACATCTAAGACTAGAAGCAATTCACACTGTCCCTCCTTCCCTCCCACTCCCTCTCATTATCACTGTGTTCTAGCCAGCTTCTCTCTAAGTGTCAAGCATGAGGCAGCATGTCGCTGTCGTTGTTGTCAAGATTATTTGTGCACATAGACGCAGTTATAGAGGAATGTGGGTATCTTCACTGCATGTAGACAGAAAACAAATGTCTGTCAGTCAGCCTGTTGGGAAAGCTAGAAAATACAGCATTTCAGTAAAACTCAGTCCAAAGCCAGTAAGAACTTGGTGGACATCCAGTATATATTGATCCATTGTGTTAAAATTGTAAACAACAGAAATTAGAGCCAAGAAAAACTCCATCACTCTGACTGAGGTGAGCTTGAGGATAGTATTGGGATTGCACATGTGCTCACTTACAACCTATGATTTCAAATTACATCTTGAATCTAACAAAGTATATTTTAAAAATATCTTATTGATATAACCTCCTTCTAGAAAAAGCAACCGTCTTTGCAAAATATGATCAAGCTGTTATCGACTGCTAATTTGCTGCTGCTCATTTACAGCCACAAAGCAGCATAACCAATCCAGGTAATGGTACATATTCTGAATCTTAAGTCAAGTAATACTCCTTTACAACAAGTACTCATACCTAAATGGATAAATAAGCGATGTAAATGTGCCCTTGAAAATAACACTAACTGTATGGGCAATTTCAGCTACCACCACATTAGTGTTAATGCTACATCCATGAGTATATTTCTAAATTATAGTGGGTAATGTGAAAAGGGTCACATAAATGAGGGTCGAAAAGATTTGTCACCTCCCCCTGCAGCTTCCCTCAACCCTTTTACCTTTATGTTTCGCTTTTTCCAGTGTGCAAACTCAACCTGCATCAACTTTGTTTCCAGCCACAGAAAACAGCTGCTTTAATCACAAAAAAGAAAAAAAAACAGCATGCCACCTGCACAGCATCAAATGGCAAATGATAGAGAAGCAAAATTAACAGTTTAGCGGCTAATAAATGAGCATCTCGCAGGTAAAGAGCTTGTAATTTTCCCTATATAAAAGCCAGCCTGACACATGACTCTAAATTATTGCATAATTGGGTTCTAGTATATCTGTTGAATGTGTATATGTATTATTTTATTTATTTATCCAACATGCAAGCTATTAGAATGTTTTATACCAATAACTAATTGCTGTTTTTTTTTTTAATCAACAGAGCAGTCTATTTTGTAGAACACTCGAGAAGTAAACAAGTTGTTAAATCTCAATTACCCCAAAATTAACCTCCTTTGTTGTTGCCTTGCAAGGTAACTGGGAGCATTTTTAGACACTTGGTCACAAATAATTGGCTCTTTTTACACATCCACATAGTAAATCCATAAATAATTGCACATCTTACTCACTGAACAATATGTGTGAACTGATTATAAAAAAACTGTAAAGCCTTATCAAGTCAACCCAGTGACTCTTAATACTGCTTTTCAATTATGCTGATAAAGAAGAAAATGAAAGGAACCATTAAAACTCAATGGAATGTCAGCTTTGAATCCCAGATTACATCTCACCTTTTTCACAGATGGAGGAAAGCCATTTGAAAAACAATGAATGTATTTAGAAAGCACCAAATTTTGTGCGCTCAAATAGAAAAAAAAAAGGGGGGGGGGGGGGGGGGGGTGAAGGTGGTGATGAAATGTGTCTGTTAAGACAAAATACAAAATACAAGCATTCATGTGAGTAGTGCATACACTTAATGTTCTGTTATTTAATCCGTATCTCGCCTTAATGCCAAAGCACACTTGTAATTTGTGATAATTTTTAATTTCCTCTGGTAACCTTTGTGCCACCCTTTCCCCCCCAAATGTTTCATAAATAAGAACATTAAAAAAAAGATTGTGCTTGTTAAAAATGGTGTAGATTTATACATATTACAAGGCTCTTGTGTACTGAGGCATTAGATCAGATAGTAATGTTGCTCAAAAGTGTTTCTTTCTGAAAACCTAAATGACTCTGAAACCATTTCTTATGCCAATTTTTTTTTTTTTAATCCTCATAGCATAAAATTGCTGTACTAAATCTTGCATGGCCTTTAGCTGGGTGCTGCTGTGTGTCAACATAATTATGTATGAGGACGGCACCCAACCTGCTCTTCGTGAGGAGGCTGATTGCTGGCTCTTATTACTTGACTTCATATTGATTTCATGGCGTGTCAGTGTCTGATCGTGATTCGCGGGCGTTACAAGTGCTGCATCAACATTTTCGCTTTACTGTGACCCAATATGACTCGATCGTGTCCTTGGGTCAGGTTTGGAACATTAACTGGAGCTTACAGCTGTCGCTATCTTAGACTAATGATTAATATGGCATTTATATTACAACCAAGATGGACTCTACTAATCATTAACCTTCAACAAGGGATACGCTGCAGTAGTTACGCTGCACTATGAAACAACTATTTTACCTTAAAATATGCAGAACACAATAAAAATTGCAGGTAGTAAGGCAAGTAGGTAGTCTTGATCCATGAAGTATTCTATATGTAATATGGGTAAGCAATTAAGGCATGAAAAGCAAAAACTGTCATTCTATGGCGAATACTGCAATTTGCATAAGTTACGATGGGCTATAAATAGAGCTTCTATTTCCCCTAACACTAAGTTGTTTTGATAGATGTTTGATTTTAATATATGAAAAAGTTCAACTGGCATCTCATAGAAGACAGAGTCAGATACAGAAAAAAAATCAACAACATCGCTTTCTTTAAACTATTTCAACTATTGTAAGCACTGAGTCACACATTATTAAAACTGAAATGGATCTTTACTTGATTTCTTTTAAGACAACAAAGACTTGTTACCAGTTTGCATGATTATTCATTAATAACACCTGAACTGCCAGGTGGGGAGACTTTGACCCCATCCTGCAACAACAGCAGTAATGACAAAAAGCATAATTTCTTGAAGAAGTAAAGAAGTTAATTTAAATGTTCACAATTTTTAATTAATATTTTAAAAAACAAGTTTTATTAGTTTTATAAATAATTTAAATCATTTCAGTACAAATCATAAATGTAAAATACACGTTAGCATAAACCAATAAACAAAAGGTATAACAAATAACAAAATAAGTAACACATTTAAATAATTTAATGATTACAGAGGAAGTGAAAAAGAAAATGTTTAAAATGAATTTTAGGTAACGTGTGGAATTAGTTGAAGACAATATAAAGATGATATGAAAACTGAGCCTCACTTTGAAACAGAATGATTTGCCGATAATTTTGCTGATAATATTTGTGCTTTATTTTTCTGACATTCTCTGTTCAATGCTCGTGTTCGTGGATACTGTGTGTTGGTAAAAAGTCACTGAAACACCAGTTTCCATAGATAATCTTTGTGCCACATAAAAGCAGTTTGTTTTTAAATGAATGATTGGATGGATAGAAATTTGCAAATGCATGGCATCACTTGGCATCTTTTTTACTGCTACTGGCAGTATGGCTCTTTCAATATCTCCATACCACAGCTCCAACTGTAGACTAAGTAATTAACAACCTACTGAGGCCTTTGTGCCCTCTCCCAAAGCTTATGAAATCTTGCATTTTTTTTTATGTAATTATAATTACATGACTAGGCTATAAAAATATGTACATGTGTGTATGTGCATGCGTGCGTGTGTGCGCGTGTGTGTGTGTGTGTGTGTGTGTGACTGGTGTAATACATAATTTACAAATGAAGGGCTTGCTACTTTGTGGAACATTTTCATTAGAGCCGGTAGCCTGTCCATTCCCTGTCATGTTGCCATGGAAACAGACGAAGAACACAGGAAATACATTTAGATTTTCTCAGAGAACAAGAAAAGTACAGAGGCCGAGTGCTTTAATTTCAAAAAAAAAATAATTATACACATATGACTCACACAATTAGACAAAGTAATCAAGAAAATTAATAAATATTGCAATAAAATACGTTGCATACATTTCCTTCTCATAATATAGAAATATAGATTAACTGGTGCAGAGGGTAGTCAGTATTATCTGTGATGAGCAAGTGTTTGTTTAATGGCATCCTCTCCATCCCAGCTTCAAATATGTCCAGTTTGTAACTAATCACAGGTCAGCCCTCCACATGAGTTTATCCAGCTCTGATGCTGTACCTCAGCAAATCACAGTAAAGTACACTGTTCTTGCCACAACTGACTGATCTCCAACATTTTGCTGCATATGTTGAAATGATCTCAGCTTCCTTAGGAAACAGATCCTGCTCATCACATTCTTTTATACAGACTTGTACTCTTTCACCACATCGTCCTGATATACACAGTTCACTTGGAGGGGAGAAAACGATAAAGCAGTTCTTTCAGGTCACTAGTAATCCAGGGCTTGTTGCTCACAAAGCAACAAATATACAATTTGGACTGGTAAGGTGGTGTGCTCACAAAATTTGATATATCCCACGATGCAGCCAGTCAAACCAAGTTGATTGACTCAAATCAGCCCTGCAGTACCTCTGTAGTCTCATTTGTCGATCTTCTAACATTGCTTGTTGATAAAGGTTGCCAACAGGTTGTGTCAACAGGATGACACACTGATCACTGATCAACACTGATCAACAACAATACATACATACATACACACATATACATATATATATATATATATATATATATATACATATATATATATATATATATATATATATATATATATATATATAAATGATGCTTCATGGCAAAGGTATAGCAAGGTGCTATTTCAGACAATATGGAGATCTAAGATAATATCCTAACTGTGGGATTATCTGTTGTTCATCTTGTGTGTGCCACTTCTGCACCATCCTTACCGTGTCTATATTTTTCAAAATGTTTGACTACAATCAGCATAGAGATAAAAAATATATATACAGTGATTACAATTTTTATAGCATTTTCTTTCTTTTGTCTCTAACATACGAAAATGTGCTTAAAGCTTATTTATACAGGATATTGTTGCAGTTGTTTTTTGTCAGCTGATCAGCGATGCAAACCTCCCATTTCTGAACTGCTGGCAATAAGCCGACTATAACAACAGCAGCTAGTTACAAGCTAGTGTTATACCAGCTAACATTTAGGTGTGACTACCCTAAACTTTTCCTCAAATTTTCTCTTTCATAAACAGTTTGACTGAATTCTCACGTTGTATGAGTGTATTCAATAATTGCCAGAGTCTAACAATGTCAGATCGAGTTCAAAGAAAGATTCAGTAACACCAGTGTTTCAGTCAACTGGTTTTCACATTACATGGTTCTACATACATTCCAATCTGGTTGCAGGTGTTTTCATTTCAATGAGCAGTCACCTCTGCCTAATAGTGCATTATATGATTTGACAAGATTAAAGTTGATATCACCAATCCAAATATTGACACATATGTACAAGTGTGCAAGTGCAAATGCACAAATGTTTCAGTGTTATCGTCAGATAACAATGCAAATTATGCTTAAAATAATTTTATTCAATTTAAATATAAAATAAAAACTCGTACCCATGTGTTTCTGTCACATAAATCACAAGCTAACATTTTCCCTGTGCCGCCAACACCTCAAAGACCCAAGTTTATCTGCCTATATTTTGTTCACTCTGTCAGGTGTTTAACACCTGCAGCTAATTTAAGAAAGTGGTGATAGTCACAGTTTAACACAGGCAGACGAGTACTCAATATAATGTAATATTGTGGCAATATTTTGCACACAAGAGTATATGTGCTTCATCTTTCATCTGTACAGTTTGGCTTTTTCACACCTTGGTAATTGATCATGTGATGAATGCACATTATTAACTGAGAGTAAACAACCACCTCCAAACCCCTTTGGAGGTGGTGGTCCCAGGCATTTAAACCTCCACTAGGATTTAAATGCCTGGAAGTCTCCACCTTTTGGTTTTAGAACTGAAGACACATCTTGACTGAGAAACACCTGCAAAAATGTTAAAGAAGTCCAGTCACCTCCCTTGCAAGCTCTTAAGGCTGTTGCTTTTGTTCACCTCATGGATCCAAACAGTAACTTCTTTGATTCAAAACTGATAAATGGTGGATGTTGTCGTGATCAGGGGAATATCAGTTAGCTTGTTAAGGAACCATGTATAACTTTACTTTTTTCAGCAGCCTTTTCTTTTTGGAAATAACATGACCAGATGTCAGACGATCTGTCTCACTCTGTCAGATGTGCCAGCATATAAACACATGCAGTGATGAGTTTAGAGTGCTCGCAGTTGATCAGTGTTTTCAAATGAAGATGCAGAGCAAGTGCAGTGGCCCTTATGGAAAGAATTGATGGTAATTCGTATTTTGGTGCCTGACAGACACGCCTTATATTTTCAGTGTAACATCAACAGTGCCTTTGGTTACAGTTTGCTGTGGTCTGTATCATTCAGGCTGTCAGTCATGGTCAAGAAATGTTTCTAGAAACCATTTGCTAATATCCTAGGTGACAATCACTGTTATGCAATGTGATGAATAATATAAATTCAAGAAAAATTTCCTATGTGCTACTTTAGTAGTTTTTAACTCATAAACAGTAAAACATGAACAAAGCTATTAAAAGATGCAAAACTCAATATTTTGTTTAAATAGTAGTATGAATGATGTATGAAATTGCTATCACTAATGATTTTTTTTGCCTCAAGGAAACAATATATTTTACAACAGGAAAAAAAATTCATATTCAATAGCAATCTTTCTCAAAAGGTTAAATGAACAAAAGTCACACCACAGTGGCTAAAATCAATTAAGTAAAATGTTTGTCCCAGAGAGTGAAAACATGTATCCAATACACATGCTCCTTCTGTATTATTGCATCTTATAAAGGCACAACAGCAATGCTATTCAGCACAACGATTCAGGTACACAGACAGATTTAGATACAGACTTTATTAATCCCACAATGGGGATATTCATGTTACAGCAGGACAAGGGTCAGGAAAATAAATAAGGACAAATTATTTACGAATAAAAAAAGCACTAAAAAAGTACTATACAAAAGTAATTTGCATTATGTACAAAAAGGTTTTAATGCTATTAAACTAGAATGGTTTTCGTAGAGCCACTTGGTCACATGTTTTTGACTTTGTAAGTAGTTATCATTCTAAGAAGTGTTTTTATAGTCAGGCAAATACTATTGTATGAGCATTTGTTTGTATTAGGAATGTGAGCCGAACCTTCTGAGTCAAAAGTCAATAAATAATTGAAATGCTGCTCCTGAGCCACAGTTTTCCCGTTGTTTATTTTGTCTGTAATTAAGAGTCTGGACCTGCTAATCGTGATGCTTGGTGTCAGGGAGAGCAAAGTCACACAAGAAGAGGCAAGTCTTTCAAGATGTAATTCAACTTTAGCAACAAAGGAGCATAACGCTACCGGCACAATAACAAGTGGAGTGATTATGAGAGTGCACCTGTATGAAGCAGCATAATTATAGTTTAACTAATAACAGAAAACCCTGGCAACTGGGCCCCAAAAAGGTCACAACTGGATACTGCAAAACCCTACTACTACGTTTTTTATATGTCTTCAAAGTGCACAAGTTAAAGACTGAAAATAACATACAGTATGCTATACTGTATACTACTATTTTGTAATATACCCTATAAATTGAATTTAATAATGTAAGGAAAACGGTTTTATCTTCTATAATATTCTATTATCATTTGAATCCATTCTTAAACAACCAAATCCTTTCTATACCAACATTTTATGTTGGCTGACTTATTATAAAGACTTAATTAGCTTTGTAAGATAGAGGTGAAGTATTTTGCTGCTCACTGAGAGACTCTTACTAGAAAATTCAGACTTAACAACTGAGACTACTGAACGATTGCAGTACTTTTTTAGAATTGAAGGAACTTCTATTAGGGCAAAAACAAAGAATACACCTGGAAATACTGTATGTTCTCCTTTGTTTCAAAAGATCTGCACCTGTGTAACCTTTTAGATGACAATGACTTTGATAGCTATAACACTAGAGCAGAGAGACTTTTCTCTACCACTAGAGACCATAATGTTAACAACAACATAGCAGAGGACTCTACTTCCTGCCCCTTTCACTTGAGTACACTTGCATGGGTTTGTGTTTTTACAAAGGCCATTCATCTTTTCTAGCTGGACAATGAATTACACTTTTCATAACTTCCATACAGGAAGAATATGAAAGACTTTAAAGCTCTGAACTTGCATCCATGCATGTTCTCACAGACCTTATAGTGAGAAATGTATTAGTGCTTATTACCAAACAAGCAGACTTTTAGCTTTAATTCAAGCTGAAAGTTATCAAATCACAGAGAGAAGACCCAGGAGACCAGAATGCTCAAGCACAGGACCTTCTTGCTATGAGGCAGTAGTGCCAACCACAGCAACCCTGTAATTCGCCAAAATATGCAATCAGTTCCTATTAACTATGCTACATGTCCTGTTCATTCTGTTATGGCAAAAGAAGATAAACAAAATCCCCAAAGCAATGCAAAGCATAAAAGTAATCTGTATTAGATTGGGAGAGTTCAAAAATATAGAAAAAAAACTGCTATTTTTTTTTCTCAGTTTTTGAAATCTAGACTGCACAACTAAATAAATGGTTTCATTGGTAAAGCACCAAGCACTTTTGAAATTAATGTTATTTTTTGGTATTATCTTCCAGCAAAAGTGAACTAAGCTAAATGAAAAAAGTATCATAAAAAATCTCGCTGACAATGAATTTCTTATACCATATTGTCAATATTGTTCTCCCTTTTTTAAATTGGAAGGTAGAGGCAGTGAGCTATTGAAACACGCACAAACATATATGGAAATACAGTTTATAGTATATCACATCATTAGAAAAAGTCAGTTTGACCACTTTTTTCTTCAACATAGCCTCAACTCTCTTAGGCCAGCTGTCCTGTAATTTCTGTAAGCAGTCTTCAGGGATCGTTCTCCAGGATTCTTTAGGGAGATCCAAAGATCTGCTTTGGATGTTGGCTGTATTTGTTCTGTTTTCTGTCAAGATGATCCCACATTGCTTTTAACAAGTGTGAGGGAGGGGAGGTCATCCATAACTGATAGCATGCCTTCCTATTTATATCTATTTTACTCAACTGACAGTGCATTTGTGATCACTGTCAGACACTTTCCAGATGAAATTACATGGTGGATCAAAATCTGACAGTACTTTTCTACGTTCACAATTTCCTCCATTTTGAAAAGATCCCCAATACTACTGGCTGAAATACAGCCACTGATTTTCAGTCCAATTCTTCCACAATTTGGAACACATCTGCCCTTTCTCCACGAAGCCAAGAATGGCTTCTTGACAGCCAACTCTCCACTGAGGCCATTTGTGATGAGGCTTCAATTAAAAACAGATGGATCAACTGAAGAGCCAGCTGCATCAGATCCTGTGTCAGGTCTTCGATGTTCTTGGCTGGATTTTGTCCTGTTTCTTAAGGACATGAATTTCAGATACTGCTTATCTGTTGTAGATCGTTTTTTAGGCCTTCCACTTCCTTTTTCATTATCCACAATTTCCTCAAACTTTTTAAGTACACATTGCACACCATGCCTTCATTTCATGTCTTTACACTGATGTGTCACTCCATACCCTGCCACCCACTGGTGTTGTCCACCTAAGTGGCCATGTAAAAAACTCTTTAAAAAAATGAAGTGCAAAAGTATTTTTTTCAAGATAGTAATATTATCCTGTCAAACTTAAAACGACTTAAACTGCTGTGAAGGTAAACACTTTTTAAAATGTGAATAATATCTACTACTTAATACCTCTTGTTAAATGGAAAAAAAGTCAGGTAAAGTAAAAGAAATATCTCAGACGTCTTTCCTTTCTGAATAAATATTCCACATGACTGTTCATTAGCTTTCATCTTTCCACACAAACTGGGGCTGACCTTTGTATTTCAAACAAGGGTTGAGACCTGTCAAATGAATTTGTGTCATCTTGCTGAACATAATTTAACCACCTTTGCCTTGAACCTTCCCACAAGTCCAAGACAGACACAACAAAATAATAATTTTCTTCTGCTATAAAAGACTTATCTTTCGCATAGCTGTATTTGCATTACCATGCCTACCTGCACATAATTAGTCAAATAACCTTGAGTCAGCCAGCTGAATGAGATGTAACTAATTAGCTGCCTTTTGTGCTGATACTTTTGGACAAAGTCAGTGAAATGCTAGAGGCACAGAAATACATCTTCAGATCTTAGAGTGAAGTCAAATTTAGTAACATATCAGTATAATATGATTAAAATACTTTAACTAGATGTGGCAAATAATCACCCTTTTTGTGATAAATTTGATCTTATATCATGTTTTGTGTTGAGCGTTTATAAAGAGACACAATATTTTTGATGTTGCTTTCAAAATGTATTTTAACAATCAGATATTATAAGTGAAACAATGAAAATGGTGGACCCTGATTTGCAGGCGTTACCGGGACAGCAGATCTTGATTGAAATGAAGGAAACCCACTGAGTGAAAACGTTCTGGAAAGAAATGACAAGGCAATTATTGCATATCGAGCTGATTGGAGGGCTTAGACTGGTTGTTTAGTGAAGGATACCAATTAAGATAAACACAAACCAAAGTCACTACAACATGTTTTTTTTTCACCAATCTGGCTACATTGTTATAGCTGTAAAATTCCACACTCTGATTTAATCAAATTTTTAACAATCGTGATCTGATATGATCAGTTCCTCCATTTCCCCATCAATAAACTGTCAGGCATAATAACACTACATACATATGTCTGAAGGCCACTGCATGAAGCACAAAATAAATATTATTATACAACTACAAAATTTAAAAATCTGTATCTCTTATTTAGTTATCCATCATCCATTCAGCTGTCCATTTCTTCACGTATCCTACAGAATAAAAAAAAACAGTTTATCCCTTTGTCTGATAATTTTATGGGATAGAATTAGTGTACTTGCACCATTAAGTAAGATTTTAAAGAAAGCAGGAAAGTCACGTATTTATTTCCTTTGGCTTCTACTGAACAGATGGTCTAAAACTAAGCTGCTGCACAAGACCTTATGAACTCTAGGGTTTCATTAATTAATAACCATCCATTCAGCATTTTGTAAGGTCATGGTCTTTTGGCCAAGGCATAGATCAAACAGTATCTGATATGTGCACTTTTTGTAATCTCTTATGCATTGCCGTCAGCAATGCAGATACAGCCTGAGGGATGGACGTCACTATAAACAAACCAACAGAAGAGCCATGAATTCCAATGAGATCCCTTCAACAACATTATATCTAAGACACCAAGAACCCTGTCCAAATAACCCTGTCCTATGATCATATCATGGGGAAATACTGGAGCGAGGTAGTCAAATGGCAGTTAATCAATACAGGAGACTGATCACTGAAAAGGATGTTGTGCATGAAAAAGGAGACAATTTAGCCTCAATAATAGTCACCTCACCTTAGAGGAGGAGAATTATTGGACTGCATAAATAAATGAGAAGAAAGGATCAAGAGCTTCTGTATGGTGAGTGAAGGCAAAGTAGATCCTGGCATTTGGTCATAGTGGTGGTAAAAAGAAAACAAACAAACAAAAAACTAACAACCATGTTATTTTACAGAAACTGATACTTATGTTTAACCAAACTGAGAGGGTTTTTCAGACCCTATCATGGGTCATAGCCTTGCAAAGGATTTAAAAATTTAAATCACGAAATGATAAATTTTCCACAAATTTTATCATTTGTTGGGAAGTAAAAAATTCCTTTTAAATGCGTTTTTGAGGTTTTATATTTGCGTATATTCAAAGTAAGATTAGTAATTTACAGGCAGGCTATTGGCTCTTTGAGGCTTTACTTAAGCATATCAAAGCTCAAAGCTAAATTCAAACGTCAGCAAAGTGTATGCTCACTGTAAGAGTAGCTAGGAGTTAAAGTGGGATTTGGCAGGTGGGAGAATCCCAAGATCAGCTTTAGCAGTACAGTGCAGACACAAGAATCACTTAGAAATGAGTCTGTACAGATTTTACCTTCTGTACAGGCTGTGATGAACTGACCTGTAAAGTTCCTGGTGCTCTGAAATTATCTGCTCTTTGTGGATTTAGCCAGCTGAATTCCACATGATCTAAGTGTAAATTTCACAGGCTATATAGCCGTTTGCAAACCCCTTGATACCATAAAGCTGGTATCGCAGGTAAAATTGCAGTAAAATTCAGTGAGTGAATGTAAACATCAGCATCAGCTTAAATATAAATTGTAAATTGATGCCTGCTACCCTTGAGGAACACTGACCATTAACACTACGGCCTGCTCTGCACCAAACTTCAACACAGTACTGGAAACTAACAACTCTAGCTTGTACTAAACTGCCCAGTTTTTCATTCAGCTGAATGACACAAATTCACTATACTCTAGTTTATTTTGTAAAATATTTTACAAAATCCAGAAACACATCATGATAGCGCCTATATACGTTTTTTGGGGGTTTTTTTGGAAAGAAAAAATTTTAAATTAAAGGAGACACTGAATTAACATTTCAGTTTTACTTAATCTTTTATCTTCCTTTCGAGACTTTCTTAAGTCTTTCTCATATATTTTTTCTTTACTGTGAAGTTCAGCAACTATACATTTAGCTGCCAAGATACGCTATATGTATAGTTGCATAGTTTTTGTGTTTGGTGAAGTGCACTTCAAATTACCCCAAAAAAACCAAACAAAAAACTCCCCGGTTTATGTTTCTTACCATAATTTACCATAATTTATTTTATGATGGGATTACCCAATCAGCATGAAATACAAACTATAGATGCAACTGGCCTGAAGACTGCAGGCTATATATATATATATATACCTCTATCTGTCTATCTAAAGATGGTTAAGATACGCCAGATTATACCACAAACTGTGATCCATATCCTTCCATTCCCAACAGTCCCAGTATTATTAGTAAGCACCTGACCTCAGCAAGAAATAAAACGTACTTTCTATGAACACAGTTTCAAACAAATCAGGTCAACCAGAGTGAAATAATAAAAGTTCTATTGTTTTCACAGGCTTGTAAACACAGGCTTAGAAAAGCATATGGAAATAGATCATACAAGTGTACGTTAAAGGTAGGCCTCCGTGGCAGACAGAGTCGTTATACACTAATGGAAACAGGCTTCAGTATTTGACATGGTACAAAGTAGAACTGTAAGCCGTACAACAATATTTTGTTGTGTTCTGTAGTATTCTTATATTCTTCTTTCATGGGGGAGTTGTGTGTGTGTGTGTGAGCAATATGTCACGTATTGTCAAAGTGCACAAAGCTTAATTTGTTAGTTCGACTACTAACCAGATCTTTTACAGTACAGTTAATGAGAACCTCTTGTGCTGTCTAAGGTTCTGAAGTTATATGTTTGAGTGTAATTAAACTTAATTAAGGAGAAATGTGTTTTCAAACTGATGTCCATCCAAGGTCAACTTTACTTTAAGGTCTAAAGTCAATGCCATTACCTGTCTGTTCTCTCCGTTCATTAACCATTTCCCTTTGAACCCCATTGCATAGGCTGTAAAAGTCCTGCCACAGAAGCCACAAGACGTTAAAAAGAACCCAATGCCAAAAATGTTGTTGCCGCTGGTGTTACTTGAGTCCTTTAGGTCCTCAGCTAATCTCTGAGTTCATTGAGAAAATTTAGAATTAGGTGGATGATAATCTATATGGTGTTATCACATCTTTGTCCTGGATTCCAAATTCACACAAGTGGAGAAATGTCTTTTCATGTTGCAATAACTGCAAACTGTCAAGTTTAAAAAAATAAGACAAGCTTCTTTATTCCCCCTGTTGAATACTGGCACAATTAGCAGTAAATTGTCTGTTGCAAACATAGTCATTCAATTTGCATGCTTGATTTAAAGATATTTTAATCAATATTTATTTTGCACCTTGAGAAAGGAACTCTGAGTTCCCAAAACCCACATGTATTGTTCAGTAAGAGGTTCTTTCATCAATTGTAAAATGACTCAGTTTTACAATTTTACACAATGACAAGCATTCACCTGTCATTTTAATAATAATAATAATATGTATGTGTTAGTCCCCATAGGGAAATTACTCCTCTGCATTTAACCCATTCACCCAGTGGGCAGCCACCAATGCAGCACCCGGGGAGCAGTGTGTAGGGACGGTACCTTGCTCAGGGGTACCTCAGGGTAGCCGTTCAGTGGAGTCGAACCCCCGACCTTCCGATCATGGGGTAACCACTCTACCTACTGAGCTATCCCTGCCCTTTTAAATACATTTAAAAAAATTAAAAATTAATTTACAACTGAAAATTCTAATCAGTTACTGCAAATCTGAGACATCAGGTAAACTGATATCATAAGTCACTTCCACATTAAAGACAAAGGAACACAGAGAGGAACAGACAGTACCACCAAAGATAGTTATATTTAGGGATACAGCAGAAGCAATACTGTAAGTTTACTGGTGAGTCCACGGTGTCTATGCTGTAAGAACTGAAACTAGAATTGGGACTGATGTCTTTCCTGTTCATGCTGTGAAGTTGTTTTTGTTCTGTTGCCTCTTTGTAGTTGGTTATGTGGAACAGATGACACCAATGCAAATATATATGCGGTGTTAGACCTTCACCAACTTCACTTTTTAAATCAGGAGACATTACAACAGCAAAGAGTCACAAACATAATCAAACGTGTAAATCAGCACCAGTGGCTGAAAATTCATCATGACTTCTAGACTGCGCTTATTGCTATTTTAGTCTTATCATGTACTTCAGGTAGCAGATTGTTTAGTACTATTTCAAGCAATGAGGTGTGCAGTGACTGCCTCTGGAGCTGTTGGCCAACAGGGTGTCAGTGGAAACTGTGCTACTGTTGGCCAAAGTCAAAGGTGAAGGAGACAGGGAAGGTGTGTTAGGAGATCAGGAGAAAGCATTGGTGGTGTATTAAAGTTATTCTACCATGGTGTAGATAGGAAGTAAAACAGAGTAGGGGAAATATTGAAGGAAGAATATATCAGTAGTATTGTGGAGGTGAGGAGAGTTTCAGACAGGATCATGAGTTTAAAACTGGAAACTGAAAGGGTGATGTTTAATGTTGTCAGTGCATATTCCCTACAAGTTAGGTGCCAAATAGAAGATAAAAGGGAATTGTGAAATTGGATGAAGTGGTAGAGTGTCCTTGAGTGTAGAGAGTGGTGATTGCAGAATATTTCAATGGACATATAGGTGAAGCAAACAAGGGTGATGAGGAGGTGTTGGATAAGCAACAGTTTTGTGCATTTAGGGACGAAGCACTCAAGACCAGCTTTGTGATTTTCCCACAAAGTAACAAACAATAGTAATCTGTTCTCTAATGGGAGTTTTATAATACAGGTTCTGTCATGCTAATTTGCCCTGAGAGGAGGCATTTTGAGAATGAACGTAAGTTAAATAGCAAAGCAAACAATTTAAACTTTTTCTCCTTGGCTCTGAACAAGAACTGTGATGTGTTTGACACAGATAACTGCATGGTTAGATAAGCTTGAGCTTAAATGGGACAAACTGACAGGTGTTACAACCGATGACTGTTCAAATCTGACAGGAAAAAATGGTGTACTTTTGAAGTGGATACAAGATAAAGTGACTGAAATGATTGCAGAACTGAAATTGGTGATTTTGCATTGTATTTTACACCAGGAGGTTTTGTGTCTCACTAAAGGCAGAGCACTTTAAGTCAGCATCACTGGCAAAATTTTATTCTTCTCTCAAATAGGAGAATTTTCCACATATAAGAAGAGATGCTCTGAAGATTTTTGTTCTCTTTGGATTTACCTTTGTATGGGAACAAACATACTCAGAAATGATATTTAACAAAACCAGATTCAGAAAACCAGAGAAGGTTCATAGAAGTGGTCAAGAAGGACATTCGGAGGGTTGGCGTGACAGAGGAGCATGCAAGGCATAGGCTGAGAAGGACACAAATAATCCACTCTGGTGACCCCAAAAGGGAGCCGCTGACAGAAGATGCTATGAATTATTTGACAAAAATTGTCATTTGATGGAACTAAAATAAAAAAGATTTTAGGTCCTTTTTTTTCCATAAAAAAGAAGTTTTTTTAATTTCAGATGCAGTAGTTTACAACGTTATATTAGCTTTCTTTCTATATATGTTTTTAACGGTGATCACAGAAAGCTTACTCCATTACAATTCTTTAATCGGTGATGGATTTTAGATTAAGTAACAACACTGCTTAATGTTCCATTAAATTAAATGTTGCACTCATTCTATTTAACAGAAACAGCAATACTTCTGTGCTGTTTAGCAGTTCAGGAGTACATTTATGTTATCTTTAAAAGAGAAACAAAAGAGAGAAAGAGAGAGAGATAATGCTGGCCTCCTTGCTCCAAGAGCTAAAAGGCACATAACTTCATTACTGAAAAACCAAATGCACAAAAGCTATTTAACACTGTAAATAAGTTTTTGATGTAACAAATTTCCAAGCAAAACTGTCAAACAGGGGAAAGTAACTCAAGCAACGAGCACAACAAAAGCTAATATTTTCATGTCTTCACAATTATCCATGCAGTCCTGTGAAAAAACTGCACACTTCACTCTTACTGTTTCCATTGGAATAAGGATGGTAAGTAGAACCTATTTGACTAACTCAGTTGTGTGTTAACACAATTTCTTGGAGTGAATGTCAAAGCAAATTCACCCCAATGTCAAACTGTTATACTAGGAGGAATTGCAAAACAATTCAACATCTAAAGCCAAACACAATATATCGGCACAAACACCTCATACCAACTGTGAAGCACAGAGGTGGGTGATGATTCTGTACTGTTTTGCAGCCACAGGGCCTGTGCACCTGAAACACTATGGCAGGACTTTAATAGAGTTATGCAAAAGAAATACCTCAAATGCAAACCTCAGTGTCCCGAAGTAATGTTGTAAAGAGAACTCCAAAGTTCCTCTGCAATAATGTAAAAGCTGAAGTCATACAGAAAATGATTGCTTCAAGTTATTATTGCTAAAGGTGGTTCTACTGAATCATAGGGTGTACTTACTTCTTCATTGGACTGGATAGAGTTCTATGAAAACTACAACTTGTTTTCACAATTGTATTAAATAACATGGTGAAGAAAAAACTTAGATTAGTTCCTGACTAGAACATAAACCATTCTGACATTACATTACAGGGGGGGAAATAAGTTTCAAAATAAAAAATAAAAACATCCCTAGATACAGATTTAGAAATCAATCAATAAAGTTTTTTATGTAACGCAAAAAATTATTTGATGTAAAGGCTAAAATATTTGTTATAAAGTTACTGAACATGACCCTTCATAAGTATGATAGTGCATGAGCACTGTTGAATGATGAGTAAGCACCTGACTCATTAATACATATTCACAAAGTGTGAGTAACAGTTATGTATTAATTAATACATATAATCCTCAGTGTGACTGCTTAACTGCCATGTTCCAGTCTGCATCTCTGGCACAATTCCCCTCTTCTAAATCCACGTCCACCTAGACACGTTAACTGGGCCTCGCAACGTTTTGTTGCCTTTGTTTTTGCCACACTTTGAAATAAATATTGTAAAACGTTCTGCTGTCTCTGCTCTGGGTTCCTGCACTTGAGTCCAGTTTCTGGTACCGGCCTTTCAGTCTTGTGACAGTAGTTCTTTTCAAATTCTTTTGAAACTAACTTCCTATTGGATGTTTTCTTGGTAAAGACAGCAAATTGCTGCAAGTGGAGGATTTGATTAATTAAATAATTTCAAATTCAGTGCATACACGACACGACTTGCAGTGCAAATTTAACACCATCCCTCTATTCCAGATTTGTGAAAATCATTGAAAAAAGGCAAGTGATAAAGGATATCACTTAAAGAAGGTAGTAAAAGCTGCATCCTCTTCAGCAGCAAAATCTACAAAGACCAAGGAAAACCCTGGTGATGTGTTAAACCTGTTCCCTATGGTAAAAGATAGTCCATCTGTTTGCAGTAGCTTTGAGATGAGATGCAACTTTGATGATTTTTACCAGAAAATTGGGCCACTGCAGCTGCCAGACACAGATATTTTGTGTAAATAAGAATACATTGAGGTCACTGGTGTTTATAATGAGCTAGAAGAGCATGCTATTATGTAAGTCAGGACAAGATGTCTTGCTTGGAAAAAAATGCATATCTAAAAATCTTAAACAGAAAAATCAGTTTGTATTAATTGAGAAAAATATTGTACTTTATTATTTAAAAGGCATGTTGTCAATTTATTTCTAGTCTAACACAAATAACACAACCTTCAGGACAAACAAAACTAACAGTATCTAGTTATTCCTAAATATAGCTGATATATTCTCATGTAGGGAGGAGTTATAATTCATGAGATAAATATATTATTGATTAGCTGCTTCTGAATGTATCTAATCATCACAGAATAATTTGGAACCAGCAGGTCTTTCTTTTTGCTCAGCCATCAATAGCAAATGTTTATTGAATGAATTATCTGAAGTAATTAGATGATTGCTGTGCATGTGCATGCTGCAGGAGAGAAGTAGAATTAAAGCACAAAGACTGCTGATTTGCCCAGAACTTGATCTAACATGAGATTAAGCTAGTTTAAAAAATTAAATGTTGCATTGGTAGTATCAGTAATTGTAAGGTTTTGGTCCGTGTTCTACTTCCTTCCTGTAGCGAGTTTCTATTACAATTACAAAATTTTGAATACAAAAGTAAAACAATTTGAAACACACGAGTGAGCATGCTCATTTACACGTTAAAAAAACCCTGTAAATACAATTTGTGTGTGAGTGTATGAGAAAAATATGCACTTAAATGACTGCATACCCAGCATGTGTTATATTGCCTTTCCTTCTTCCTGAGGTGATAAAACATATGTATTGATAGAGGTGTATGGCTACACTATATGCAGCAGTAAGTGGTTTCAAAGGTATGCAACAACTTCAGAGAAATTTCAAAAAGACAATTTTCTCAAAAATGTAAAGTACAGCATGGGTGAATGTGTTCAAGCTTGTGACTGGTACTGCAGTAGTTTAGAAGAGATTGCGTATCTGTGCTTTAACGTAACCGCTGTCAGCAAGAAGTGTGTGTTGTGTGTAGCTACAGTTAGAAGATAAGATTGGACCAGAAACAATTAGCTTACAGTTCAGATACAAAATGTACAGCAAGAACATGAAGAATATGTTGTGACTGGTTTATTCATCTTGACTTCTCTAAATACAGAAGCTACAGTATGAGCAACCCTTTTTGTTTGTTTCTAGCCATTATATGTGCTGAGACTACTCTTCGTTATACTAGTATCAAGGGGTCATCCACTGTTTTTCCTTTTACAGCAATTATTTTTCAGTGATTAGATTTAACTCCACTTGTTGAATTCAATTATTAAGAATTTTTCTCTGTTTTAAAAAACTGCAACATTTATAATACAGCCATGAAAATAAATAAAACAAAATAAACACAAAAGAAAAAAACTGTGTGATCCGTGAAGATGTGTGACAAAAATTTATTCATTAGCCTGACCTAGAAGAAAGTAGAGATGCACTAAAAAGGAAAAAAAATGCCCAGGAGGAACATCTAAAAATCATTTTCCAGCCAGTTTCTGGCATCAAATTGAAAGTGCAATTGTAGCACAATATCACAATGAATGTTAAGAAGTTGAAGCAAAACAACATTTTATAATCTTAAGATACTAACATAAGTAATCTTAAAGCTTAGCCAACATATAAGGGATTAAAGTCCTAATATCCAGTTGGGAGAATTATTCAGCATTTTGCACTATTTCACACCAATCACTGAAAGGTAACATCTATAAATGCTACAAACACTGTAGCTTCGCCATGTTGAAAGCTACAACATTAAAGGGACACAGTGTTATTGCTTTCTCTCTTCCTCCTCTCTCTCTCTGCACCTTGAGGGTTTCGTCCACTTTCTGCTCCTGCTGTAATGATTTCTCCACACTTGTTCGGGCACATGCTTGTGTTTGAACTTGAAATATAGCGAGAATTACGAAAGAAAGTTGCTCCGAATGTGCTTTCACGTTGTCTTTAAGTTGTCTGGCTCGGATTCCCGTTCATAACTATTTGAGAATTCACTCTCATTACTTATTATTGAAAACAATTTTCTACACTCTCTCACACGCGCACACGCGGTTGTGTCCTCTCATATAGTGGAAGTCAGATTAAGAGCAAAGCGGGGGCACCTCGATTACAGCAGTAAAATGACCCGCTTCACACAAAGTTCACCTCATTTTGGTTGCAAATTAAATGTCGGCTCTGGTTTAGAGAGCTGGGTAGGTAAGCCTTATAGAATACCAATATGCTGTGGCCATTCTTCTGCATTAATTTTGTTTAACAAAATCAATTCAACTCAGGTTTTGCTGTTATTATTATTGTTATTATTATTATTAGGCAGTGTAGCGGTTAGCACATTTGCTTAGCAAGTAGAATGCTGATGGTTTGATTCCAGCCTGAGACACAAATCCCCCTTTACGGTTGTGCCAGGATGGACAACCGGTGTAAAACTCTGCCAGATCAAACATGTGGAACTGCCTGTTGTGGTGACCTCTTGTGTCAAGAAAGCAGTTGAAAGTGGCTTATTTATCACTGAAGTCAGATATATAAGTCAGAATCACTGGTAACTACTCATTACCAGTGATTCACCTAGGCTTGTGGTGTGAGCCTTGATCACAGTGTAATCATCCTATACTGAGAGTTGGTCAGGACCTCTTGCTGTTCCATTTTAACAGAGTGATCCTCCTTTTGCAGAAAACTTGATAGCATGGCATTTGTTTGCTGTATCTAGAAGTAGTCTAACTTCTCACAGGAAATTAACATTGTGAAAGGGAAACTATTACTTACTGCCCATAAGCCTATGTAAACAGCAAGAGTGAAAAGTCTAAAACTCTAAAGCAGTGATCCAGGACAGGATTTAAACCCCTATGTTATGTTAAAAGGGTAAATATGGCAATAAAATGGGACACCAAAGGACGATGACAGTGTTATTTTGTTCAAAATGTGATGAGCGAGAGTGTTTTTGAGGGGAATGCATTTTTTAATGTGCTTAGTCCACCGCCCCTCAGGGAATTAGGTCTGTTGACCTGTAATGGTAACTTTTAAAATGAAAAACACAACCTTCACAGTTATTATTCTTTTTCTTTTAAAGAAGACCAGCTGTGTATGTATTTGTTATTCTTTTACAGTCTACAGAATAATGTTTTTCTGAAACAACATGGAGTTCTGTCAGTAATAATACTCTCAAACCCCCCTTCACTGTTAGATCTCTACTTGTTCACCAGTGGCACTTATCCCACTGCTGTGATGGTCCTTTCCAATTTAGCTTAAATGTGGAAAGCTGACCTGAGCCTGGTCCATTTAATGTCATTATATCGGAAGACTGAAATACACACTCCCTTCCACTACCTGCGCCTCCCCTCTAACTAAATCTTCTTTTGGCAACTGCTGACAACGTTTACTACTTGCTGAAGAAGATAATGAGTAGTAAAGTGCATGTTAATGCCATCATATATAGATCAGTGGTCCCAGGTAGTGATGGCACCAATTTACAAATGTAAACTACTAACATGTGCAACCAGACATGCTTTCAGCACATGCATATGCACATTCACCACACTGCATGTTACAAAAAAAAGAAACTGCTTTAAGTCTTCTGTGATATATGTACATAGCACCAATATGTGCCCAATGTAAACAAGACTGTTCATGAAATACCTTAGAAATACTTTTAGATGCTGTTCACCAACTGCAAACTGCATACATATAGCCTAATTTGAAGCTGGTGAGAACCAACTACAGACTGCATAAACTATCAGGCAAAAATCTCTGGAGCTTCCTCCAAAGGAAAAAGAAACTCTGCTATGAAATCACACCCAAAAGACTAGACTCTTGGCCAGAAAGTGTCAATTGCAGTTTCTTATATGGTGTCTGGTATGTTAAATTATTATCATACGAATGTGATACATTTCATATACACTGCTGAACTCTCCCACGGTACCATACAATTAAAACCTAAATTGCTGCAAGATGAAGACAGACAAGGTGGACTGCAAAGAACTGATAAACCTAAATTTGTTTCAAAGCATGTTGGACACAGGTGTTTTTTGTTTTATTATAGACAATTAGACTCAGGTGGTCATGAGTTATGCAATGACTAAAATTAAGTGATACCAATAAAGTCCATGTACTAATCACATTCATGAAGGTGTAAAACATCCACCAGGTGCACCCAACAGGTGCAGAGAAACTAATAGCAGAGAGATGAAGCTGTTAAATAAGCATGTCTTTAAACACCTACACAGTCCTGAATAGAGATATAATCAGGCACTGTTAGTGGAAATGCCTGTGTGGGTAGACCACTGGTGTATCGAGGCTTTAGGCACTTGAAATTTGTCCAAAACTATTTATTGAGATCAGTTTAAGGATAAAACATTGTCATGAATAATTTGTAACCATGGAAAGTGAGATGTACTGCCATTTTAAACACAGTTATTGGTAGTACAAATGACTTGCAATCTTGTTGCCTTTGTTGCCTTGTTTCCTACAGTCAGCTCAAAGGGACTTTGGTTCATCAAGACACTAATAAAATCACAATCAGGGGGACTGGCAGTCTGTTAGCAGTTTACAATCGAATGGGGTCACGTTTTCAATTATATGTAGTCTATTTATGATATGTGAATGAGTAAGATAAACTGGAAAAAAAATCTTTGTTGTCTATGAGACACAGAAATTGACATTAAAAGGTAATTATCTGCAATCCTTTGTCAGTTTGTCAACGAGTGACTGCAGTCAGTCTTAGTTGGACTGTGACTGTTTGGAGACAGGTTGTCCCCCATCACCCAACCTCTGCAATCACCTTGCATTTGAAAGTGGTTGCCCAGAGGTCGAGGGTTTGACATGCTTTACCTAGAAAATGAGTGTAAAGCACTGGCCAGAATGCAACAGTGATGACACAGGATGGTCTTGGAAAAAAAACAAACAAAAAAAAGCAAGTTTGGACACTTGTTTTTCTTGAAATCTTTTAAAATGTACCTAGACACTGCTGGCTATTTAGGCCACCATCAGCCTAATTAAATTTTTTTTGTGTTGCTTTTTTGTTTCAGTCTGAAACATTCCACTTGCTCAGGTGAATGGTAACAATTTGGCTGTGAAAGTGAAAATATATATGTACCATATATAACAAAATGTCATCAAGTTAACTACATGAATTTGTTGGTCCCTCCTTATACTGAATGTGAAAAACAAGCAAGGGTAGTCCTTATCTTCTAAATCTCATTCTACCCCTGCTCAGCACTACTATTTATGTTCCACGATACTGTGGTCTTGACAGTTAGAAACGATTAGGTAAAACACTGACTTTCACATTTTGCATGTATACATACATATTTTCTTAAGCACTGATCCAAAAATAAAACTGTGTGCATCATCCACAATGATTGCAAATATTGCCAGTTTGATTTAGCCTATGTTTTCACTCTCAGCTGATGTTGATCATAGTGCAGACTTCAGTATGCTTGGGAGGAGGAAATGATGCAGGAATTGCTCAATAGATGCTAAAAAACTCACTTTTCTTCAAAGATGATGGATGGCAGTTGTCTGCAATAAATACCTGTGGTGACAGAAAAATATTCCACATATTAAGACTGGATCATGTTTCACATTGTATTGCCTAACAGGTGTGGAAATCTCAATGCTCAAATGCATGTCAGAGATCGTGCATAAACTGGTCTCAGAAATTGACTCTGATGTTTGGTCCCGTGCTTTTTTGACAAATGCAAATTGATGCTGGGCTAAGCCAAGCATCACAGGGAAGAAAATATGAAATTAAATTAAGAGAAAATCTGTTACTTGGCAACTATTTAATTTTTCTACTATTTGACTAAGGCAAACTATGCCACTCTTTCAGTATACAGTTTCAGCTGAGCAACAAGTTAACTCCAGTCTGGTAAAATTGCTTGTTTTTCGCAGTTATTTGTGTTCCTAGAGGAAAAGACAATGAATATAATGGCCTTTTCAATGATACAACATAACAGTGTAAATTTTAAATACTCATATGGTGCCTTTCTACTTAATTTGAGCATTCAGTGAACATTTCAATTCTACCAGCTACAAAATCCTACACAATCCCTGCAGTTACATCCTTTGCAAAATGCTGGGAGCATCTACAGTAGATGGACATGTAGTATTTGTCAAACCTAACCTCCTCCCAAATTTTGTAGGTGTTTTGCTATGTGTGCCAGGAATCAGAGACACTCTACTGAAGTTAAAGAAGTGTTGTTTGCCCTAAATGATGAAAGTAAATGCTTAATATTTTGCTAAATAAAAATCAAAGGTGATTTAAAGTTATACCTCTGAAAATATATCAGTCAAAGCATTCATGTACAAAAATCTGGATTTTTCCATAGGTATATCTCCCCACTTTCTCCTGGAAGCAGTTTCATTCGGCTATGGTTTAGTCTTAAAAACTACAGTTCACTGTGTGACATAGAAAGAAGAAAGATAATGCTTCCGTTTTCCATTGTGAACACAAGCAGTGTTGACTCATCCGCTTCCATTTTCTGGGTATATATACAGTACAGGAGAAACTATATTATTACCAGCAAATTCAGCAATGTGTTGTGTCACAGTAATTACAATGTACATGGCTTTTTTTTTTTCTTGTTTTAATGGAGGCCAGGCTTCTTTCAAGAGGTGAAATTAGATTCTTCAGAAGTAGATTAAATTTGATGATCATGTCATGCAGTTCCTAAATTATACCAAATGAAAATTCAGTCTAAGATGTAATGATTTTTTTAGCCAAACTTTAATTAAACTGATAATATACAGTAGAGCAGGGCGATATGACCAGAAATATTGATCACGATATACAGGGAGAGGTGAGAATATGAAAGTTTGTGATAACAATATAATTGACACTAGACAAAATACTTTACAACTCCACAACTTTATTAGTGCAAAAAAAAAAAAAACCCACATCAATGTATTTTCACTTAAACAAGCAGCTGTTTTTTTATGTGCATTAAACTTATATAAAAATTTAACAGTGCAAATGCAAATTCCGTGCTGACAGTTTAACCAAAAGGCATTTCCAGTGTAAATTGGCCGACATATCCTCAGCATAACCATGTATAATATCCACAAAACTTAAAAAGAGGTTATACACACACATTACGGTAATATTATGTTGAAGCACAGTACGTATCACTCCGCGAGGCTCCTGCCTACGATAGCCGTAATGCTCCAACAATCCATCAAGCGGTGCGGCTTCGAAGCTTAGCAAAGTCGTACTAAAACATTTGACAGATTTTCGAGCGCCGTGTACCACATAAAATCGTTTAGAGGTCAGTAAACACAACCAGAACTCATACATAAGGCACACGGGATTATAAGGGGCACTGTCGATTTTCAGAAAAATCAAAGGATTGATTTTAAGTGTGCCGTATTTTCCAAAACACACGGTAATAACGACGGACTGCTAGCACGCTCTACCAAAAATAATGCTTTGTTGTGTATCTGACGGACGAAAGCTAAACCAGTTCCACAGCACTGAAGTTGCAGAATTTTTACAAACCAATTCTGGTTCATCCGTTTCATTCAACGATCCACTTTCGCCCTTCTCATTCTCCGTTGCCGTCATGCTTTTTCTGCCATGTGCAAATGAAAACAAAGGCACTGCGCATGCGCGTTTTACCCATATTCTATCGCGATATTTCATTTTCTTGTCGTTGCCCAACGTTATACCGGTATTACCGTGAACGGTATGATATGGCCCAGCCCTAATATACAGTGCACTTGGTGAGTTGCAATATCAGGAGAGGGACACACTTATTAATGTAACACGATCCGCCCCACATAATGCAAAAAACCCTGCCAAAATGACACATCCACAAAATACTAATACTGATAAGACAGAGAGACACATCATCTATATCATTCCCAGCTACAAGTATGAAGAAAAAAAGCTTGTCTATATCTTCCCCTGACAAACACTGGCTGATGAAGTCTATGCAAATATATATTTCTGTTACCTCCAAATTAAAATAAAAACAACTTTTAGAAATACTCTCGAACTGTTTTCTCTCAATTTAAGTTAATGATGTATCTATGTAGCCCCCCACACATACATCGATTTGTAAGAATGCACAAGTCGCAAGCCTGACCTTGTGTTTGTGTGCTTATGTAGCCCACATGTCTGAGTCGTAAAGGCCAGGTAAATGTGGCAATGCTGACATGAAACTATATTGAGGCAAATTAAATTTAAGATGACTCTAATGCAATATTGTTTCAATGCATTCATGGTTATAAATTCCAAAATGTTCAGCATGTGACAAGGATGGGAAAAAAAAAGCCCAATCTGTAGTGATGTAATGGTCTAGGTATTGCTCTATATCAGTTGGATGAATGAAGGGACAGGGCTATTAATGCAGAGTCATAATCAATAGCTTAAGTCATCATCAACAGAAACAAAAATGCCAAACCTTACAAGTGATTTACAACTGAGTTATTTTTCCATATGTGCAGTATATCTCAAGTATTATTTCTCTTTCTTTCTTTCTTTCTTTCTTTTTTTAAAGGGGGTCAACGGAGAAGGAAGTGAGGTCAGGGATTGGTGAATCATGTGCCAAAACTGTAACAAACAAGGATCAAATGTTGGCCTAGTGATGCAACAAAATATAGAAAATATTTATACAATTTCCAGTTTAAAAGATTTATATTTACTCAGCAAGCCAAAAAAAACTTAGAAGGGGAAGAGAAGGGATAGTGTGCGTTCATCCTTCCTGGACAATTGCTGAGTAATATCCTTAACATCAAGCTGCTGTGAACTACATTTATAGACTCATGTGAGCACATCAAGAAGAGTGGAGACAAACGCTATCGACAAAACGATAGTAAAACAAAAGTAAAAATTAAAGATTTATTTAAGAAATGAAGGCTGATATCATATTTCCGTATCTATGTCAACTACAATGCAAAAAAGACTGTCATGGGGGAAGGTAGTGTTGAGAGTAGGACTCATTACAACTCATCAGAGCTCATTATAATAGATAAATGACTTTAACATCAAATAACAGCAGTAAGAAACCCTGCAGATTTCAGTGTTGTGTTTTCTCTACGAGCACAGCAGAGAAAACACAGTTAGTCTCATTTTTCAAAAATAATAGCAGCCTTAATGATTACTGTACCTGTGTTATTATTCCCAAAATCAGGTATCTATGGCTAATAGCCTTACATTTTAATGTCTGACTCATATCAGATTTATACCACTATGAATACACTGAAATATGCCTGCACTGATAAAATTAAGAGTAGATAAGATTATTATGTTAGACAAGTTAAATACATTTTTCTTTATTTTATAGTAAAACTGGTGTTTTAATCTGTGTCACAATGTTTTGATTAGTCACAATCAAACAGGCAAGACTTTGAATATACACCTAAAATCTATTTTAGTCTGTTAGGAGTTCATTAGGTTTGTTTGCTGGTCATTCACTGTTATAGTGCCAATAAACAAACTGTAAAGGTTGTCTTTTACTGGATGGTTATTAAAGATAATGATTTACAGCAGTGTGCAAAAGTCTTATTAAGCTACCACTCATTTCTTTCTTGTAAAAATGTGTGATTATTGGTTACTAATGTTTATCTAACAGGCCTGGATATTGTATGGCTTTAGGTCATGAGTAAAAGTGTCTGACTGAAAATATGACTGACTGCATTTAGTTATGATTATCATTTTGAGAGTTTTATATTTACACACAAACTCCAGTTAGTATTTAGCGTTCAAAACAGCTCTAACCACCTTTTCATGTAGCAGAAGTGCTAAATTGGGTCTAGCTAGAGAGTACACTTGGATGAGAAGCTCCAATTCACACAACTTTTCAATGCTAGTCCACCACTACGGACACAATTAGCTATCAATTGCTGCAACTAATTTGCCAACTTCATTTCATGGATCATGGTAAATCATGAAACCACATCAGTAATAACTGGTATTTGCTATAATGGACTTGAGAATAACTGCCGTGAAATTTGAGGAAAAATGAGTTGTTAATTTCTCATTTGGTGATGGGCAGTATCAGGACTTCTTTGCTGTGGGTGGAGAAGCTTTCTTGGGCAGCATGAGTCACTCTTGGATGCAAGTCATCCACTGCATGACAAGCTTTTACTGCAGGCAAGTAAGGTAAAATGACTCCTGCTAGCCACATTTAAGTCTATCCCCTGCTTGTGTGTATGTGTGGATGAGAGAAATGGGGAGAGGCTATTTAAAAATTACCAAACAAACCAATCAATATGTTATTTGAAAATATGGAGTTTTGAACCTTTAACTTTTCAGCTTAGCATTTAACAGTAATGCATCCTGGAATATGTTCCGGATGCAGTCTTTCATGAGCCCTAAAACACTTCTAAAAGCTTCACTGAGTAAAATCATATCCCTGTTGTCAATCTGAAAACTCATAAATCCATACTTGTAATGCATGGAGACTTCTCAGCTTCAATACTCACCAATAATCTGGTTGAATATATATTTTAAAAAAAAATGATTTTTGATTACCATTGTCAGCATGACAGAAGATGTGCAATACAATCAAATAAAATGTGAGCCACAGTTCTGCACCTGTTTTTCAATAAGCAGCAGTAACAGCCTGCCTTGCCTAAGTGCTGCAAAGGAATTATAAATGAAACAGAAGCAGAAGGTCTACCCAAGGTGGGGTAATTTGATTTATCTTTTATTATTTTTCCATCCTCTGGCGTTATCGCGGTTTCTTCTCTGAAATGGGAAATGTGATAAATATTGATGTACTTTACAGGAAATGTAGGCAGGCATATGCGAGATGCAGGTCTTGGCCTATCTATCACATGTTTTCCTATGGAGAGTGTGGATATTTCTGTAAACTGACCCTCTGCCAAAAGAGCCTCAAAAGAGGTTTCCATGCTTTAAAAGCTCTTTCTGAGGCTTATTAGCTTATCCGCACACCTTCTCAGTCATCTATTGTCTCGGGCTTCCTGTCAGTCTTTCACCACTATATTCTCTCTCATTTGTTCTCTCCCTTTTTCAGCCTTCCACAAGCAGTCTTCTCTACCATTATACGTAAGCTTCCCCTGCACACGCTTTCTCTTGGTTACTCTCACCTCTCCCTTCTAACAATAGCTCCTCTCCGTTCAGAGTTTATAGACACAAGAGTAAAAGTGGAACAGTGAAAAGATTAAAAAAAAGAAGAGCCTCATCCAGCCTATAGAAGGGTCCAAAACAGCTGCCTCAGCTTTGCTGATGCTTACACAGGATTTCCAGTTGTGATTAGCGTAATGTAATGCTAAAGATAATTTATAACCAACACAGAAAAAAGTCATACATGGACATCTGCAAGTGAATCATTTAAATGAATGCTTGATCACTTTTTAAGTCTTAGATATTGCATAAAGGTAATCAGGTAAATCAACATGCCACAAAGCCCCCCCCCCCAATCCACCATGCATGCACACACACACACACACACACACACACACACACACACACACACACACACACACACACACACACACACACACACACTTTGTTCACGCCAAGAATATCTTGACTAGAATATAGGTATGAAGGCAAACATCCAAAGAATCGAATCCAAGTCCTGCCTTGTTGTATCACACCTTCATTAGCAAACAGACATACATGTTGCATAAACAGAAAAAAAGGGGCCGCATACATGAGAATATATTTGAGTGCACTGAATGTGATGAATTCTTTACACTTAGAATCACAAACTGTCTTCTTCTTATTACAAAGTATTGTCCTGTCAGCATTTCTGAACGGCTAAAACTAATGCTATCACTCACAGTTTAGACCATGCAAACTTGTCTGGTTCTGAAAATAACAGCAGATCAATAGCAAGTATCAAGTGGAGCATTTTTCCCCCCCAAGCCTCTAACAGCACGGACAACACCGCTGGTGTCGGCACACATTTTTGTTCCCTGCTTCTTTTTCTACGCCTGCTCATACTACCCAGCTAGCCTATTTACATTTCACCTCCTCTCCATGCCCTCAATAGCTTTCTCTGCATCATTTAACTGCACTCCATTCCATAATCTGTGCTGCCTGCACCTGTCAATATGTTGTGAAAAGTAAATAAGGTATGAAGTGCAAGGAAAGGAGACAAATATGTGGAAAGAGAGTAAGTGGGTGAGATGGAGACAGATCTCCTTACCAGAGCTCTAATGAAGAAAATCCAAAAATTACTTGTTTCATTCCACAGCGGCTGCTCATTAAATCCAGTATACTGGGGAAAGGGTTGAAGATTCCATCGAGATGCTGCCTCAAGAGGAGGAAAAATGAGATTCTTTAATGGAAAGATTCTGGAGAGATGTTAAAAATGTGGTAAATATGCATAAGGAGAAGGATCTGATATCCAAGTCTTGAGCACTTCACGAGTCCTTGCCGTCAGCTGCGAAGCCACATGTCTGCACACACTGACACATGCAGTTCACACGGGGAATCGCACACATACAAACACGTAGGGAGGGTGTATCCTGTGTAAGTCTCAGCTAGGCTGAAAGATTGGAGGAGAACGAAGGAGGGATAGAGACAGAGAAAGAGAGAGACGGAGAAAAGCAGGGAATCTGGAGAGGGGCAAGGTGGAGGGAGGAGCTGCAGCATGATGAGAGATTGAGAGAGGGGAGGGGAGCAAAGAGTCTCTCCATTCCTCCTTATTTCGCCCTCAATCTGAATTGCAGTGTGAGCTGCACAAATGTAACAGCAGGAGCTAATGAAATTATTTCACCATATCTCCATCTGAATACACTGTGGGTGATGTTAAACAACTAAATATGGGGATGAAAGTGAAAAGCATGGAAGCTGTTTTAATCAGATCTGTTTGTGCATCTGAGCGCTGAGTAATGCCCTTTGCTCCTGCTCAGAGCCGGACAGATAAACAAGCTGGGAAGATGGCTGAGAAAGATGAGAAAGGGAGGAGGCTGATGCAATGAATAGATAGGCAATATCTAAAACTGACTGGGTGGACTAGTGAATCAACAAACTCCATATCAACTAACTTTGCAAACAACTATTACAGCAGCTCAACTCACAGCATCTTCCAGCTCTCACTAGGGTTTGCCGTTTATGACGGTAGATGCAGTTTGATTTATGCTCATGCAGTGTATACAGTGCATAACATACAAAGCTTTAACAATCACAGAGAAAAGAGCAGGAGATTTGATCTGAGACTGCACAATTGGGTCAAAAATGTGTCAGATATAATCAAAGTTCAAGCATTGAGTTATATTTGAGTAAAGCAACCGTCAGTATTCTTCAACGTGGCATTCCCGCTACCATCTCGAGATGAAAGTGAAATTGGGCATGATAAATTTATCTTTGGGTCATCGCCCTCACAGGAATGTGTCCTCCAGTATTGTCCAAACCACCACGTAGATTGCGAAATATTTCCGCCAACACATTCTTTGAAAAACGCAGCGGGCATCCCTCGGCTGACATGACTCACTCTATACAATCCTACACTGATGATTCATGCTCTAAATCGGCGTACACTTCAAGGCAGGGGTTAAGAGTATGGGTGGCATAAGTGGTCAGGACACCCCACTGCAATGAGCTTACAGACAGGATTAAGAAGTAGTGGTGGATGGATGGAGGGCTTGTTGTAGAGCTCTGTCAAGATATCTCTTGCCTCAGTGGAGCCATGGATTTCAACTGAAGCATTTCAGCGGTCGAGGATCTTTGGTCGACCTTGCGTAATGAAAATGACTGACTTTTACAGCGCGATCTGAAAGAAGCTGATAAATACATGGTAGAAACAAATATGGAGATAAAAATATGGTTTTATGTTGTCTTGTCAAACTTCCATACTAAGATTTATTGATCTTAGTGGACACTTTCTGGTTTTTCCCCATATAACACAATGTTTACTAGATTAGTTCTCTTAATTATGTTGCATGAGAAAATGTGAAAGTTACTATGTTTATGATTAAACTATATTATAACTATTTACTTTTTATATTTATATAATATATGTGTACTTTTTATATTTATTCTTCATATGAGAGATTTTAATTGAAAGGATTCAGTTCTTCCTGTTAACTAAACTGTTACACTTAATCATACTTTTGCAGCAGTAAAGCCTGTTATCCTTCTTCTAGCTTATAGACACCTACAGAAACAGCTCTGTGAGCCACTAGGGGCAGTAGTGCTTTTAGCTTATAGCTGCCAGCATGCTCACAAGTACAGTTACGATACTAAGATTTAGTATCTTAACATGTTAACAGTTGCTAGTTGCTTATTACAAACCACAGCTAAGGCTAATTTGTGGAAGTTAGTATTGCAGGTCTTCAATAAAAAAAGTCAGAATTTAAAAAAATGTTTGTTTAGGAACAGAGGAAGGTAATCCAGATGCACACGCTGAATATGTAAATTAATGCTATGGATATTCATGGGTGTATTACACATAAAATTTAATTTAGCACACAAATCACCACATGCCTGCCGCCGCAGAGCCTGCCATCATGGCTCCACGGCTTTTGCTAGACAACTGCACACATTGTTGCAGGCTTGACTGGATGTATGTGTAATATTAACAAAAGGCTCTGCTATTGAAGGAGCTAAAGTGCAATGAGCCTTTAATGTAGGTAATGTTGTGTCACCGTGTTACTCACTAGAATAGCTGTAGAGAACAAGCCCAACAGACATTAATGTCAGGATTACATTTAAAGGTCATGATAACCAGCAGAGACCCCACCACCAACCCCTGACTTCTATACTGCTTTGTTATAGGCTGGATTTGATTTTCCTTCTGCAGCTCAGAACACTGCTTGTGACATAAAGTTCTCACCCAAGGAAAAAAAATATAAACTTAGCAAACAAAGTAAGGAAATTTGTGTTTGGTCGATGATTTCTTTGTTGAAACAATCCTTCTTGGAAATAAATCTTATACTGTTAGAAAGTCTGTTTGTTTTTAGTTAAATGGTGCCACATTTGTAGGGAGGTATTTGTAGGTTGAGCAGCAGAGTTGAGTATGTGGGTTTTGCACATGAAAAACATGTCAAATCTTCTCTGCCGGTGCCAAACAGCTTATTCTGCTATTAACTCTTGCTTGGTGTCTTTTATTAGATTGGATGATTGGAGTCTGATGAAACAAAAAAATTGTTAAATTTATTAATTTAACAACCTCACCAGCTTGGTCACACATTGCTGTGGGATGGCATCTTATTCTTCAACCCTCATCTTCAAACAAGACTGCGGGCAGGCTATTCCATCCTCTCCACTCCCAAATTCTGGAGGTAGTCTCTCTTAAAACCTGCTCTGTGGGGGTGAGTGTTGTCATCTTGGTGCCAGACTGTGGAGACATGGGATGGCCACAGGTTGCAGAATCTCATCTTGTTGTCTCACTGCATTGAGATTGCCTCCAATGATGACAAGCCTTGCTTTGCTAGTGACCGAGATGCTGCCCCACGCCATCACACTACATCCACCAAAAGCTGCTACCCTATCAGTACAGCAATCAGCATAGCATTCTCCTCTTCTTTACTGTGTCTAAGGTAAAGACCGAAGAAAACAATAAGTGACCCCACCCATCAGCAAGCACTTTGGAAAGGTGTGAAGAAAAAAAACCTTTTAACTGGAAGAAACCTCCGGCAGAACCGAACGGTTGGGGGTGAGGAGAAAGAGAAAAGAAGAAAGACGGCATAGGGAGACAGGACAAAGCACAGACCAAAGGAGAGAGAAGACAAAAATGTAATGACATGCTTCAGTGGTATATAAACATGTGGGGAATGAAAGGAGGTGAGTGGAAAAGTGCTCAGTACAGCACGTGTAGTCCTGCAGCCCTAACTATAAGGTTTATCAAAAAGCAAAGTTTTGATTCTAATCTCTTTGTTATGCGTTCTTTTTATTGATTGATATGTGATGAATATATAACATCTGTTTTAAAAAGGCAAAGCACGTAAGGGATTCAGCTGCCACAGCAAGCGACACTTGTGTAACACAAGGGTGTGTTCAACACAGTACAATTTCCATTTAAATAACATTTTGTCGGGGCTGAACATGGCCCTGTTGTCATGATTGTGTGACCATGTAAAGCCTACGCTTGGCTGATATTTCCCTGACTCTCAGCTTAGCTTTTTCTTAGAAATGATGATTTTATCTGTACATGGAAATCAAAAGAAAGCATCTGGCAAAGTGCTCGCTCATCTTCTGATTTATGCGTTTGAAATCGATCCTCATTTTGATATTTATTGGCTGTTTTTCTGCTGTGGATTGTCTAAATTTCAAATGGATAAAATTCACCTGCTACAAATGGGCGTTCATTATTTAAGGAATAGTACGTATATTAGGGTGGCGTGATGTCACTGGTTTTCACTGGTTTCCTCTTTGTAGTTGCTACATTGTCTGCATTTCATTTGTTTTTTGCTTTGTTTGTTTGTTTAATTTTATTTCTAAATATTTACATGTTATTTTCTCTTGGACACATTATTGTTCAAACCTACAAGTTTACTTTCAATTTAAGCTTCCAACAATAGTTCAACAAACTAGCAGCCATTTTGCCTTTTTATGGTTATTAAAAGGGAGAGTAAACTGAATATCTTGGGTTTTGGAGTGCTGGTCAAAAAAAAAGATTTTCTTGGATTGATGTAATTGACAACAATTTTTTCTGATGTTAGACAAAAAAGAATAACCCCTAAAATTAAATAAATGTGTGATAGATCATAAAATTACATTACTTATCCCAGCATTATCCCAGTAATGACTAATAAACAACAGGACAAACAGAAATTGCCGATGTGTTTGTAAAATCAATTTTTGCAGATTGTGCTAAGCTTGGATATCGATTTGATTATTAGCTGTTATTTTAGGCCAGTGTCTGCAATGCATACTAACACCCAGAGACCTACACACACAGTACATTCCACTCTTTTGCGTTAGCATAAGCTGGGCACCTCGAATGGAAAAAAAAGATTTGTACTTTATTTCTGGTAGGCAAATAGATTTTACTGCAGGCATATGGAAAATTGTTAGTGCTTGTAGTGAACCATACACAGCCATAAATGATTAAATATCACTTCAAGAAAAGCTGGAAAATTGTAGTTCTGCACATGACCACATTTCTTCCCTCTCAACACCGCCGTGACCCCAAGAAGCACTAAGCTCCTGAATTTCCACAAAGATCACACGGTCTATGTTGTCTGAATGTGTGTGCATCAAGAAATCTGTGGATCTGAAGTATGTGGTTGGTATTTGGTTCAGTAGCTTCACAAATTGCTGTGTATCGGCTGCTTGTGCTGAGAGGCTCTAAGTTAACAGAGGGACTGAAGCATTGCACTAATGTGATCTTAGCTGGTGGTAACAACTGCACACAAAAAATGGATAGTAAAATTTGATGTTGTTTAATCTACTTGTTTTTGTTTTTGTTTTATTTCTTCATCCAGGTGTTACTACAGTACACGGTTTTGATCTTTGAGGCCTCCTTGGTAATAGAGATAAACTACAAGCTACTTTGTTTGTAGTTTTGACAGGACAAAACACCAAGGTAAAAAAAGAATTCTTATGCAGATTGCCTTTTAAAAATGCAAATGCATTGTCAATGATGATGTACAATACAAATTAGAAGTAGATTATTTGAAATTGCCTGATACAGTTGCACAGTGCGTCATAATCATTTTTGCCCACACAGCAATTTGTGCTGGATCGATTAGTCAGCACACCCATTTGGCCTTATTATTTGTTCTGCTCTTGTGAGAAATATCACTGCTTCACTGATAAAATCGAAAAAACAACAAGACTGGAATACGGGATAGACGCTGTCTTTCCTATCCAGTGACTGAGATTCACAGATAATGGGAATGTTGTCTTCCATTTATTGGGTCTAGTACAGTAAAGAAACCAAAAGCGAAAAAAGACACGTCCAAGTTACCACTTGGTGCAGTTTGCTGCACAGTCAAACTGGATGTGTTTCTGTTGCATTTTTCTGTATTCAAGCTCCTTTATGTATTTTTTTTCTTCACTTTAGCACAATCACTAAAGTCTGTCGGCCAAACAGACAAACTTTCAATAGCAGGTAAATATATTTAATGAAGAAACTTAATTGACCTGCACATTTGGACTGTGGGGTCAACATCAACATCTCAAATGTACAGAAACTGAGATGCTGCTATCAAATTATTATAAATGTATCCACTAAGCCACCAACTATATTTCAAGGAATCATACATATTCAATACCATTTCACCTCCTGCACAAGCAATTAATTATTTAATTCAGAATAATAGTCTCAGGAAAACACACACACACACACACACACACACACACACACACACACACACACACACACACACACACACACACACACACACACAGCACCCTATAATTTCTAGAAAGACCTTGACATAGTGCAATGATCAAATGTGAACACTTTTCTTAAACAATAAAAAAAAACACTCAAACCTTCTGAATATTAAGTCAACCCTAATGGTAATGATTCTACTGTAAACATCTTAAGTGCAGCAGTTTTTTCTTTGTAAGTTTATTTTTGAAGAAAAGATAGGCCACTATCTCGAGAAATACACAAAGATCTAAAAGAAAAAACAGAGCAATAGATATCACTTTTAAATAAATAAATAAATAAATACACCCTTACTTATAAATCAGTTTATTAAAAAGTCAACATATAGGAATATTCTTTACAAAGCTTAAAGAATAATTTGTATGGCACTGAACAAGTTTATGGCTAATATGATGTTAGTGACTAAAATAATAATAATAATAATAATTAATAAATATCATCAAATTACTAAACTTTTGTTCTATGCAAAGCACTTGTTCTCTACCTGTTATCTTCTTTTTCTTATGGTGTGTTAGTCCTTTTTTCAAATCAACTTTGATGTCCAAACTTCATTTATTTTTATTTTTTTAAACTTTAGCTGCTTTCGGTTTCTCGGGGGGGGAAACTCTATTTAAAACTTCTGTTATTTCACGCTGAGCTGCGCCTCTTATCATTTATGACTCTCTATTTGTTAATCTCTTGGAAACACTCTGTAAAGGTACACATTTTCCTTGAACACTATTGTTTCGGTTTCTTCAGTGAGACTTTTTCCCATGGATGTTTCTCTCTTACATCATCCCACTTTCTCAACTTCATCTGAAGGTAAGTGTGCCTGTTGAGTTAGAAAGGCATTCACTAACATGCTCGTGGTATTAAGAACAAAGCTGTCTGGTGTGCAGGTTTTATTTTGCATATGCTCTTCTTATTTGTGTAGGGTAAGAACATTTCTACGCACCTATTAAGTAAATTAAGCCTGTTGAGAGGGAACTGCCTGGACTGTGGTACAAAATGTATATAAATCACAGGAGCTGGATAAACTAACAAACATACTTTTTGCTCATCACCTGAGCCACTTGTGAAAATGTAGCTCCCTGTCTTTCTAATAAAAAAGCCAAGTTGAAGGGTGACATTCTGACACACTGAAGGAAATCTAGCCCACATCACAGAGGTACTGGTTCCAAAAATCCCCAGATGTGCATAAGAATACAATCTTAAACAGAAGGCTGGCTAAAAATAAATATAGACCCATTCCTATTCCCAAGACTTTGTGACAGCTACCTAATGTTCCTATTGAATCCCCATCTATTTTTCCAACCCCCTAAACTGAGATCTCCTGAGAGAAACTATTCTTTGAGTAGATTTAACAAATACTGGAAACACTGGCTTTTTGTATTATCCTCGCAGTGCTGGCAAGCATTAGTTTACTCTTCCATTGTCTGAAAACAACCTATGTTTCAGACATCTGGCCTTGCTAATTTCTGTGTCAGTGGCTGTGCCTTCCCCCTCAGCTTCCTCTCATTAGCTTGACCTCTTACCCTACAGTTTTAATAATCCACAATATTACTACCCCTTGTGACCTATGCATATTTATAAAGCCCTCATTATGCCATCACTCAAAGTAATCATTATCCTGGGGCCCATTACCGCAGATTTTTGGCACTATCCGCCATAGGACTGTTTTCCAATAGGCGCAGAGCAAACGAGTGTGTTTGGCAGACATTTACACCTTGGGGGATCACAGGGATCACAGGTGGCACTGAAGAGTGACAGAATAAACCTTGCATATATTGTATTACTCAACATAAACAAGCAACATAATATATTAAAATGATCTGGTCGAAAGAGCACAGGGGATAAAGTAATGTAGCTTGCTGGGATGGCACAAAACAGAAAGGAGAAGCTTGGCTATAAACCTGGGCAATTTCATGTCTTCTATCCTTTAAGGACTCTGAGACGGCGTTTTGTATACTTGTGCTCGCTTTCCAGCTCAATAACTGCCGTTTTTATGTTTGTTTTATTTGCTTTTAGCTGGATATTGATTTCTCCTGTTCTTACGTTTGGCTGTAAATCAAAGATTGCCATTCCCCAGTTGTATCCTGGTGTTCTTATTGTTTATATTTGAATCAGCAGTCTTTGTTTTATTGTTGTACTTTGCTTCCTTTGTTTATTGTCATAGTCTGCTTTAAAAGTTGAATTCTATCTAACACTTTGGGACGCACTTCTTGCTTAACACAACAGTTACATTTGTTCATTAATGTTTATCCCTGGATGACTGCAGCTCTCACTATAACATCATCTTAACCAGTTCTGCTAGTTTTTATAGAAGTTGTGATTTGTGTAATGGTCTCAGTTCTGTTAACGATAGAGTGGAATCTCACACTGATTGTGGGGCTGAAGGTCCACAGGTCTTCCATTCAACATGTCCAAATGTTGCTAAGAAAGAAATTAAATCCCAAACATTCCTGATGGTTTGGCCACCAACGTTCAGATTGCCAGTGATATGTGAATGGGTGTATGAATGGAAAACTGTAGAAACTATTTAGCTGAGGTTAATTTTCACATTGAATAATCCCCTTTTTTACAACTACAGTAATATTGAATGACTTATTTACCTCTAACTCCATCAGAGTTCAGAATGACTAAATTTAGGACTGAGAGGACTTTGGGAAAAAGAAAATTTAGCTTTAGTAAGAGGTTGGATATTTTCGATAATAACATAATTTTTGTAATTTTGCATCTGTATATACAGTAAATTTTAAATAAAACACACAAGATGTGATCTGAAATAGAGACCTTCAGGTTTTATTCAAGGTTTTGAACAAAAGTATTGAATTAACTGTGAATGAATAAGCTTTTGAGATTTTTTATTTTATTTTACCTCTTTTTCAGAGGCTCAACAGTAACTAGACATTTCATTGTTTCATAGCAAAGTCTGTTCCCTCGTGGTTACATGAAATCGTCTCGTCTGCAGAAATTACAATAAAATTTACTTTGACTTGGACAAATTACGGAACTTGGAAAAAAACGTCTGGACTTCTTTAAGTTGCTTGAAGATGTTTCACCTCTCATCAGAGGAGCTTCTTCAGTTCTAAGAGCAATTGGTGGAGAGTCCCGGATTTTAAGCCCTATGGGAGTGTCCCCAAGAGGGTCATTGGCCCCTAATGATCCTCTACCCAATCACATGTGTGTGAAAACGGGTGTAGGTCACAATCAGCCAAGGCTTCGGGTGAACCCACTGTGAGCCTAGCCCCACCCTTTCATGTGATTTACTGAGGTCAAATGGCCCAGGGTGTGAGTGGGCGTTAAGGCATCTGGGAAGGGATCTCAAAACTGGATTATAGATGGCAGACAGTTGGTGTTGTAAACCACCGCCTCTGTTCAAAGATGGTCATTCACAGTGGACATAGTGGACATCTTTCACTCCTCTTTCAAGCCATCTGTCCAAAATGTGAACATTGGCGTCCTCGAAAGAGTGACATTTGTCCTTTAGATACAGATGGACAACCGAGTCTTGTCCCGTCGAGGTGGCTCTTCTATGTATTTTCTGTCCAAGCTCCTTAGACTACGATGACCTGGATGACTGAAAACCTTCACAGATATGACAAACTAAAGTTCTAGAGCTGATTGCAAGTGTTGAACAACACCTGAGCTATCACCTAGCCAAGTCAGTCAGCTAATCTCAACCACAGAGCATGCTTTCAATCATTAAAGACAGAACTAAATTTCTGTAGTAAAGCAACTACTGAAGGTGACTCTAGTAAAGGCCCAGCAGAACATTTTCCAATAAGGAAACTCAGCCATTAGGTTAGAGGGTTCTTGACTTCAGACAGTCGTTGATTACGCTTACATTTTGAAAATTGTGTTAGTTTGTCTTTCACTTCACGAATGCCTTTGTTTCCTAAATAGTTCCTTAATTGCAATGGTTTTGTTAAATCCCTTAAATGAAATTTGAAAGTCTGCATTTCAGTGCTTTGGCTGGTTCACCACTATGTCCATGTCAAATACTCGGGTAAAGTGTATAATAACAGCAGAATAATTATAGAAACTGTATTCTTCACTGAGATTGGCACATTTTTAACATGTTAAATTAATTAAATAATTCATGTATCACATTTAATTAAATATTGTGTAAACACTTTGACAAAAACTGCACAAATTCTGAAAAAAAATAACTGTTCAATAGAGCAATCTTGATATTCTATTTATGAAAATACTATACTTTTTTCTACATTAAAATGTTTGATGCAGACTTAGGGAAAGTTTTATATAAATAAACATGAAGACAAAGAAGGGATTTAACATTGTCATCTACAATGCTCTATAAAATTGGTTTGTATCCCCCAAAACAAATATCTTCAGAGTACAATAGAGTGGATTCAATTTTTCATTAATTTACTCAGAAATATGAAGGTTTTGTCAGGATAGCTCTTCAGGGTATCACCTGCTTCACAATAGAGGGGCTGATTAAATGAAAAGTGGCACTGTGACACACAATGGTACATTGTGCATTCGGTGACACAGCAGAGGTATTATGGCTATTTTGGAAACGTAACCTTCAGTCTGTACCAAGGTTGCACTGTTCATCAGTACATTGAAGAGGGGCAAAGCCTTGCCAGTGGTTGAATTTTAATTGACTTGGATGAATCACTGTCAAATATCTGAACTATTTTCATATGTTTGCGGTGCTTTTTTTGCTTTTATTTTGAGGCTCATTTTCTAGCAAGAAAACAGATGACTGAATGCCTCTGTGCTCACAGATAAGAATGACTTTAGTGTGCTGTAGCTTTGACAAGGTTGACAAGGTTTTCTTTATTCTACGTCTTTTTAATGCTTGATTTAACTGTCTGTCCTTTAGGTCCTTTTTAAAAGACCTACAGGGCAGAGATTACCATTACAAGGTTCTCTTTTGTCTGTTATTTTACAAGGTTGAATATAAAGAAAAACAAGATATGTTCAGGTGTTGCTCTTTGAGCAAACTCATTTTCACCCTGTCAGTTAACTGTCAGTCTCTAAGCATTTGTTTAGTGGTGTCAAACTCATAAGTCTGAGTTCTGCCATGGGAACCTTCGCCAACTCTTATTCTGCAATGCAATTGCAATTCTGTGAATATTTTAAATTAGAATACATGATGTTAAAAAGATCACAATAATCTTACGACCTATAGTCAGTGGCACATGAGTTAAACTGTGTGTCCCTCTAAAGTAAGTGGTACTTTAACGCAGAAGAACGTGCTTTGAACCACAGGTGGAATTTAACTCAATACATACACTTAGTACTTTTCTGTTTACATCCTTGTGTTTGGTTAAATTATTCTACTCCACTTTCATCCTAAAATGTTTTATAAATTAGAAAATTTACAAGTATGACTGTGACTTTTTTCATGACCTGTGCATTCACTCTGTATTTAGTGCATGAGTGTGAGACTCATACCCAACGCTTTGTAAAGCAAGAGACAAAGTGGACTGAATTTTGTATTCTTTTAGGACATTTCATGTGCCTGATATTTAGAAGTTAAATTTTAAGCAGATAAATTATATAATACATTTACACAGAGCATCCACATCCACACTTGTTCAGGTGCCCGTTAAATCAAATGTCTAATTAGCCAATCATATGGCAGCACCTCCCTATATTTAGATAAGTAGTGATGGTCAAGATGATCAAACCGATCAAACTGAGCATTAGAATGGAATGAGAAATACGTTTGTCTGAACATTTTAGAAACTGCTGATCTAAAGTATTGCAATTTCCTTGCACAATCATCTCTGGGTCTGACAAAGAGAAAATATCAGCCCATCCGAGTATTGTTGCTAACCTTACCCATCCCTTTATGACCACAGTGTACCCATCTTCTGATGGCTGCCTCCAACAGGATAATGCACCATGTCACAAAGCTCAAATGATCTCAAACTGGTTTCTTGGATCACTGTTGTCAAGTAGCCTCTGGGATAAAGTGGATCATGGATGTGTAGCTGACAAATCTCCAGCAACTGTACGATGCTATCGTGTTGGTATTGACCAAAATCCCGTCATATAAAACACTGAGGAATGTTTCCAGCATCTCGCTGAATTAAAGGAGTTCTGAAATGGCCCGACCCATCATTAGCAAGGTGTGCTTAATGGCCAGTATATGATGTGGCACCTCTGCCTTTTCTTCATGTTATATACTGGGTGTTAGCTTGCAACCATGAAATCAAGTACTGAAGCTTCTAGATTATCCGAATCAGGATGGCTCACTTCATTTATATTTATAGTCAATATGATATGATGAGATGTATCTGGGACACATGAACATCTGTTTGTGTTGCCATGGATATTGTATATTATTTGTCAGCTGTTGTTCTTGAAGTGTATCTTACTTATTAATGTTAAAATTCACTTAGCTTCATGCTATCGACTATTATAGATGATTTGGCAGCTTGACCACGTGTCTGTAAACAAAACCCTCATGTAAAGCTATTTTATTAATTATACATATTCACACTATTAGATAGTAAACATGAAGACTTTTGCTACCATTAATGTTGACACATTTTCAGTCCTGTCATTCACATTAATTCTCAGAGGAACTGTATTTCGGTGGGTGTTTTGAATGATGACAAGCTCATTAAAACTTTTTACTGCATTGTATTTTATGCAGGAAAAAGCAAATCGACTTGTTTCTACCTTTGGTTGCTATGAGAACTAAACTCCGCAGAGCCGCTGTAGAAATACCGTCAAGTGTCTTCTGTCCATCTGTTGATTCATTGCCTCAACCAGTCTCACTGCATTGTTTGGTCCCATTGAGATTATTTCTTCAGCAGGAAGTGGCTTCAATAAAAATTACTCTCAGTAAAATATGGAAACATGTAGAGAAAACTGATTCAGATAGTTGTACTTTAAGTTGTTTTGCATCTCTTTAAACACTTTCACTGTTCGCACATAATTTGGCAAATAAGTAAAAACTAGATTTGATGCTAAATTTAGTGAGAAAATGTCATATTTATGGTTAATACATTAAATTAAATTAGAATTCTGTACCATATTTTGAAATCCAAGCGCTGACATCGGGGTTGACACTTGGTTAAAGTAGAACACACATTAAATATAACAGGAAGTTTGATGGACCTGGGTTATGATTAACTGGACTGAAAGTGTAAGACAGCTTTTTGAAAAGGGGCTGGTCAGTGTGGCACCAGTGTTCATTCTGTTGCACCAGAGCCAGAGGATGTTTGCCTCTGGGACATTTTTATGTGTATAGGACTTTGTGTGTGCGTGTGTGCATGTGTATGTGTTTCAAAAGGGATGCACTGAACCGCAGCGTGGAGCCATTCCAGATTATCCTTTTCTGAGCTCCAATAAATTTATGTGTGTTGCACCCATACAAACAGACACACAAATAGATGGACACATACATCCAGCAGTGCAGAACTGCTGGATGTATGTGTCTGAATGAGTGAATGACTTTTGACTGACTGGCCACTGGGTTCATAATAGTCTTTGTGGCCTGCTTTAAACGTGTTAAAATTGTGTAAAATTAAACTAGTGCAGCACACGTTGGTCGCATAAGCCTGAGAACAACCTAAACTGTGATGAGATGGATCCAGTATTGAATACTTGTTACCTAGGTCTGATTTATTTGTTTGCAATAAGTGAAAGAAAAAACAAACAAAAAAAAACCAAGATAATGTTTAGTTTCCACTGTTGTTTATATATAGTTATCAGTTAAAGCTCGTGTCTCAATTCATGCATTTTCATAGCATCAGTCTAATTCTCTTTACATCCTGACAACAATCAACAAATGAAGTGATCTCATAACAAAATGACTGGATGTCTACCAACCTGTCTGCTTTCTTCCCTGCCTACCTGTGCTGCACACTGCTTCTGCACTCACTGCGCATCAGACCAAGCCTGACGGAAGGCATGGCAGGCAGATAGCTAGTGCTACCAGCTGGATGCACAAGACTGGAAGACAAAATGAAGCCAGTTTTCACTTTTCAGTTCAACCTCTCCTTGGATCATGTTTGACCTGCTAAATTACTTCCACGGCTTAAACATGGAAAAGCAGCTAAAAAGAACGATGTCTTTGGGACAGGTAATTAATTGTTTTGTCTTTAATTTTATATTTTATAAATGTAAACACCAAGCTAGGAAGGCTACAGTTCCTTAGTATCATATATGTTATGATACTAAGATACTGCAGCTTGCCTGATGTTAGCTTATCATTCCTACATTAGTGTTTTTATTTTGGATAAAGACTAAAAGTGGTTCTACAAGGCAGTTTGGTCAGTGTCACTGTTTAATGTAATACTACTATTACTACTACTACTACTACTACTACTACTACTAACAACAACAACAACAACAATTATTAATATAATAATAATTATAATAATAATAATAATTATTATTATTATTATTGTTGTTGTAAGTTCAAAGCATCTTCTGGCAGGCCTGCTTTCTGTGTGACAACTGTTTCTGTTCTACTTTGACCTTACAGTGCCTTTTTGTGTACACTGCCATGCTCTAGAAGATATAATTTTGCTCCTATGGACTACTTTAGTTTATGATCATATAGCAACAACTACTACATTTTCTGAATTTTGTCATTTACTGATAGATGGATGGATGGATACATACGTATTGTTCTAATATTCTCATTTGTTTATATCCTGCTCATTTTTTCAGCAGTCTTGTTCATGAAATGTCACAAAAACAGAATCCATTTTTTCATGCTCATGGATAATAATTTTCACTTTTTTTCTTTGTTGTTGTTGTTACTGGAGGTGTGTTTTGTGTGTGTGTGTGTGTGTGTGTGTGTGTGTGTGTGTGTGTGTGTGTGTGTGTGTGTGTGTGTGTGTGTGTCATTGAACGTGAAATTGTAAGTAATGCGTTTCAATAGAAAACATTTCGTGTCAGCAGCACGTATCTTTTGTAGCAAAAGCAAAGAAATGTCACCAAAGCATATAGGAAAACAAACGTACTCCTCCACATTCCTCCTGCGACTGAATGTGGCTTTTTTCTTGCCTTTTACTTTATAGTTTAATATTTCGGGTAAATTACATTTTTCTGAATTTTTGATTTTAAAATGGAATTATTGCCTTGAGAGACAGGGTACAGTGAGACATTTTGTCAGAATTACCTTGAGGACACTTGTAAGGGCTTGGTTTGGTCAATTTTTGTTAATTTAAAAAAAAAACTACAATCTTTGCTGTTGTTAAAATCATTACACAGTGAACACTTCAACATGAACACTGTGGTGGAAATTCCCAATGAATAAAGACAAGGTCACACCAGCTTGCATGTCTTTATTATCATATTTGTAGGCACTGCTCTGAGCTCTCTGCAAATACTGAAACCCTGAAAAGCAGATACAAAATCTTCTTTCTAGCTCTACAACTACAAATAAATGTTTTTTCTGCTCTCTTCCTGGCAACAGATCTTTTACAAGCATGTCAATTGTCACTGCTACAACCCTTTGGCAAGACGTAGGATGAAAACACTGTTCATGCAACATCAGTAAAGTTCTCCCAGAACCTCTCTTTCATGTAAAATGTCAAACCAAGACTTAAAAAATAATTTATCACATTTCATCTACATAAACACAATGCAGCTCAACTTGACCAAGCCACAAAAAAGTCAAAGCCACACTTCCATGACTATGAAATTTAAGTGAACTTTCCTTACCATAACGCGTTTCTCTTTAGAAAAACAAGGAAAAAAGCTCTATGGTAAATTAGTAAACCATCATTGCAAAAGGTAAAATTACTGAAATCATCTATAATGTTTTTATTTAAATAACAGTCAGGTGGGACAACCAGAGCATAGAAACCAGTCAATCACAAGGTTACTATAGAAAGACACACACTCTCTTCCATCCCGTCAGCCACCAGTCACCATTAACCTAAAGACAACCAAAACCCTGGCAAAAAAGACACATCTGCTGTTTCTTAAAAAAAATTAATGAAGAAGAATTTACTCTATCAGATCAGGCATTTCCATTCACAGTTATTGCACAAAATATGCAGTCAGAGTAAAATAAATAAATATCTTTAGCAACAAGAAGAAAAAGGATTATTACAACTGTTATGGCCTGAACATAGCTTTGATTTTAAAATCTTGGAATTAAGCCTTGGATTACATTAGGAAACAGAAGCAACTGAGATGGTCTAAATCCAGAGAAGAACTGACAAGGTGGACCTACCTGCCAAATGCCCTGAAAAACAGCACACTAACATGATTCCAAGGATTAGCGGAGTTTTATAGGCAAATGATGGTGGCATTGAGTCAAAATACTTTTTTCCATTTTTAGTTTTACTCTACATATTCTAATTTGGCTCTGGTTAGTTGATAAAACTGCTCACAACATTATTTTTAAATAGCAGGATGCCTCATTCCTCAGCTCCACAACTTTGTTTGGTCAACACTGTATATAATTTTAACACAGGTCCAGAAATAAGGTGTTTTTCTTTTGAAGACAGCACGAAGAAAACTTTCTCAAGTTTACACCTACAGCTGGAGACTCTACACGGCTGTCTGAATGTTGCATTATTCTATATCACTTAATACAGTCAGAAAGACCTGTCACAACTGGGATAAAGTCAGTTTATTCTTAAAGGCACCCATCCCTTAAATGCTTACAGTGATAACGGAAGGTTTCTCGCTGAATGGAGCTGCCATGATAATTGACATTTAGTGATGAAATGCCTCACACAATGAATGCTAAAGGGGGAACTAATTACTGCCTATCCAAGTGTCAATAGCATCATCTGCTCTCTTCTAAATGTCAGTTTTACATTGAAATGCTGAAGGCATGGCTGCCAAGCACTAATGGCAAGTCACTGGATGCACTAGCTTTGGAGCACACTCTCAGGTAGTGTGTGATGGACAGTTCTCATTCCCGTGCTGCTATTTGTCTTAAAAGTTTCTCTAAATGGATCTAATCTGTAAATGATGTTATTCAGAGGTTCGTTCAGTGTCTCTTAGTGTTTCAGTGACTTTTTCACAAGATGATGATGATAATCTATCTAATATAGCAGTGCTCAGCTGCTACTACTGTAGCTTGTCCTCTATGTCTTTCTGTAGTGTATAGCGAGCCAAGCTTATTGCACACCATCTATTCAACTAGTTAGGGTGTAAGTGTTTAATTTGGTACTGTGGAAAGCTCTCAGTTATATATAGATAGATACATATAGATACAGTGTATTGTGTTGAACCTCAGTGTATATACGTATTGTCACACCTTCGTAAAAAATGACCATTATGGTCATTATGCACATAATACTAATGATTATTTCCTATGGTGGTTAGACTGTGATGTAAATCATGATTGTTTGTGTAATATTAGCTAGTCAATGCTCAATGGTAAAGCCAAAAGATGCCTACTTGATGTGTACTCTACCTGTGGAAGTACAGAGGACATGCCTACAACAGAGGTGGAATCATGGCCGCTCTGTACTGCTTGTAAGGTTCCCTTGACAAGGTTGGTATTCATGCAGCATATTGAACATGTGTTCTATTTAAAAAAGTCAAACCTGCATCAGTGTACAAAGATGAATAAAACTGGTAGTTGTAAAACCCTGAACCAAGGCTAAGCACGTATTCCAGTCCAAGGACAAAATCTACAAACTATGACCAAGTTACTTACAACCATAGCTTTGTCTCAAAACTGTTCAGCAAAAGAATGTTCAGCAAATGAGTTCAAATTGTTCAACAAACGAGTTTCATTGATTTCTCTCTACTACATAGAAGGCATTCAAGAAGTTCCCTGGGACTAATTAAATCATCTTAAACTCCTTCTGAATGAATCTGCTGTGTACAGAAATACAACTCAAAACGTAACTACTCATAAATCATCTACAAGTGCGCCTGATGTTATAATATATTTTTAAAGGCTACAACAGATTACCTTTGCGTCCAGGTGTTGTCTCTCGCTGGAAGTCCATTTATCCTGAGCTCGTGTGCCTGACTGTCATAATTGTTGCGCCATTGGATTTGTCTCTAATCTGACCCTTATACCAAATACACGGCCGTCACAGTTGAGATCCTGGTACTCATTACAGGTTGCAACAAAGGGTCACAACCACTCTGATCCTGGAGATCAAAGGTCAGGGCTAATTATGGTGACATAGTAATCATGTCACTTGTGAGAAAATGTTGAATGTCAGAGCTTATTATGCCAGCAATGATATTGGAGGCAAGTTAACAGTGAGTGCACCCTTTCCTTGGTCTCTCAGAAGTAGTTTGGCTGTGAGTTTACTCCTTTTTCCACACCAATTGCAAAAAATTGAGACGATAAACATAAAAATTAATATTAGATGGAAATCAAAGACAGATATTATAATGTGGAGACAGGGAGTATAAATGTTATTTCTTGTTTTTCCTCAGCACAACTGAATATCTGCTCTTTAAGTGTTTAAGAGCTTTCTGTTTGCCTCTGCATATTCATTGTGGGGTCCTGATTCACATTTCTCATTGCAGTCTATTCTACCATAACACATGTATTTCTGCTCCACTTCATTGTAACTCGTTTTGTAATCAGTGAACTATCTAAATAACCTAAATAATTCCCTTTGGATCCTTACAACTGCAACACTAGTGCACTAGAAAGGCTAACAGTGTAACACACATATTTTTGTGGATTCTACTGTCAAGTACCCTTGTGTCCCTCAAGGGCTAAGACATCTTAGATCAAGTGGAGAACCATCAAGGGTGGACATATTTAAGCAATAAGCCGACATAATTTTTAGCTCCCTTTTGACTGAATAGTTTTTTTTGCCATCATATTGATTTCCCATGTTATACTGACTGCTAAATGATTACAGCATGTAAAATAGAGAACAAGGTCAAACACAGCACATTCTGGTCATTCATGTCCAAGTCAAGTAATAGTTCTCTTTACTTTGTCTGTCTGATAGAGGTGTTTGGTGCTTGTATATATAGCGTCAGTGACATTAGCGCTCATTGTTTCAACCTTACATGTCTGTGTAAGGTCTGTCATCGTGGCAAATTGTGCTCTTGGTCATCAACGCTCTGCTACAGGAACTACCACTACAGTGATTTTCAATTCTCTGGCATGTGTTTAACTGTAATATTCCCAGCAAGGGGCAGTTTTAGCATGCCACATCCCCTTGTCCCCTGTCTACTTGTTTATTATCCTACAGTAAAAAATTTAGTGAAAATAACATATGTATTGTAAGTGTAAAGGGAATGTAAAACCCTGTCTGAATGGTTACAATACATTATACTCCCTGCTCCTAAAAGTAAACATATGCAGTCAAGGAAACATCCTATAACTTCAGTTTATTGTCTTGCATAAAATATCTTTTCAGAATGCAGAGAAGGCAAATAATCTACTATAAACAGTCAAATATGTGTTCTTATCATGTATAGATACCTTATGACTAATATAAGGCATCCCGCAGTTGTCTTGTTTTTTTTTTAAACTCTAATTATATATGCTGAGTATTCATGTATACAGCATGTGTATAAAAGGAGAATGAGTTTATAAAATCTACCTGCACAAATCACAGTACTTGCCTAACAGGGTTATGATAAGAGTAACATCCAAGAGTACGAGTAGTACGAGCCAGGACAGAGTGTTCTTGCTAAATTTTATTTCATGTTTTGATAGATGTCTGACAGATTGATGTCTTGGAAGAATTATAGACTGAGACTCAGCAACAGGGTCGTTTATCTATTTCATGCCATGTCAGAGTGTTCTGCGATTTTTATTAATACCGCACAACCTCACCTGGAGTCACTGAGTTGATTCTTTTATACAACATGTAATACAAATATTTTCTTTACCACTGTTTCTTTCAGAAGTAGGTAAAACATAGTTCTCTTATATTCAGTTTTTCTTTTCATATATGAATTTACACTAACCGACCTGTGTAGGTCACTTTTGGATTAACTTATTTATCCAATTTTTCACAAATAAATAGTACCAAGTTTTTTCTCTGTATGTATTATTGTAGGGTCTACCTTACAGTATAAAGCGCCTTGAAGCGACTGTTGTTGTGATTTGGTGCTATATAAATAAAATTGAATTGAATTGAATACCAAGTGTTATGTGTCCACTGTTGTTTTTTTTGTAAAACAAAAGTTATTGCAGGCCAAAATCACCCAAATATTTAAATGCAGTAGTCATGAACCTTTAAAAATAGCTTGGCAATGAAAGATGTCCCATTGAGCACACTGAATCATTTAAGAAAGGGTACCTGGCAAGGCCAAGTAGAGTGAGCTCATGGAAAAAAAGTCAAGTGTGTTCACAAAATAAGCCATAATATCCATTCTTCCATCTTCTGTAATTAGATACATTTACAAAAAGACAGTTTTTTTTAAAAGAACGACTTGTGACTGAAAGCAGAAGAAACACAGGAAGACCCAAAAAGACCAACAGCAGATTGGACTGCATAATTATTAATTTAAAAAATATATATATACTCGAGCCAACCGGAGACCTTTCAATCATTCCAAAATGGGATTAACAAGAAAGAGAGATATTTCAGAAAATTTAAGCACAAAGAATAAGGCAGCTAGACTTGCAAGAAGAACATATGAAGAAAAAAACAGATTTTGGATGTGCTATTTTCAGAAAAGCCCAAATCTAACATTTGATGCTAGAAAGTTTGTGTGGAGGAAGCCAGGAAAAAAATATTCAAACAGATCACACAAAGAGTATGGCAAAAAAAAGAGTGGAAAGTCCAATGTATGGGACTTTGCTTTCTTGTATTTACAGAAAAAATACTATAATTTGAAGTACTAAGGAGAATTTTGGATGCAAATGAAATCAGACAAAGAAAGAGAAACCAGATGTCAAACAGTTTTCCGACCTAAATAATGACAAAATCATGTCTAAACCATTATAAATGTTATCTTTAGCAAATCCATTAGTGAGTGTCCACATGCTTGTTTTAATTTTATGTTATTATTATTATTAGTAGTAGTAGTAGTAGTAGTAGTATCTGAAACAAATTTCTCTTTGTGGATTTTTTCTTTTATATTTAAAGTAAATTTCTGCCATCTTTCTCTACATTAGGTACAATGACATTAATCTTTGTGAGTAGCTTGTGTGCCCTTTTGGGGCCTGTGCATTGTTGAAAAGCCAGTTTTTATCACCCAGGGCTACATTATAAGCTTAGAAGCTGTTCTTGAGACTCACATATTGAGAGCTATTGATGATTAAGCTTCTGTTTGGTCTAAATGAACACATCAGCTAACATCTGGTCGAGAATGAGTTAGATAATGCCTTTAAATTTAGGCATTGCATACACATTTCAGCATCTGTGCTGTTCACTAATTACTGTCATCATCACAAATCTAACCATAATTTCAAGCTAAGACGGCTGTAAAATTAGTGTTATGCAGCGTCGTTGTCATAAACAGTAACAATTACAAGTAGTTAATGTTTTGTGTGTTAGACAAATTATGTCACAAGTATGCAATGTTTGATGAGATGACTTTTTTTATGGATAAACTCTATTTTCTAAAAATTTGCCTATGATTTATTCCAAATGCTGAACCTCAGGCCATCTAAGTGTTGACTTAAATATAGATTATTTTAGCTATACAGTTCAAAGAGATCAAAGTAAATTACAGTGTTAAACGTACACACAGTTTACTGTCTTACATTTGACATAGTAGAAGTATTGCAGACTGCTTTAAGTCCATAAATAACTTTACCTGATGTGGTGATAACTTACTGCAGTACACTAGAGAACACTATGGGGGTCATTTTTAATATGGCAGATGCTGCTTCTAGTTTAATTTGTTTAATAGGCCTGTGCAGCAATGGTCAAAGACACATTGCACTTTGATGAAGTCATAAAATTTTTCCATGAGCTTTATTTTGCTGTTTATTCCCACCTTGGCTATTGTGTCATGCCGCTAGTCATAAAGCAAAAGTAAGACCTTTATAGTGGTTTTACTGCATGGAATTTCACTGAAGTCCTCATAGTTCATCTGGGCTCTATAGAGACTGCAAAATGATGCAAACAAAGTATAAAGGAAATATACCAGAGGAAGATTAACATTCTTTGCTACCTTTCATTTGGAAGCTAAACAACAGTGATGAACTTATGTGACATCTCTCTGTCTCCCTAAGGGCCCTGCCACTGGAAAAGACAGACACTGAATTAGCCCGTGCTTTACTTTTGATCAAGTGGCAGATCAGTAGCAGATTGCTCATCACTGTCTTTTCAATATCCAAGGGCTTAATTATTTACAAGTTTGTTCATCCAATAAGCTCTGCACTGCCACAAATAAAAAGTAGATCTTTGACAAATTTACAATAATGACAGCATATTATAATAAGTGGTTCAATAGAAATCTTTCAAAATATATCGCCATCTTCACAGCCATCAATCATGGCCATTCTTTTGCTGGTAATAGTCATAGGGTTACATTGTGTTTAAGCAAGTTGCAGAGTGCAAAGCCACATAAACTTTTTTATTTCTAACAGAAAAAAAAAAAAGTATATATATATATATATATATATATATATATATATATATATATATATATATATATATATATATATATATATATACTTTTTTTTCTGTGCATGTGTGTGTGAGCAAATCAAATCAAATCAAATCAAATCACTTTTATTGTCACATCACATGTGCAGGTACACTGGTACAGTACATGTGAGTGAAATTCTTGTGTGCGAGCTTCACAAGCAACAGAGTTGTGCAAAATACAATAACGTAAAACAAGCAAAATATAAAAATGGCTAATCTAAAAAGTAATAAATATATGTACAATATGTAAAGGTATATACATTACTGAATGTGTATACTAAATATGTTTTTCTACGTGTGTGTGTTTGAGTGTGTATATAGTATGTATATACATGTTTTACAAATGAAATAAAGTAAACAATATAATAAGATATATAAAATATACAGAGGTTGAGGCAAGAGAGAGGGTGAGAGATCATTTCCGGACAGTGCATCTGAAAAGACAGAATAGGTTGGTAAAGCTTTTTGAGTTACAGCTGACTGATTATGAAAACAAAATCTTTACCTAAACCAATTGGAATCAGAAAATAAATAGAATGGGTCCTAAATATTCACTCGCTGAGCATCAGTGAGATCAACAGCCTTGAACTTTCAGAAAAAAACTAAGATCTGCTGGGCATAAATGCAAATTGTCTTTTCTCTACAACGAAGAACTGTCTGAAGGAAACCCTACATGTAACTTAAAAATAGATCTTGTTTACATTAACCTCCACATCTTCTCCACATCTTTCTATTTTATGTTTTTTATTGGCACATCTGACCATTTTTGAAGTCACTTCTTTATACAGGAAAAAATTATAATGAAATAAATACACAGCAGTAAAAAGTGTGGTTTTTCAGCTCTGTACTGTCCAAAACCTTCTGCTATTTAACCTATTAGAGTCTAATAGAAACTTCATGGCTGGTTAGTAGTGACTAGAGCTCTATGTTGCTGACCATGCTACTTTGAGCATGGTCAGCCAGTCTCCCCCTGCCATATGGACCGCTCTCTGACCCTACACATCAGACATCACATAGTCACCGGACCATGCTGCCTATAGTGGTTGTTCCATCATTCGTATTTCTTTTTCAAAATGATTCCAGCTCAAGCCTTTTAGGGTGTAATTTACCCAAGGACTGTCAATGTAAGGTTGATTGTACAGTCATGAGCAGGACTTGATAACAGAAATCCAAGTCAGTGAATGACTTGATTTCTAATATCTGCTCTATTCTTACAGCTGATTACTGATGAGATAATCATGCTTCAGGTAGTCTTTGTGTTTTCAACAAACTATTAAATTGTTATTGCTATTTCTTTTTTTCAGGCAACTAAAGACGGGGAAAAAAATCCTAAATCCAAATGAAAGAACACACTCTATGCTTAACATTTGCATAACAATGACTGCCCTTTCTCTGGCATTTAATATAGCCTGTGAATTATAATCAGCCCCAATAATGAGATGAGAAATGCCAAGTGTGTCAGTAAAAGGTTTGCCTCAAATGAATCGCAGTGAATCGCAAGTCCCAACCCAGGTAACGGTGTTTTATGTATCCTGCTAAAGAGGAAATTTTATGTGCCCAAAAACTGCTCTATCATGAAATGCAAACATGACCTAAAAGGCAGAGTCCATAATTTTCTTATCAAAGTCTTTTCAATATGAGTGTCCAAAGGGGACTGGCGACTGCCTGAGAAAATGTAAAGTATTTTTTAAAAAAGAAAGAAAGAAATTAAACAGCTATTCTGTATCAGGATGAAACTGTAATAAGGTAGTGAATAGGTGAGCAGGTGTCAGGTGCAAAAAAACAAGTTGGATGAGTTGGGTTCACAGTTCCATGTGGCTCAGTGTAAATGCTGTACATTACTACACTGAGTGTCTGAGTGTAAGTACTGACATTGACATTGAGTGTGTGGTATCCTGCTGGAAGCAGCCAATGGAAGACGGGGAGAGTGTGGTTATAAAGCAACATGTTTTCAGGTAAAGACTATGACATTTAAAGAATGCTCAGTTGGCACTAAGGCTGCCCAGTGTGTGCCAAGAAAATATTTCCTACATCATTATACTGCCACCCTGCTTTTATGTGTTCATGAGAAATGCTGACTTTTGCATCCAGATTTCGCAGCAGAAATTGAGGCTCATTAGACGAGGCAGTGTTTTGTTTACCAGTTCTAGTGAGCCCTTGTGAATTATAGTTTTCTTTTCTTAGCTTACAGGAGGGACACCTGGTGTGGTCTTCTGCTGCTGTAGCTGATAACAAAGCATTTTCACCCACTGAACCAACAATTTTCATGTCAGCATTTCTGCATTCGTAAATGCTTTGAGTTGTTGGGAGTACACAATCTGTAGTAAAAATAGGAAAACAAAAATATATTATAGCTCCGTAAAAAACCTGTTTAAAAATAAAAATAACTGAATTTTCTGACTTGAATCCACAATTTTATGGTAAAAACCCTAAATTTGTTAAGCGTAGTATCAGTGGTGTTATATCAGGACAAGGAGGGCGTGCTTGCCTAGTGAAATCTACAAATAGAGATAAATTAATATGTACCAAAATGAAAATGACCCCTCTTCTTTCATTTCAAACAATATTCTGCCATAAAGCTTCTTGCCTTCATGCATCCATATGCATCCTGCCATCTTCTGGCCACAGTTTGCTATTTCTGATGGAAACTCTGCTTGCCCTGGATCCCACTGGAAACTGTAGCCTTCATTTCGCAGGCTCGTCCATGTTCTGCTAACCATGGCTGGAGCTTGTCAAGCTGAGAAGCCAGAAGTTTTTTTCTAGTTACCCTCGCATGTGCATTGTGAATAAACCCTTTATCTTTCATAGTAAACTGATAGGAGGCAAGAATCTGAGGCAAGCTACCTCTTTCATTACTCGAGATCAAGTACAAGCAATGCTTCACATGGAAACACAGCAAGTGTCAGCAAGTAGATGAGCGTCTATCATTTGTCATTGTAACATATAGGTTTTCTCTTACCTGACCAACATGTAACATAGAGAAGCTGGAGTGCAGAGTGACAAGGTGTAAGCAAGGAAAGCTTTAATGAAATTGAGATCTCAAATCAGGTTTAGTAAAACAAGTTGAACTTTCAGATTATCTTCTCTTAGAAATCACTAGTGAGTTTAACCAGCTGTTTTGCCAGCACACCAACTTCATTTTTCATTAATATTTTTAATTTCTATATTGATAGTTTAGTAGGAACCGGGAGGAGGCTCTGAGGCGGACCCAGGACACGCTGGAGAGACTATATCTCCCAGCTGGCCTGGGAACGCCATGGTGTTCCCATGGACAAGCTGGAGGAGGTGGCTGGAGAGAGGGAGGTCTGGGCTTCTCTGCTTAGGCTGCCGCCCCCGCGATCCAGCCCTGGATAAGGAGAAGAAGATGGATGGATGGATGGATGGATGGATATTGTTAGTTTACCGTATCACATACTGCAAGTCTTTTAATTCAGATGTAATTTTTAAATTAAATATATTTATTTATTTATTTAATCAAGATGTGTACCTGTGTTTCGGAGCTCATCAGCAGCTGTAGTCCTCAACTATACACATAGAATTTCACTGAAAATGATGCTGGAAATTAAAGAGATTATAAAGCATTTAAAATGAGGTCAAACTTAAACGTATGCAGCAGTAATATTAATCCATACAACACTGATGGGGAATGTTTTGCTGCAGAATTATTACTTTTACTTTTGATAATACACACAAAGCAAGTGTGTGTGTGCATGTTTGTGTGCTAAGATTCTCTCATATTTTCTTTCTGTTTGTATTGTTGCTGCAGGCTCAGCAATCCATCTCTGTTGGCTGGTTCCACATGCAAACTTAATCAAATCACAAAACAAAAGAAGAAGAAAAGCTCTCGGAGAGCTTTCCTTCTTCCAAGAGGTTTTATGTAATAGTATTAGATTCCATTGCACAGAATGATACTTTCATTCACCACTGTATAGAAATAGTGTAGATGCTGTATTCCATTTGCCATTTATAAAAACAGTAAATATTTAATAAAAATTGCCATATTTACACTGGATTATTTGACATAAAAAGCTTAATAAATGTTTGTTTTTGGTGAGATAGAGTGGAGAATCGGTTAAAAGTTATGAGTGATTTTATAGATAGGCTTGAGTAATATTTCTTTCTACATAATTTAAATATAAAAAAGAAAAATTAGCTGCCTTCTTTTCACAGATCATTAATCACAGAAACATTTACAAATGCCTAAAGAGAAGAGCAGAAGTAGAATATATTATATATTTATTTTCTCAACATTTTTTCTCCAATAGTATTCTTGATACAGTGAAATCAGGTGGGTTTCTTTGTCATTGTTTTTATTAGAGCATGATTATTGTACATTTTCTCACCCACGTTCATCAAAAGGCAAATGACAAAAAGGCAATTAACTGCTTCTACTTATCAGCCTCAGAAATTTGTGCAACCAGCAGTTTTGAGCTTTAATGATGGTGTTCTTTCATAAATTATGTATTCATGGCATTCAAAATAGCAAAAAGCACGACTAAACAAACAAAAAAATGGCTATCCATACTTAATATCTTTTCTAGCATTGCTCAACTTAAAGTGCACTGCGGTTTGAGTCATTTACTGCTGCTGAACATGTCCATCCAGAGCCATGAAAACTTATGTATGCATATCGCCCACTCACTGTCAAATCTTGCTCAAGGTTGGTTACAGAGAGAAACAAACCTGCGACCTTCCAGCTAGAGAACCGTCCCTGTCATCATAAGAAATATGAAGCCACATTATGTCAGGGCCCGAAAGCAGTTGTACTTTTTCATAAGAACATTAGTACACAAGATTTTTTAGATTAGAACACCAGTATGTTTTTCGTCATATTTGTGGTGCTCTCTCTAAATGGTACTGAAAAATGCATCTAACTATTGCTGTTGTTTAGATGTGATTTATGTTAATATTAGTGTCACCCTATTAATACCAAGGACTGAATAAACATAAGTTGCAAACGTAGCATCTGTTAATTTTAACTGGCTATGACTAGTGATTTTCCTCTTAGTCTTAAGTGTAAAATGAAGATATAACATGTTAAAAACTGAAAAATTATTACTATTTCCTTTTGTTTTACCCAAATTATTTTTGTATCTTGTTTTTCAATATTTGTAATGTGTTAAATCAGTTACAGTTTCATCATGCATATTTCAGAACACAAGGTAGACTATAGCACCTGGTTGCTCTCAGTAGGTAGCTTCATAATCAGCCAGAGGAACAGATTGTTCACTTACATTTTTGTCATGTCATCATTTCAGGCTGCTAAAAGAATTGGCTGATTTTAGCACTGTTGGGAACTAAAGCCCAGTCACTGAAGGCAGACTTTCCTTAGGAAGGTGAGGTTGTGTTAAAAGCAAATTAGAAACATCTTCCTATTATGGAGGTTAAAAAAAAAAACCCTTCTGGTAGAGACTTAGTGTATGTCAGGAACAGTTTTGAGGTTTAAAATGTTTCTGTTTTCAACCCTCTCCCCTTTGTTTGGTCACTCTGGGATCAAAGTGTTTGAATAATTGCTCTAGACTTGCCAGGTGCTTTTGTGGGTTATTATTAGCTTTCCCTTTGTTCATTGTCATTCCAGATCTTGTCCCAACCCTTTTTGCATATAGCTTAAAACCATAGCACCAGAAAGTTTAAATGCATAGATGCAACACTGAAAATGCACCATTCCTGTTAAATTACATGATATTATGTATAAGTTAGTTTTCCAGCAATGTTATATTTTAACCTGGGAATTGATGTTCATCTATATACACAATGATGATAATTACCGGTTATAAAGTTTAGCAGTAGCTACTAACTCTTTACAATATCCAAGGGCTTAATCATTTTCTCAAGTCATCATTTGTTTGTGATTGCTGCTAAGTTACTAGCAGTGTTAAAAAGGAAAGAAATAATTGAATTTTCCCATATGCTCAATAACCTCATTAGCACTTTATTCTTGGAAGGTACCTTAGCCTTTGTCTACACACAATTCACACAATCATTAATTATAATCACTTTTAGTGTTTTCCTGGCAGATAAAAAAAGAATTTAATATGTTTTCATGGTGGCAGCTATGCCAGCTATTACACTTCTACAAACTTAAAATTAAGCACAAATAAACAACAGTTCCTTCTTTATGTGAAACACAAATACTGGTGTGGTGGTTAATGAGATGTTTAAATCAGCAAGGCTGTGTTGGTGTGTATTGTCTACGGATATGTGTAAACCTGTCACTGAAAAAATTTGGTGAGCTCTGTGAAGCAAAGGAAAGCTGACAACTCATGGCCAAGATAGATGACTGCCTGGTGTATTTACCTTACCTTTCCCAGAATTTACATAGCCCTTAACAATATTTTGGTAATTTGAGAGCAGACAGTGGTCATCTTAACCCTCCACATTCCTCAGCCATTGGATGTGGTAAAAGCACCTCAATCCATAGGAGCTGTAACGTAGCTTTAGTAGCTTTGGGTCATCGTCTCTGTGAAGCCTATCCTAGCTGTCATAGGCCGAGAGGCTGGCTACACTCTGTAATGGAACACAAATACATAGAGATACAAAACTATCCACATTCACAGCTATAACTATAATCTCACTAAGGCTTTTAATACAATCTGCAGTGCTTCACATACAGAACCAGAGTATATCATAGAGGTTGTAAGAGATTTTATCAAAACACCTTCCTGTTGGCTGCAAGGTCTGATTGGTTTGGGGCGTTTTGGCATTACTTGATTTCTGTACAACCATGGTATAGGCAACCAACCTGATTAGCTGCTGATGTGACTGCTGTTCTTTTCTAGCTTGCTTTGTCTTGGAGACAGTGTAGACAGAAGGAGAGAGTGACACAACGGGGACACCAACGAGCGGGAGTCACTCACGCTTAAAAAGGTCATGAACCGTCGCTGACTCCCCACCCACAGACACTGTCAGTTGTGTCTATTAAGCCCAGTCCAGAAATTATGCTGCCTGTAACTAAACTGTGCTAAAAGGGTTTCTTCTTTTCCACCAAGCCAATCAGTGTGCTACCCTAAGGGGTATAGCCAAGCCTGAAATAGCACAGAAGTGCACCTGAAGCTGTTTTATGCCTGATCAAATAAAATATTTCATGTGCAAAATATCTCTCATGTGCAAGTTATGGAAACATGAGTGTGCACCAAATGTGCACAGTATCCAGCAGAAAAGTAATCCTGAAATTGGTAAGAGTTAGATGTGATTCTGAAATAATCTGGAGAATACCATTTTATTAGACCAAACCTTGGTCACCATTTCATAAAAGCCAGCAGCAAATGACTTGTTGCCATAGTTACTTTATTGAAAGACTGAATGTGAATAATACATGTCACTTGAGTTTATGTTTTTTACTCTACAGTATACAGTAGTGGGATTTCCTCTGCAAATTGTACTACAATAAAACAACGAGATAGTGACTCAGGTTTAGCTGTGGGGTTATTTGTCTTTGGAAGTCCAGCCTTGTGTGCACTGCTTAAGAGACAGCCAATTAAGGAATGGACATTAAAAGTGGAAAACAAGAAAAGCGAAGAAAAAAAAGCATCTCCAGGCAGTAACACAATAGATGCAATTCCCTCTAATTACGTTTAAACACAATTAATTACTAAAGTGGAAATAAACATGAAAGCTGAACAGACTTCACACTTCGAATGACAAATTTTTGCATTTACATCTTACTTCTTGCACTATAATAAATTATGTCATTTAACTGGCACTAAGAGAAATGTGCTTGAAAGATCTACACAGAATCATGTATTTATTTAGAGGGCAAGTGCCCTTTAAATAACAGGTGATTCCACATAATCAGATATATGATCCATATGTTTTTATACATTTTGGCTGGAAAATAAATTACATTTTCACAACTTTAATAAGCAGCCACTGAATATTTCAGTGCCAAGATAATTATATCAAAACGTGCTAATCACTTAGTGACATTGTTTGAGTCCCATCCTTTTCATCTAAGTAATATAGTACTGATTACTCTTTAGTTTACCTAAATGTGTATTAATAGTTCAGTCAGGGTTGACAGTGTGATACAGTTGTTAGCACTGTTGTCTCACAGTAAGAACCCACTGGCTCTAGTCTTTCTGTGTGGCATTTGCATATTTTCTCACTTGGGTTACTCTGGCTTTTGGTTCACTCTGGTACTCTGGCTTCAACCCACAGTCCAAAAACAGGCAAATTATGTTAACTGGTGATTTTACATTGGCCATCACTGAGAATATGAGCATAAATGATTGTCTGTCTCCCTGTGTTGGCCTTGTGGTAAACTGGTGACCTGTCCAGAGTGGACCTGGGTTATTGTCCTATGACACCTGGGACAGGCCTCAATCCCCCTGCGGCCTTAAACTGGATAAGTGGTTAAGAAAGAAGAGGGAAGAATAGTTCATTCACCAGTGTCATGTTTACATAAAATCCTGTTTTCAGATTGAGAGAAGGGAATAAGGAAGAAGATGAGCTGCATACCGAGGGCCTGTGTGAGGATGGAAACATCCGTAGCTGAAAGCCTGAATAAATGAAGAAAGATGTTTGAGGAATGATTACAGAAACACTAAAATCTGCTGTTTCAATGGACATATTGATGTGGTTTATATGATGTTCTAAGTATGTTAGTAAATGAATCGAGAACCCCAAGAGAACCCCTCCCTCTATGTCATTAAGGCACAGCGTACATTTGCACACAGACAGACGGACGTACATATGATTTTGCATAAAAACAGAAAATAGCAATTGTTTCCCAAAGCACTCATGTGCTTGTCTATTAATGGGATAGATTATGCTGTGTAGCCATCTACACAAAAAAATCCCCTTGGACAATAGGCTCAATCACGTACAGTATGACGTCCATCAGATAAACTCTAATATGATTTTATGTTCCCCCTTTTTTCCACAATAGCAAGGATGTGAAGCTGAATTTGAATGTTAACTTTGCTAGCCTGTCATATTTGCAGGCAGCTCTATTGCTATCCCTGAGATGAACAAGGATACCTGTCGTATCGCCATGTTCTTGTTTTCCTGCTAACCCCAATAGGAGGTGAAGCCTTGTCCAGTTCTGGTTTTGTTGCATTTGGCTGTTTATGTGTGCAGTTTAGAACTGCTACATGCAAGATACCTGCCCCTGCAGTTAAACTGTCATCATGGTTGGTGAGATTAGTTTTGGGGGGTTTCTTCCTTTTGTTGGCTTTGTTTGTTTGTTTTATGTTTTTTTAACTCATAAAAAAAATAACGATTTAAAGTTTTATGGTGTGTGTGTCTCTATGTGTGTGTGTGTGTGTGTGTGTGTGTGTGTGTGTGTGTGTGTGTGTGTGTGTGTGTGTGTGTGTGTGTGTGTGTGTTCCCTGGAAAAAATGTTCTCCAATTTAAGTCTGACTGAAGTGTGCTGGTAATGCCAGTGCCCACTGCAGCAGCTAGTGCGAGTTCATCATTCAGAACAAAATTAAATTGGACATGGGAAGATGGGAAGTTGTTGGTCCAAAGGAAGGGTGCGAAACCAAATGACCATTGCCTCTGCAGCAGTCTTGTCTGATGCATTTCATTATGCCTAACAACCACCTAATATAAGTCCAGTTAATTTATACTGACCTGTTAATGCACAATAGCTGTAGGAGTTTGTTGAGGGAAAGGGAGAAAGGAAAACACAGCAGGTGTCAGAGGATTTTATCCTCCATGCTATTGAAAAAGTTTTGTATATTGTTTATTATGATCAAGTTGTTGCTTTGTTTTTCCATTTGTTTTTTGTTTCTAAGTAAATGGCATTATTTAAAAAACACCAGATATTAAAATACATTAATAATACAGCTTAAAATTATTTAAAAACTGTTAAATTAATATGAGAGGCAGTAACAGAATATGAAAAACTGTCCATGACAGGCAATGATCCAAGTGAGATCTGAAAAAAAAACTAAAAAAAAAAATAAAAAAATTCCTGTGTGCTTTTTTTTTTTTTTTTTTTTTCTTTCCCCCTGTCCCGTTTGGATCTTTAGCCATCAGAATTGTTGTCTTAAGGCCAAGAGAGATGCCAAGCGGATTTACTTTACCAAGTGGATCATCATGGCCTTGCCATATTGGTCCATTTGATTGACCTTTATTATAATTATGTATTTATTTTATTTTCGGTTGTTACAGTCGGGACAGACATGACTGGGGGATAGGACAGGGAGAAAGAATGAAAGAAAGAGGGGGAGAAAGAAAAATAGAGGGGAGAAGAGATGGTGAGAAAGGGGAGAAGAAAGAAAGAGAAAACAAACAAAACACCTGGATCACCTGTATGGAGAAAAAAAACAGAAGAGAAAACAAACAAACAAAAAACAGCAACATAATAAATACAGCACCATCACAATAAACTAGCTAGCAGTAGATAACAGTAGATACTAAATATTAAATGTTATTGTGCAGCACGCAAGATAGACAGCGCACAATATGCTTTGAGGTAGCAGCCAAGAAAGGTGTAGTTTGTGTCTGTGAACACCCGTGTGTACACCTGTGTGGATAAGCATGCTTGTATTCCAAAGGTTTCTCCATGTAACGATCTGCTAGGGAGTGAGGGGAGCCATAGCCCCGTCCCCCAGGGCATGAAGCAGGTATGGAGGAGATCCAGGCCCCAGACATCTAGAGGCCCCAGAGTACGAGGACCCAAGGAGGACCACCAAAGGGGGGGGAACCGTGCCACCCTCCTGGGAAAAGCTGAGTAGAGCCCCAAACGAGAGGGGCTCTACTCAGTGTGCTTTTCAAATCTCGCTTCCTGTTTTACTTTGGGTTTTTTTGCTTCATGTGTTGATATACCTCACTGCCTGTCTCATTGTCTTTGATTATTCCCACCTGTGTCTTATTACCACGCTGTGTCCTCTTTCCTTATTACCCTTTCCTTTGTCTAACACATGAATTATACTTCTGCGATAGATTTACGTCATAACTTACACCATAACCAGAACCCCATTTTAACCCTACACCGCAACTTTTTCCATAATGTGCACATCCCAAAAATGTAACGGCACATCAGATCACTGCATACCAAAATGACTTGAATGGCATGGTAGGTTGGGGTTTGGGGATCAAAGGACCTTTACTTAACTTACTATGTAAGTTAGGGTATAAATTTCCCACAGAAGTCTAAATCAAGCTTTATTGTGCAGTTCCCATGTGTTCCCTGCCCTGTTGTGGAATATCTTTTATTAATGGACTTTTGTTTTTCTTTCTTTACATCTGCCTGAGTCTACATTTAGGTCCCTGTAGCTTACAATTCGTGTTCTTTTCATTGTAAGGTAAATTTCAATGATGAGAAAATTAAATTAATTATTGATTAAACAGGCTTTATTGTCTTCATTTAATTTGTCTGTTGAAAAAATAAAACATCTCTCCTTTCTGATAAATCATATTGGAACAATATTACTGAATACCATGTTCGCTTTTTTTTTGTTTTTTCCTGGGGTGAAGGCTTTCAACCAAGACCTGATGATGCTGATGATAATACTCTCTTCACATAACAAAGATTACATCTTTGTTATTTGTCTGTACATTTCATATGCAAACAAAGTAAAGACAATTCACAGATATGTGACCCTCCACATTTTTCACTTGTAACCCATAACCAACAGTGTCGCCTTAGCATTTAGCCTCTGACAGCTCTCACACACCACCAAAGCTCATTTCTAAAGAGAGGCAGTCGTGTATCAGACATGCCTGAGGCTCTGGATTAATGTGTTGTTGTCACTGTTAGTTTTACGATTTCCAACGTGTTGTTTATTCAGAGTTGTTTTGACTCCATGTCCATGCAGTGCTATAGTAACAAAATGAAATGATTGCTGATAAATTACGGGGGTATGTAACTGTGTTCACGTATGAGAAGGATGATGCCTATTTAAACCATGAAGCAAACATACCGCTTTTGTTTTTTATGCATGTTTTATATATGGTCTCCTTTCATTTATTACTATCAACACAACCAGAAAATACACTGTAGTTTTCTGTATTCCTTTCTATTACAGTGGAACTTAAAGTAATTGGGTATTTCAACTGCTTATAGCTGGTTCTTCTCTATGATCTGCATCAAATCAGCTAGTATCACTATTAGTTACAAGGAAGTGCTATCACCTTGAGTGAAAATGATTTCCTGTGAGTTAGGCTGATTATATTCCAGTGATACATTATATCTAAATGATCTGTCCCACTGCGCATCCCCCTGGCCCCGTCCCACCACTCAAATTTGCAGATGAGTGTGGGAGGAAGTGAAGTGCTCTCTGCCTGTCTGCCTATAGGGCCATCCACAGGATCCTGATGCCAGAGAGGCTCGGATGAAGAGATTGAAGTGTGTCTATCGAAAGCCCAATAGAGACAGATGGAGGACGGGGACATTTAGACAAGCCCCTCTCATATTGCTTTGAAAACATGTAAGGTATTTTTCTGCCTGTCACCGCCTGGGGCATAAATTACTGCCTACCTAAAAGAAATACCATGCACAGCCTAAGAGAGATAAATGGTTTTCATGCTGCTGGCATGGAACGCTGGCTTCTTATGTACGTCAGTGATATTAGTTGAATCTTACTAGGAATGTGTCCCCCTCAGACATTGGAATTGAAAATGTATCAACGAGACAAATGCCTGCTTGTGTGTTTAACTATGTTACATTTTCTCATAGATTTTAGAGATCATCTATAAAACTTAGCACCTGAGAATTCCTAAATCAATCCATAATTCACCGGGAATTGAGCCTAAATGCTTGTTGGCGTAAATGAGGCTTTTCAAGTGATGTGGCTTAGCACAGTCTTTTGCAATGGGGACAAGCCTGATGAGCATTATGTTGATGAATCAGAGCAGGGGTACAGTCATCATTTAGAAGAGCTTTGAAACTGGTACACTTGATCATGACCTAGCTGTGTCACTGCCTAATATAATGTTTTGACAACGCTTGACCTTGTAGTTGCTTCTTAGATAAAACAACTCCACAAATCAACAACCTCTGCCCTTTTTGCTTATGCAGTCAATTTTAGAGTGTAACCATCAAGACAGTGAAGTGCCAGTCTCCTAATCTCCTTTACTGCAGAGATTAGTCATGATGGAATGTTATTGCTGGCAGAGCCACATGCATTTTTTTTGCATAGAGCCAAGGAATCATTTTCATCTTAACCTTAAGGAACCCGTTTAGTCAAGGAGCAATGATTCATCAACAACTTAAGGACACGATCATTGGTCTTTAAACAACTAATGTATAAGCAATTTATCAGTAGCATGGTCTTTACGATGCAAAGATGAAATGACCATAATTAATCTAGGTAGGAAGCATCTCCTTGTTCTACAGGTTAATGTGGTTTGCTTTTAATTGATTTGGGCTTGATGAAAAACTAGGGAGAAATGTTATGTCACCGAACCATTATAAAGAATTAGGGCTGTTGCAACTAATGTGTTAGTGATTAAAGTGCCTTTTTCCCCTAGTCTACCTTTTTTAGATTCCTCTCAGGAATCCTCTTGATCATACAGCCATGTCTTTAACAGCAGCAAGGTAACAGCTATAGTGGTATCAGCATACTGACTTTCACACACTGACAGTTTATCTGGTGAAGACAATTGGGGGAAATTTAAAATATCACTTTTCTTTAAACAGTTCAGCCTTGCTTTTCATTTATGACACCTCATACATAAGATGGTTTTGGAGATATTTTACTATATAGATTCACATTATAATTTTCAGTTAAAAAAATCCAGTTTCCATAACAAAAGTTGACATATTGGGTCTGAAGTGAGTCAGAACAATGTGCTTTTTTGATATGATATAAATTTCTCTGTGGTTAGACTATTAATAAGGAGTTCTGCTTCAGCATCCAGAGGTGCCAGAAAGAGGACATTCAGTGAGAAAGACCTGAAATGTGACATGTGACGTGTTCCACTGTGTTCCAGGACAGAGGTCTGTGAAAAAGTAAGGAAGGTTCAATCAATAGAATCTCATCACACCTTTCTCCCCTTTTCTCCAGATTTGGCTACATGCGTCTCTGTCCTCTTCACCAAAGTGAAATTCAAATTGGATAGTTGGTGATTTGATTTTTTGGATGGAATCCAGTGATGCAAGTGCGAAGTGCTCAAAAAAGTCCCACAGTGCAGAAAGTGTTACAGATGCACATAAGAAGATGGCCTTTGAAGGAGGGATCAGCTAAATTTAGATCATGTATGTTTTTGGAAGTTTACAGATGAAGTAAGTTTTTCCGTCTTTGCACAGACTTCTGACAAGGGTCACAAGTCTGTGTGCACTGAGCAAGGCTCCATCCCTGAATGACCCTTTGTCCTTTGTCACACGACCTCTTTAGCAAACGGATGGATGGCTGAATGCCTCTGACATGACCATATTTCTGTTCTTACAAACTGTAAAATCTATAAAGCTGCTCTTTGTGGTCAGCCACCTGTGAATAAATCATTCATAAGTAAACTGTAACAGATTCGAACTGCAACATTTTATTTTATTCTCTTTCCAAAATGAAACACTTTTTATCACCTTTTTCCTTTTGTTATCTTTAAGTGACAAAATAATGTTTAAAGCTGAAGTGAACATTTCACTCTTTGTACTATACATTTGAGCTGCATGTTATGTCAGTTCTACATCATTATCTCCAGGATTTCCTGTAGGGACAATGCTCGTTCAACCACTAGGGAAAAAAATTAGATTAAAGATTTATTTCTTATGCACTGTTGGACCCTCTTTTTTGGTATCAGCAGTCCCGAAATCCACCTCTGACTAGCCATACTATGCAAGGTCATTAGTGGAGAGGGAGACAGCCTGCGGTCCACAGGGGCATCTAGGTGGGTACTGGACATGATCCAGCAATAAAACACACAGGGAATGACAGAGCACAAGAGAGAAAGTAACAAAAGACAGAGTCGCTAAGAGTGAGAGAGAGGTGGGAGGAGGAGATGAAGCGTAAGAGAGGTAGATAGCAGAGAGTGGGTGGAGAGGAGGGAGTGGATGGTCTGGAAGAGAGTGATAGAAAAAGAGATGAGAGCTAGGAAGAAGAGAAAGCCTGCTATCTAGGGAGAGTGGCAGTTTGGGAACTGCCTTTTCTGCAATGCAGCCATCAAGTTCTAATGACCTAGTGCTCTGCCAGAAAGGGCAGAATGTGTGCGAAAATGCAGGAGAGCAAAGGCATCCACCTGGATAATTACTGACATGTGAAGTAAACAGAGCAGGGTGACCACAGGTCTCACACAAAAATAGAATGTGCTAAATGATGCATGCCATAGTCATATCATTTTTTTCAAGTGTAACATTAAAATAATGTGATATGTGACACAGGTCCAAGAACTGAATCAAAAATGAGAAGCTCATATATCATTAATTAATATTTCGGCCATATGTTAATTATCAAATGCAATTTTAAACATTACAGTGGATATTATTTAGGATTCAATATTGAAAATATATACCATTTAATTTAGGACAACCCTGAATAATCAAAAGAACAAACCAACCTGCAGCAAGTGCAAGAACCTAACAAATTCAGAAAGTGCATGTTTATAAGGATACATGCAAGTTTCCGGAAGCTCAAAGTAATGTCAAGACCAAAGCATTTTTTTAGCCTTTGTGCAACTGAGATGAATAAATACTCAAACTTCCTCTTGAACTTTTTTGACCACTGAAGGCAACAGTGACTGAGTGGGATTTTGAATAAGAATGATGTGGCTGGGAAAGAGGTTTCTCTGATACACATTACCAATACAGTCTGCTAGTTAGTATGGTGTATGTATTTTGATGCCATGTCATAACACAGACAGGTTATAACAAAATGTAATATTGAATCTTTTTTTTTTTTTTCTAAAGAGCTCATTCAACATGAGACACATTCTGGCCCTTATGGACTCTGACAGTTGGGGTGGAAAGGTGATCTGTATAGCAATCATAAGTTGGAGCTTTAAATCTACTAACAGGGTGTTCTGGGGCTTCTTGCACACCATGTCAGCATTTCAGATTGGCAGCCTATCTCTATTCTCAGGTAATTAAAGGCGTTGACCTGCTCCATCACCCGGCCTTTGAAACTCAGAGACTTTGAAGACTTGGTCAAAGCATCTCATCTTCACTTTTTCCCACAGCAGAGCTCACTGGTCGTGTAGGATCTGAGATACAAGGAAATGCTTTGGATGTCAGGGTGTCCACATACTGTCCAGTTGAAACATAGCTATGAAGCTCTGTCTAGACTGACTGCACTGCTGTATTAACAAATGCTAGGAGGTTATCGAGTGAGAACATGAAATATAAATAAGGAAGTTCAGTTTGGATAATATATCAAGTTTAAAGGCAAAAGGAATGAAGAGAATAAATAAAAGAAATAAAGTAAAAACACAGGCATCAATATCGCTGCCAGCGAGTAGAAAATGATTGCGCCTTTGTCCTGTGATAATATTGGTATATTGATTTCTGTCTTTGTTATGCTCTGCTGAATGTCAGTTGTTGGGCCTTTTATGGCATGTCTAACAACCATGAGTGATTGACTTAACTTTTGATGAATAATTAAACTGACATTGCAAACATGGGCCACAGGGACAGGGGTAATGTTGGAGCCAGAGTATATACCACATATTGGCTATTTCTTTCTTTTTTTTTTCTTTTTTTTTTTGATTGACAGACAGCCAACACACTTCAAACTAAACCTCCATAGCTGTAGAAAACCGGCAGATCATTTAAATTACATGTCGCCCAAAGTTTTGAAAAGTTTTAGAAACTTTAGTACGACATTGATGTTATAGTTATCGCTCTCTCCTAGCATACCACCTCGTTTACCTTCGCCACATTTTATCAGTTTATTGCATTTTATGCATATAGTTCAGTTCTATTCCATTTAAAGTGAAGCACTTGCCTGCAAACACCTAGTGCATGCACGGGCACGGCACTGCTCACCTGGTAACACAAGGGAGCCATTGTGGAATATAGAGTAGATTTTAATTATGCTGGTGTTCTAGTTTTCACTTGGACAGAGAGCCATTAATTCAGAGAGACAATCATGCCCTGGCCTTGTAAGCCTCCCAAGAGATAAAGGCACATTGCTTTGACAATGTCAGCTTTGCAATAAAAGATCTCATGCAACATATTCAGTGAGGAGAGATACAGTGATGCTATTTAGTCCGGCAATGAGCACGTAATATAATCCACACAATCATTCCAATAAGTATTTTCTGTCTAAATGAACTGGATCGCTATTATTGATATAATACATAAGAAAGACAAACAGCACGATACTGTACTCTTTTGTCACTTCAAACAAACACTTTAGACCATGACAATAGAAGCTGTGATGTTTTCTGTTTTTACAGAGACACAACTAGACAGTTTTTAGTGGTATTTGGTGAATAGTTTGCTTTGTCATCAACATCTGAAATACATTATTTGCTCTGTATTGAACAATGTGTGCCAATAGTTATATTTGTATTTTTACTTCCTAGTAAAAGTTAACTGTGTATTTCCAGGATAGATAGTATCACTGAATATAAAGAATATGCCAAATTTGCTGGGGCCTTTTACTAGTACTCAGCGAGTAATGGAACTGCATCTAACAAAATAATTCTTCTGAGAAGTTAAGACCATAAGAGAAAGTGCTGCTAACAATCTAAGGTGGCATTTGAAAAGATAAGTCCTGGCAAAATCTGTCTGGAGATGCAATCTACAGACTGTAGAAGTTTAGATTTTTTATTCATTTCAGTTTATTATTTAAAATATGATTTTTACCCAGCATTTAAGTACTGTTTTAAGAGTACTTAAATGCAGTTTGGCATAAATATAAAGACTCATTGTACAAGTAATATGAGATATATTTATTCAACACTGCACAATTAGATATACTCATTCAATATTGTACTTTTAATGACATGTGTTAGACAGCAGATTACATTCTACTGCTTAAGACCTGTCTATAGGTAAAGAGGCCAGAGTCTCCTACCACAGAGATCACATGAGGCGCACACTGAAATTCTTTAAGCTGAAGTGGAAAAAGAAAGAGTTTATGAAAATCTATAACATACCACTCCATTTGTGAAAGTGCTGTGTTGGTCACAGCAGAAAAGATAAAAACATTTTTATGGACTTTATGATGTGTCAGTGTATTTTTCCTTACTTTATTGAGGTTACAACAAAGAATGACATTTGCTGCTGCTGTTGCTTTCTAAAAAGAACCCTGTGCAGAGCCATCTGATAAACCTCCAGACTGAGGTTTATCTTTACCTTTGCTCAACAACATGTGTTATTTTTAATATAATGGTATTTTATGTCTTAGCCTAAAAAGACAAGTACAACCTTTTGTTTACCAGTCAGAACCTAGCCACATAGCTACATCAAACATCAAATTACATTTAATCGAATATTGAATGTATATGAATGTGTATGCATTGAATTAAGAAAAGCTGTGCAGGCGTTTGTCCTCCTTTTTATATGTTGACATATAGAAAAATTGTTTCTTTAAATAACACTTTGTTTTTGGATAATGTTTGTTTTTCACTTATGCTATAATGCATGGCAAATTTTATATTTAAATATAAAACAGACAAGAAAAGATTATTTATCTTGTTTTTGGAAGACTATGCTGAAATCTCAAAAGGACAAACACATAAGGTCAAATAATAATTTTTAAAAAAAAGATTTAGAAAAAGGTATAAAACCCATGTTTCATATTCTCATTCTAATACTAGAAGCAGCAAAAAGTCTATTTCAGATACCTTAAAGATATCCATACTATTTTAGGTTACTCTGTCATTCAGCATGCTCTAGGGAGAAAGTGGTTTGAATCAATTAGACTCCTCCCTGCAGCCTTTTCTACCATGTCCTGCTGTGGGCTCTGGAATGCAGTAACTCACAGCCATATGCTAATCAGACTCCCATATGTTGCCTGTGAGACTATCAAAGAGCCCTGAGGACCCAGAGGACAGAGACTGGGGTGGGTGGTGCTGGATAAGAGGCAAGTTGTTGCCCTGTGCATGTCTTTGGGTTGCAGCATGAAGAGAGAGACAGGCAGTGACTGGGACAGTCTGGCTTGCAGTGTACTGCCAGATGGAGAGATTGCCTGCAGACATTCGCACTTAGTAGGAGACTAGTGCATATATACTGGTGCCAGAGAGCATCCAAAATAATCTCCCCTTTGCTCAGCGTTCTTTTGACTTTAAAAATAGCTTTAAACATGGCTGGAGCTTTTTATGGATGACTGAAATTGAACTTACCCACTCAATAATTTCAGTGGTTATACAAAATTATTCAGAATTTCTACAGTATACCAAAACATGTACTTCAGAGAGATCATGAGGTACGCAATGTATTGTGTTGAGAATTCTAGGTTTTAAATTTTCTAGTCATTGTATTGTATTGTTTAGTGTGAAAGTGGCGCAACTACCAATGCTCGTTCTGCCTACACCCGTTTTGTTTGCCGAGTGATGGAAGTTATAAGAATAATCTAGCAAATGCTGTTACAGGAGATATCTACAGTGTTTCATTGTGGCATCACCTCGTCAAAACTGAGACTGCTCCACCTCATGCCTGTTCAAGACTAACATATATGATAATATCTTGATGCATGCTCAGTCATTCAGGTAGGAAATCCCAAAAAGTTGATTCTGTTCATCTGGACGTAGCGTTTTCAGTGGGAGAAAGATTTCATCACTCATCCAAGTGACTTCTTCAGACTCAGCTGACTGCAGATTTCCCCAATCTTATAAACAGTACATTTGCAAAATTCTGTAACTAGCACCACTGACAAACAATGGGATGTGAGGTCAGTTTCTTGATCATTAATATGCTAATCGTCATGACCATTGATCAACAACCACTCATCAAAGCCCACTGATCAAAGACCATTGATCACTGATCAATGGTCTTTGAACTACGGTCATGAGTACCATTCACAGAGAGTTGGGGAATGGCTGCAATCACAGCATTGTAAGATGGCAAAAGATGTACCCTTAGGCCCCCTCCTTGTTTCATAGATGGTCTTTCCGTCTTCATGTAAATGGCCTTCTTGACTCCACACTCAAACCAGCGTTCCTCCCTGTCCGGGATGTGTACATCCTCATCATTGAAACAGTGTCCACTGGCCTGTAGGTGTGAATAGACTGCAGAGTAATGTCCTGATGAGTTAGCTCTTCTGTGTTGTGCCGCTTACACAGAGGTTTATTTGGTTAAATCCTGGCAATCCTCCTGGCACTTCACAGTGTACACTACATTACTCTGTTTGTGTCAGGGGACGGGATCCTTGGGGTTCACCAATTTTTGGCACAACATGTTTTGCGGTTTTAAAGCCACAGAGATGCAGTGTTTAGAGAAAATGCTTCTCAACTGCTCAGATACTCCTGACGCATAAGGGAGGCACTAGAGGTTTTCACTGAGGCAGCAGTTGTCCTTCTTCTCTCCATGATCACTTGGAGGTTTCTTTAGGTGCCTTGCAATCTTTGGCAAATGTCCAGCTGGGATAACCACATTTACTCAGGGCCTTCTTGATATCATGTTCTTCTGCTTCCCTGGTCGCTGTGTCTGTGGGGACGGTGTTCACTTTGTGTTGTAGCCTCCTGGTGAAACCCAGTTTTGTGACAATTTCATATTAATGGTAAAAAAAAAAAAGACCTCTCAGCCCATTGTTTCCTCAGTGGTGCAAGTTTTAGTCATTATGCAAATGTACTGTTTGTAAGGTTGGAGAAACCTGCAGTCAGCTCAGGCTGAAGAAGTCACTTGGATGAGTGATGAAACGTTTCTCCTACTGAATAAGCTACGTCCAGATGAACAGAATCAACTTTTTGGGATGTATGATAATATACATACGTATAACCTTTGGTGACATACCACAAATGGAGAGGACACCAAGGTGAAGAAAAAAGTGGCAAAAAACATGAAACTGTGAGCTGCATTTGGAGCTGGTGAGTGCAGTTGAGCTTTAGAGTACATTAAGACTCTCTAGACAGCCTGGGGGCAGGGCTACAGACCTGACAGCAGAGGAGCACTTGGGGTCGCTGAATACTCTGCTGCTTTGGTCATAAGCTGTGCCCCACATGCTGTCAACATCTCAGGACTGAAACATCCTTGGTTTGAGACACATAAACATGTCTCCCTCAGTCCACAACTAAAAATATCCAGATAGAATCGCCCACTTTGAGAGCCTGACTAACAGCAAAAATAAAAAATAACAACTTAGCTATAACAAATGGCTGATAATCATGGATGGTGTTGGTTTTCTTTAGTCTACATTATTTTGATATATCAAAAACATCTCTTTTTTAATATTTTGTATCAATTTTTATTATGTAGTCAATTTTAAGATGGTTCTTTTGGTGATATGCTCACTGTTCATGCAAGCTCTTTTTTCACTTTCGGGTTCCTATGCTGACAAATTCGTCTTACTCAGTATTTCAGTCCAACCTAATAATCTACCTGCTTGTGTTCAGCCCCTATGCCCTTTTCTTTGAATTCATTTTCTCTGTCACTGTCCTTTTCAGACTATCTGTTGTGCTATACCACCACCATCTTATAGATTCTGGAGGTTCTAGCCAATGTCTCATGGCTTCATCTTGGATTCAGGTCTATAATGTTGCTCCTTATTGGAATCTGATAAACAAAAATACTTTGCATGGTTACATTTGCTCTTTCCTATCAAATAATCTCTCCTTATTGAAACAAAACTCAATGGGCATGTTATGTTCCCCTGAAAGGGTCCAGGCGATTAGGGAAAGTAACAAAAGGTGTCCGAGTCGGAAAAAGGAGACAGGGAGGCAACATGGTTAAAGAGTTTTATTAAAGTTTCTATTAATACCACAACTAAAAGAGATGGACAAGCCATTATCACCATTTAAAGAAACATAACAAAACTCAAGCGTCGGTCAGTAAACTGAAAAGTAAGTCAGAAAAGAGATTAGTAACCAAACCACACTCCTCTCTACCGAGCAGGAGCAAGCAATCACAAAATACAGCTCACTAGCTGCAACCACCAAACACACAGCTCACTAGCTCCAACCACTCACATGGCTATCTGGCACCAGAGGTCACCTTTCTATGGGCTTAAATACCTTTAATTGCTGATGGAAGGCAGCTGTACAAAAGAAAAAGGTGGCACCTAAGGCAGGACACGCCCACACAAGCAACTTCAGGAGGAGGCCCTGCTAGGGCCGTAACAGTGAAGAAATAAAGGGTTTCCAAAGGTTTGTTTGGCCTGTGCGTAGGTGTGTAGATGAAGAAGCAATGGCAGGTTCAACCCAACCTAGACCTGAGAGATGAAAACAGAAAAACCCACAAGTAAACAATGAAACAAATATGTAATGGTAGCATCAGTAAACCCTAAACCAAAGACAGAAGTTGGTTTCTCATCACCAATTATTCTGAGCCTGTCAAGCTTTTTGGGTTGTTTTCTTTGATTTCTGCTTTGAGTCATTTATCAAAGTATCAGACAACACAGGTGATGACAAATGTGTGTGCCTGGATTGATCTTGGAAGACATCAGAGCAAGGTCAGACTGTCCAAACTTACAGCCCTCTTCCATTGTCAAAATGGGTCACAAGATATACGAGTGGCCATGTTTTTAAATCAGCCAGAAAACAACAAGTGCGTTTGGAAAGCCCTGGCATGTTGAGATTTTCATAGAATATATTTTAAACTAATTCAAAGAGATCTGAGATTCACCGCTATTCAACATCAGAACGGGCTGAACTGGTGCTCTTATGATTGATGCCATTGATGGTCCGTATTTTGGATAACCTTGACAAGGAAGTGACCCAGAATTTAGATTGTAGTACATTAAACTGTATCTCCAGTGCAACAGAAGTGTTCAGAGGGGCTTTAACATCTAGACACATCAAGTCCTGCTTCAGTGGGCTGGAGAGGCTGTCATGTTAATACATATATTCCATATTTAATTTCAGATCCCTTCTATGAGATCCCTGTGAGACACAATACAGTGTATTATTCTCTGTAATAAATCAAGCATGGGTACCTGAGAGTGTGTCATCTTAAGCCAAGAAAATGCCAAACAATATTTTTTAGTCTAATTGGATGAAAGAGTGTCTTCACAGTAGTCTGTTGTGCTTTGAGCACTGAGTCCCTGACTGCCATTAATCAGAACCAAATGATCTTTGCTGAAGCTCCGAAAGACCAACATTTAATGAAATATAAAAGAAAAGTGATACAACTTCAACTGTATGTAGCTTAAAGGAAAGAGAACAATGCTTTATGGGATGTTTATTAAAAATTAATTAGTTTCAGTAATGCCTATATCTTCCAGGATGTCCTGGATACTGCATGTGTATTATCACACTTTCATCTGAATGTCAGAATGCTTAAATCTCATCACCATACAGCTTCCGTTATATTTATAACATCACTGCAGATATAATGTGATTATAAACTGAACTTACAAAAGACAAAAAAAAAGAATATGTATAGAATAAATATCTACAGTGTTTCCAATTTAAGTGTTTTTTGGTCCAAGCTAGTGATGTAGTATGACTGTATATACTATAGACTCTGCACTCCAGCTGTTGACATTTGATGCATAATACATTTCACAGAGATTCACTTAAACTCAACACCAGGATGAGGTGACTCAGGGGGAAGTTAAAAATGCTTAGGGAGCAAATCTTTTTATGTATCAAAACAGCAGTATATCGACCTAGTAGGTCCATTTGCTGCATATGTCTTCCTATGCAGTGGCGCCATGACATGCAAACAGTTCTCTACTTACTCTACTTGTTTGTGTGTCATATGCATAATGTGGTATTTGGGGCAGATTGCCACCAGATTATCAAACAAATACATTAAAACCATTTTCTTTCCTTTCATCACAAACTTTCTGTTTCAAAATGTAGTAGTAGTGAACTATGCATACCTGAGTCCTAATGCGGTTTAAGAAATCTAGCTCTTGAAACATAGACATACAACAAACATAGGTATCCACATCAAATGAATGTTCACTAGATATTTAACTCCAATTAATCTGAATTGAAAATACTGATTATAATTTACATTTTAACACATCAAAGTGGCACGCACCCAAAATGTTTTTTTCCACCTACTGTTTTTGTGTCTGATCATATTTATCAACCACTTTCAGCCAAAATTACAGATACATATTAATTATATGTTTTTATTGTTTTCTCTTCTGCAGCAAAAAACCCTCAATGTTTAGAGTTGCACAACACAGCATGGGTTATCATTTGTTGAGTGGGTAATTGTACATTTGGCTATTTGTACTTATAACATCACTGTCATACCAGTAATTACAGTAATACCCTTACACTGATTACTGCTATAGTAACCAGTGATTTGTCTCCCACGTCGCCCTGCTCACTGGGACACTCCCACAGCTCTCCCAATAGAGAACTGATGAGCTATGCATTAAAAGTATTTGAACTGTTTGGAAATCTTTGAAGCTGCTTTGGAGTTTCATTTCTAACAAAACATCTGATTAAAAACACACACACACAAATAGATCATCTTTGTGTATTAGTAACCTTTAGTTTTTAAATACTCATAAGCATTTCAGTGCTGAAAAGTATGTGTGTTATATACAAAGTTATTATGAATTATTATGAATGGGAACTTAATTCTTGACCAGACTCACAGTTTGCAGCCTTTTGGTTTCTTTTTTAAATGTATTTCTGAATTTTACTGTAATCTCATCAACAAAGGCTAGACATGACCAGTTCTATGGCCACACTTCTAGTCCAGAGTTAACAAACATTTCTTGTACTTAATGCTGTGTGATTTTATTAGGAATCGAAATAAAAATGTGAAATCCCTAAAGAAAAAAATTCTGCTTCCCCTTCACAAAAACACAAACACACATATTTTTTTCCCTTTCCGTAGCTTAAACAATAAACTGATGTCTAGGCATTTTGCATACGCCTCTAACCCTGAGAAATTTCACAGCTATATGATTCAGCAACAACTAAAATGTGCTGCCTCTGGATGCTCCAGACTGTCAGTCTCACACCGGGTAACATCTGTCCTCTGGTGACACACAAAATGCCTTTCCTCACATTTATTCTAGCAAAGCATGAATGTGAAAGATTGATTATGGACAGATGAACAGATGAGGAAGAAAAAAAAGAGGGAATATGGAATCTTTAGAGCAATATGCCACATGCTACAGTATGCAAAAGAAGAAAAATCCACTAGCATAATTCTTTAAAGTGCACAACTTGGAGTCCTCAAGGCGTCAAATTTTCTTAAGGTAGCTAAATCATATTTTGGTGAAGTAAATAACGCTTAGTACATTTTTAAAAACATAATGCTTTCATAGTGCTCTTAGTGGTATGTTTAAAACTGAATGATGTGTATTATTCAAGATAAAAAAATGTTTTAGTAACCTTAACTGGATGCTGCGAGCAGATATTGAACTGCTGATAGGGAAAACATAATCTCATATCTTAACCACTGTGTGGTATACAAACATGAACTTTTAAAAGATAACAAAGAACAATAATAGTAATAATAATAATAAAAGTTGTTTAACTAACTGATGGACTGAAGATGTTAGTGGGATTACAATTCATGTTTGCAGTGGTGATGGACAGGTGAAGAGATCAGGTCAGGTGGGTGTCTCAGTGGAATATGAAAGGAGCAGGTGGACAGCTCTGCAGAGATGGAGGTATGCTCTGGAGAAAAAAGGAATCGAAGTCAGTAGAAGCAACACAGAATACATATGTGAGAATGAGAAGGAGGTGGGGAAAAGGTGAAAATGCAGAGATCAGAACTACTGAAGAATTGATTTTAAATACCTTGGCTCAACCATCCTAAGCAGTGAGAAGTGAAGTTGCAGACAGGGTGCAGTGGGTGACGAGTGTCAGAGGTGAATTGTGACAGAAGGAGAGCAGCCAAAATGAAAAGCAGGTAGTGAGACCTGCTATGATGTATGGTTTGGAGACAGTGGCAATGACAAAAAGAAGAAAAGGAAACAGGAAACAGAGCTGAGGCTGGCAGATTGGCAACATTTTCACTTGGAATGACCAGAAGAGACAGGGTTAGAAATGGATACATCAGAGGGACACCTACAATTGAACGGTTTGGAGACAAAGTCAGAGAAGCAATGCTGAGGGGGTGTGGAGATGTGCAGGGGAGGGATAGTGGATATATTGGACATAGGATGAATGTGGAGCTACCAGGTAGAAGGAAAAGATGAAGATCACAAACAACATTCATGGATGTAGTGAAGCAGGACATGCAAAGGGTTAGTCTGACAAAAGAGGATACAAGTGATAGGTTGAGATGGATGCACTGTGGTGAATGACCCAAAAAGGAGCTGAAAGAAAAAGAAGAAGAATTAAAAAAAAAAAAAAAAGCCAAGGTAACTTTCAAGCAACATCATTTATTTCTGAGGGCAAATTAGTTGAAAAACATTAGATGATATTAACTGCATAACATATAAGGGAATTCATCTGAAATATGAAATCATATTTTAGATACATAATGTATGATATCGTTCTATTAATCTAATAAACCCTTCCGGCCTGCAAGAGGCTTCTAGCATGGCAAATTAAACCAAAGCTCATACAGCTGTGCATTCTGCATAACTCTATAGCAGTTTTGACACAGATACAGCAATAGTTGTGAAAATCATTAGCATGTGTGGTCTGTGCTGCTTCTGGCGAGGTTGTATTGATTTTTTCCCCCCCTCCTGTTTCTGAAGCCCTTTAAGCCTTGTAAGGATAGAACTCTGATGGTGCTGATTATCTTGGGGGAGACTCTGAATCAGCAGGATGCCGTTCCACCCCAAACCCAGAGCTTAACAAGCCTTCACCTTGACTGACCTCGCCTTCACCTCTATCACCGCTAGCTTTCATTAATAAGTGCATCAGGGCTATATTACATACTATTCCAGTGGGCCCAATGTGGTATTATTTTTTTTTTTTTTAATTTCCAGCCTCCATAATTAATTGGCCATGATGAGTGTAGAGATGGACACTAATTGGTCCGTTAGGGATCTTGTTCACTTCATGATTAACATGGGGTTGACACACATTTTCAATGACTCAGCTAAAATACTATCATTCAAGTGTCTTTACAGTGACTCTGTTGTAATACTAAACTCCATCCTGTAATAACAGCAATAATGACAAAGAGTTAATTTCTTGAAGAAGTTAAGTTGATAATTTTCGTCTGTCTATGCGGAAGATTTTAGAAAATACATGTTTAAGATGAAGTTTTAGATTTGATTTTAAATTTTACAAATGATTTTGATTTTTTGTTACAGTTAAACTTACATATTAAATGCATCATACTGTTAAAATTATTCACTCACCCATCCATGTCATTAAATTCAGGTGTTCCCTTCCATGCTAACAGGTGTATAAAATCAAGCAGCTAGGACTGCAGACTGCTTCTGCAAACATTTGTGAAAGAATGGGTCACTCTCAGGAGCTCTGTGAATTCCAGTGTGGTACCATGATAGGATGCCACCAGTGCAACAAGTCTACTCATAAAATTCCCTCACTTCGAAATATTCCACAGTCAAGTGTTAGTGGTATTATAACAAAGTAGAGGTGATTGGGAATGACAGCAACTCAGCCATGAAGTGGTAGACCATGTAAAAACAAAGAGCGGGGTAACCGGAGGTTCAGGCGCAGAGTGCGCAGGGGTCATCCAGGTTCTGCAGAATCAACAGCTACAGACCTCCAAACTTGAGCCACAGAGCAGTGTTCTCTGGAGTGACAAATCAATTTTCTCCACCTGGCAATTTCATGGCATGTCTGGATTTGGCAGATTTGGGGTGGTCCTCATGTAAGCCATTTTCATCATAGCGCTTGATGGTTTTTGCGACTGTACTTGGGGACACATTTAAAGTTTTAGCAATTTTCCAGACTGACTGACCTTCAGTTCTTAAAGTTGCTTCTTAAAGTTGGTTCTTGTCATAATGTGAATTCTAACCGTTGTCAAATAGGCCTGTCAGCTGTGTACCAACCTGACTTCTGCACAATACAACTGATGGTCCCAACCTCATTAAGAAGCCAAGAAATTCCGCAAATGAACCCTGTCAAGGCTCATCTGTGAAGTGAAAACCGTTTCAAATAACTACATCATGAAGCCAAGGGTTTGCAGCACTGTCAACAAACCAAAGGCTGGCTACTTTGAGGAATCTAAAATATAATACATATTTAGAGTTATTTATAATTTTTTTTCTTTTGCATACATCTTCAATTACATAATTCCATGTATCTTGCCTCATTTATTTGATGTCTTCAGTATGTATCTACTGTGTAGAAAGTAGTAAAAAATAACGAAAAAACATTAAATGAGAAGGTGTGTCTAAAATTTGACTGGTAGTGTATATTACATTAAATATTTTGGATGTAATATTACTAATAACGTAGTTATGCAGTTATACTATATAAAGTGTAAAACATTAAGTTTTCATTTAGATTTTTGTTATTGTTCTTTGTTTTGTTTTGTTTTTCCTTGGTCCTCCAGGTCTAGAGATGACTTACTAACTTATTAATATGTTTTGACATGTCTGGTGAGCTATAATAGAAACACAAAATTTTCCAATACAGTTAACAAAAACTCGGTTTTTAAATTGTTTGCTTATTAATGTACCCAAATATTTGCAACAGACTGCTTTTAGCAGTAATCTGTAAACCCAGCAAAATGTGGTAAATTACGTCTGTAATCTTCTTTTTTATTCTATTTGAAACGTGTAATTGTTTTTCTACATTCTTTCTAAATGGCTACACCATTGTGAAACACTGTGTCCTTATACAAGCTCAAACAGGCTGATTCAAGGTTGGTAGACACTCTTCCTCTCTATAAATTCAAATTTAGTAACTGCTGACTGACCCACAGACTGTCTCTTTAATAAACCCTCAGATTCAGCTCTGGTGCAAGGCTCGGCAATCTCCCTTTCTTTTTGTCTTCCTCTAATTAGTCACATATTAGAAATGCAGTGAGAAACAATCTAATTAAGAGGTGCCTGACTCAATTTGCTTGTAGAAAGTTCAGGAATAAGAGGTGGTGAGAGAGAGGGTGAAACACAAGGGAGAGTTGAAGTGGTGTGAGGGAGCCTAATCTCAGCCATCTATCTCTTCTTCTCTAAACCAATTAATGAATCTCACCACAAAGACATGCAAACGATGGGCATACGTGAGAAGCGCCAGCCTGTCATGTCTGTTTATTGCATACAGCTCCGTGTATGCTCGTACTTGCAGAGAACTGAAACCTACTGTGACTTACCTTGTTGCGATGAAAGCAGCGATTAAAAAGTACAAGTATGTATTGAAGTAATGTAGTAATGTATTAAGATTAAGTCAATTATCTTAATCTTATTTATCTGGATGATTTGACTTGATATCTCTAACTGACGTTAGTTCAACAAAAGTTTAAAATTTGGCACACTGATCGGGAACAGCAACCTAAAACTCTACTAATGACATCAGTACTGTGCAATTATGCACACAACCTTTAAACCATATGTCCCACTCACAGAAATTAACCACACCACTGGATTTCTTGGCCTGAGCAACGTTCAAAACAACTCATTATGTCATGGATTTTAAATTTTTTAACGTGTTCATCAATCTAAATCAGGAGCGAAGCTGTCTAATAGAGAATTGGGGTCATATCTCAAACCTGAACTGGCCATCACATTTTAAAAAACACAAAAAAGCTTTTGTACCTTTTGACTTATTAAAAAGGAATAAGAAGAAAATGTTTCTTCCTAACAATTATTTCTGTTTGCCTTAAATATTTTTTTAAGGAGCAGGAACTGTTTTGTTGAAGTTGATATGTTGCCTACACTCACTCCAGATGTGAGCCAACGTAGCTAGGATTGCACAGTTGAATTGGAAGTGGTAAGAAAGCAGAATTCATTTAACTGCAATTTAGTCTATTACAGTCTACTTACATCCAGCGGTGCAAATTTAGCATATCAATTCTTGTCTGTAGCAATGCCACTAAAACATGTCAAGTTCAGACATAAGCAGTCAAGCCCTGATTCTGGATGTTAATTGCAAGATTAAATCTTTCATGAGCACTCATTTAACTTAAAGACAATAATATAATTTGGAGTTTATTTATCTACAGGAACTCAGATGAAAATATTTGTACATTTTTGAAATGGTTGGTCATGTACTGAATTAATTTTTTTTCATAATTCATAAAATCCTAATATGAGGATGTATTTAAATAACAATTAAGCTCATGACTGTAATGTGTTATTATTTGGTTGTTTTAATTTTTTGTTTCTTTTTTTTGTTCATTCCAAGTATGATCTGAACTGGCAAGCTTGGTTCATTTTTGTCCATACTTTTTTCCATTCCCATACATAGTCCAACAAAGGAAAGGGTAATGAATGGACTTTCTGAAGGTCACTGCACTGCCCACTAATGGGTAAAGCACTCCCTATGGTACCACTGAATAAGACCCTGTTCTAGAACGGTGATTTCCTACAATAAAGCAAAAATTAGAAGGAATCCTGCAGCAGCCCAGAACAAAGGAAGCTATAGGTAGAATATCTGCAGCATCATTATATTTTGGTAATAGGCTGTTAAACTAAGTTCTACTTCTGGAGCAGTGCATGTCATATAATTATGTATAATCATAGTAACTCTTTAAATTTCCTGATCCTACAATTCTCCAATAACAATTAAAATCTGCATTGGGAGGTAAAAAGTGTTTCCAGTGATTTCAATGATCTTCAAGGTTAAAGTCAGTCAAAATCTGAATGGAACACACATTGTAATCCATAACACCTTGTGGATCGCCAATTCAAAATAATTTGCCATCTGCGTAAACAGCCAAAGGCATATGGCACACAGTACCAAAACACTATGTCCAGAATAAAGCCAAATAATTACAAAATGCCACATTAAGCCAAGTAAAGACAGAATGAGAAAAAAGAATAGAATCTTTATCATAATAAACGTACTGAGTACGTCAGTTGTGTTTTCTTTCATTTTAAATTAATCATATTTTCCTGGCAAAGCACTTCCAGTTTATCTTGTACACCCAGATACAAGTGTTTGAATATTCATGTGTTAAATTCATGGAGGCTATCTTAGTTTTATTTATTTATTTTCATTCATGAAACCTTTTAATTAAACTTTTTGATTGAGGCAGCACACAGAGTTTGCCACAAATAACAGATAATTCAGAAATTAAATAAATAACCCTTTTAGAATGTGATCATACTAACAGAAGATAGCAGACATTAGAACAGGTAATGTAATTATTTAATTTCATTAACTGCAATTCTTTACTTATTCCTGAGTAATCAGATTATTTTGACACATTACAGAGTAATGGAAGCCGGGGGAATTCCTCTGACCTTCACCCAGTCCACAAAGCACCAGACCCCTATGGTCCCCCATGTGGGTGATGGACCCAAAGGAGGAGGGACCTATGTAGTTTCCTCAGTCTGAGAACAGCCAGGCCCTATCGGTTTAGGTCGCCCTCAAGCCTCTACCCCAGATCAGGCTCCAGGGTAGGACACAACCCTGTTCCAGACAGGGAACACAGTACCCTTGATTTCCTTCCAAGGGTTGGGCGGCTGGACGCAACCATTTAAGAGTAGACTTGCTACTCCTCTACATCGACAGGAGCCAGCTGAGGTCATCTGACTGGACGCCTCTTAGGTGAGGCATTCCAGGCATCTCCTACTCTGAGAAGGGGACAGACCCACGACTCGCTGGACAGTACATAACTCTCATCTGGCTTGGGAACAAGTCGGTTTCCACTCGGATGAACTGCAAGAGGTGGCCGGGTTGAGGAAGTCTGTGCTTCTCTATTCAGCCTGCTGCCCCTGTGACCTGAACCCGGATGGATGGATGGGCTATTTTGTCCCTGCATTGCAGTCTGCTTTTTTTTTTTTTTAAATGAACAAAGACACTAGAGTGGACTGTTAGGTTTTTACTCAGCTGATTTGCTACCATACTTCATTAACTATACATTTAATGATTTTTATCTGATGGTTTGAAAATCCCTGGAGTGAACAACAGCTCCATGCTAGACTGCCCTTAAGAATATTCCCACATGTACAGGCTATTTTTGTAGCATGTGCAAAATTTCATCTCCATCTCAAAAATCCTCACATTCGAGTTCGAGGCTTCAGGTACAGTATCATTTATGAAAGTCTACTTTTAAATGTCTCTACTGCATTTTAGCATAAACACTCCATTTCCATGGCTTTAACAGGCAGTGCCAAATGATAATCATTTTTGCCGCACTTACATTTTTGCATTCATTATTTGTGAGTAGAGGCGTTGTGAATATCTTGGAGTATATTTTGCAAGTTGCCATTACATTTCACAGGCATGGCAGGCTGAGTTGAGAGCAGAGATAACAAAAAGCAACCCGAGTACAGTTGTATAGCCCACAGGCAATGACAAAAGGTGAGGAATTCGTATCAAGCATCTTTCAACTACAATTGTGTTGCTGAAGTTTTAAAAATAGATTTTTTTTGCATCTCATCTCCATTTACTTACTTCTAAATGCATTTATTTAGAGTTTTACTAGAAATATTTACAATTATAATCATTTCATTAAATTTTACTGCAAATGAATAGGTGATAATATCTCTTTGCAGATATTTCTCTGGTATTGACTTTTAAACTGCAAAATAATTTAGCTTGCAGATTTGGTTTGGGTTTTGAGTCTGAGGCAGCCATGTTACATCTAAGCAAACTATGTCACTCAAGAAAAGGTTGAAGGCAGCTCTGGCAAGAGAAAACTGGGTGGGAACAGCTTGTGTTTTGGAGACAGCAAGCAGGAGGGTTAGCATAGGAGGAGAGCTCCGGGGTTTGATAAATGAGGCTGCATGGCGGCTGCGGTACTAAACTGCTTCCCTGCTCAGCTGCGGTGACAATGTGATTAATATTTGCACGGCATTAAGCTAATTTATCATGGCCATGTGCAAGCCAATGGGAGAACAGACTGTCACATGGATGCCTGGTCTAAGAGAGGAGAAAAGGTTTGGAAATGTGCAGCAATTACTTCAAGCCAAAATAAACAAATAAATACAGGAAATTTATATTACGGCAAGGTGAGTCTGCCAAGCAGGCAGTTTAAGAAAAGCAGAGAGCAAGAGTGAATTTTGCTGAATGTCAGCACTGACTTTGTTTGATAAACATGTGCTATGTATCTGCTGTAACTGCAGTTATCCACTACTTACAGGGAAAATGTATCCTACATGACTGCACATGACTGTGTTTTCTGATGACATTATCACAGACCTGCCTCTGCATTTGTCAGTGGAAGTCAGTGAGATTTTTATGATTCAATTTTTGTTTGTGGAACATTGGCAAAAAGTAAATGCAATAATTCAGTAAAGCAAGCTTTACAGTTTTTGCTCTTTCATTTGGCTTTCTGGTCCTGTGATATAAATTACCATTTAGATTATTTCTCCCTATCCTTTTATATCCATAAGGTGGTGGTGTGTGGTGACTTTTGCTTAAACTTAGTGTGCTTGGTCAAAAAAGTGATTACTCATAGATGCTAATCTGAAAATGACTGCCGAGCCAGCACATGTTTAACTTGGCTGTTTGATTAAACCAGAGATGGCAGGATTTGACATCCTCTCTCCATCACTAAAGCTTTCCTGATTAACATCCTAAAGGGATTATTAAGTTTCTTATGTTGGCCAACATGTAACAGAAAACTTGCATGTTAAGATGATGAATTATAGAGCATTAGCATTAGCTAGCATTATCATTACTTGCTAATACTAGCTTTTCTTTCTACACAATGTGCAGATTGTGACTTCTCAGAACACAACTCAGCAGAGCCAGTTGCAGCTTCTCTAACACACTAATCTGCCATAAGCTTCCCATCAAAGACCAAGAGTTCAAAAATGTGCAAACAGCAAGAAAAAATTGCCGGTCTCTCAGCTTGATAAACAAACCTTTATTAAGGGGATAAGTCAAATAGGGTTAAGTCTACTTCTAGAGACAGTAATTAATTACTGTTGCCAAAAGATGCCATTAATTTAGACGATGGTGCAAACAGTTAATTCAAAGCTTTTGGGATAGGACACTGTTTGAGATGCAAGGAGAAAGATCACTTTCACTTTGATTTTAATTGGTGTCTATGTTTAGATTTCGCTGGGCAAATACTGCCTTCCTTGCTCACCTTGATATAACCTCAGTGCCATAAGGACATACTAGCTGTATGATGTGCTACAAATAAGCAGTAAACAATATCCAACCTCTTCGTGATAGGCAAATACTATATTATATATTTGGTAAATTACAAAAAGTGGGCTGTGTTCAAACAAAGACTTTAAAAATGTTGTTATTTTTCAAGTACTCAATACATAGTAAAGATTATGGAAAGGCCATTGTTAGAAAACAATGTTGACTATAACATTGTTTTAAATCTTACAGGCACAATGGGTTTCCTTGTTGATATCTGTCTTGGTTTGACTAATCCATTTACCCCAACTTCCTCCAATTTTACACTTTGTAGAGCTATAAAAATGTCACCTTACTTCTTATTTTGCTCATATTATAACTTTAACTTAAGGACTGATCAGTGTCACTTAAACTTAAATATACTCCATGTTATTTTGATTCTATTGTTAGGTCATAATTAGGTGCACAACACACATGACAGCAGATTTGTTCCATAATTCAGCATTGCTACTCTCATTAAGCCACAGACAGCATACGTATAAAGCTAGCAACTAGTTTGTGAAGAAAATGCATTGCCATAAAACCTGCCAAAGAGTAAGATATTTCTTAGATGCAAGAGAAAATCAAAACAGGGCTGAAAGCAGTTGTGCCTTTTAGAAAGTCACAGACAAAGATCCATCAAGTCAATGATGTTGTTTGTTGTCTGCTGGCAACACCATCTTTGAGATCATATTTATTTGTTAGTAATTTCGAATGGCAAGCATATTTTGAAAGAAATGATAGCGTTAAATATCACTTAATAGAAAGACAATGCGTTATGTTAGTTTTCTTTGACGCACTGATGTTTCCTTGTAGCTTCTCAGTCTTTACAACTCGGGTTTCCGAATCTTTTGCCACAATCCCACAACACTCTGCTTCAAACTACATCATAGGTGCAAAGCGCCTGTGCTGTTTTCTATACTATAAAACTCATATAAATGTTTAGTGTTTTTCCTTTTTTTAAGTGAATTTAAATTTTCTCATATTCAAGGTTTTTATTGTTGTTGTTGTTGTTGTTATGGGTAATGTTAAGTAGTATTTTAGAAGTTATAATAACACAATTTTCTATTATCTTGGTTCACTATGTGCCAAAAACAAATGCATTAATCAATACAAATCAAATACTGTGCTTTCTGCACATCCCTATGGTTTTTTTTTCCTATTCTATGTCTAGCTTCTCTGCCGCAGTAGGACAGACTAGCCAGGCGGCTGCCACTTGGCAGGGAATCTGTTGCCATGGTCTGTAGCCAGTATTAAGATGCTACTGCTGTCAAGGGTCCCTGGAAGAGAAACCAATAGCCAGAGCATAACTCACCCTCTAAGACCGTTGCCTTGTTTAGGAAAGTAATCTACCCCCAAGCTGCTGCCTCATTCTACACACGATACATCATTGACAAACACTGGCACAGCAGTATTCACAGCAGTCACACTCAGCCTCCCTGCAGCTTAGCATCACTCTGCGTGGCCTTGCAGTTTGGAATATTGTACTCTGCCTTTAGATAGACCAAGGGGAGAAGTCAAAAAGAGAGGTGTTGCACATACATAGGTTTACCCCACTGGTTTGAACCTGTATTATGATAATAGTTTATTCAAGCCACATCTCATTTCCACTTTATGGTCACTGGAGTACATCTGATTGATACTGAGCTCTTCTGCAACTGTTTTCTCCCATCAATGAATCCACTTAACGCTTCAGGTTCAAATTGTGGTTATTTCAGAAAGAAGAAAAGCAAGTACATGACTGTGTTTTAGATAGTTTTAAAAAAGAAACCTGCAGTTATCTGCAGCAATATCAACTACAATTAATCTATGATTTAAATGCCATCTTGTTTTGGTTTACTAATATGACAGAGATGATATCGTATAAAAGCTATGCTATGTTGATAGCATATCAACAGAAAATACAAGTGTAATATGTGCTGCTGATGAAGTTGCTCTTAACCTTCAAAGAAAGCACTATGGTTTATGGTGTATTGAAGCATTTTTCTTTTCTGTCTTCTTCTTCTGGTGGATGTAATTTATGCTCCGTGTCCAGTATGTCATGGTAGAAATGATAGACTCTATGCCTTAGACATATATTTATGGGAATTTTTGAATCAGTGAAGCAAATTTGTAAAAAGTTCTCTTTAGCTATCTATAATTGGGATGAATGCACATAGGACCAGCAGAATTTTTATGTAACATTTTTCATCACCTAATGTGCACACTGGCCATATCTGCCATTTATTTAAACACATAACATGCACCACACTCTAAGAACTAAAACTGATAATTACTTAAATATTTTGGTGCAACACTTTTACACTCAAAAATAATGAGTAAATGCAAAAACAATCACATCTCTTAAATACACCTTATTAATTGAGTAAATCCAACTAAAATGGAATAAGTTGTTATGAACAATTAAAGATGTTACAGTAACATACAAAATTGAGTAAATACAATTGAAAATGTAAGTTAAAACAACAGTAACCAAAAGTTCAAACTACATAAAATATTAATTAGGAAATGCTGAAATGCTTGGCACATATAACCTACACCATTACAATTATTTGTTTTTAAATAATGGTTCAATTTACTTAATATTTTAAAGTTAACTTAAGCAAAAACGTTAATTACAATTAAGTGTTTATTTTATATATATATACACATATATATATATATATATATATATACATATACATATATACATATATATATATATATATATATATATATATATATATATATATATATATATATATATATGTGTACACACACACACACACACACACACACACACACACACACAGGAAAAAAGAACCACGTCAGTTCAACATTGTTCACAATGATTTATTTTAACCAGCTTTTTTGTGAATCACACATTTAGCAGATTCCTTCTCTGAACACAGTGAGCTGAAATCTGTTCTACATTCAGTGGATAAAACTTGGATAAAATTTCAGTCACAACAGCCTTATATAATAAAATTGCATCCAAATTGGCATGCTTGATAAAACTCTGTAAAACTGGCATATTGATGCTAACAACAAGAAAAATGTACCTGCCATACAAAGAATAAAAGTGGCTCAAGTGAACGCAGTGCTTTACCTTTTCAGAAAAGGTCAAATGACAAAAATAAAATTAAGATCCCAAAAAAATATAAATCCTGAAAAAAAAAACCATTTGCACTGTGACATAGTTTTTGAACATCTTATTTTGATTCCAAAAAATTGGGAAGATTATAACTAAAGAGTGACCAAAAAACATCCATAATTTAAATAAAAAGGTTTTTAAAAACGGATTGCGCTAAAAAAAAAAAAAACATACAGAAGATACTCTCCCATTTACACCTTAATGTGAATCTGGAAAGTTAATACAAAAACACAGTTTATGGTACAAACATTATTTATGAACAGGAATGTCAACACAATGTAATGCCGCAACTGAACCTTTTGATGAGCATTACATGTCACTTAACAAGTCTAACACTTTAAGAACAGCACTGTGAAATTTTGTCTACAATGAACAGAGGTCATTTTTCAGTCTTTGAACCTTGACAGAAAGGTTTCCTGGATCCAGCTCCATGAACACTTTTTGAAATGCTTCAAATGTGCATTTGAGATTCTTGGGGTATTTCAGATCCAGAGCATAGCACAGTCCCAAAAGATAGCAACAGGCTTTGCTCAGATTCCCAAGTTTGCCCAGAACAGTAACGCCTTCAATAACAATACCCACATCAGTAGGTTTGCCTGACCTGTCTTGATTCTGCAGCAGGTAAATCTTCATCACCTCCTCAGCCAAAGCCTCTTCAACAAAGACAGCATCAGCACCGTCCTTTAAAAAGAGAAACAACTGTTTTAAGCTCACATATTTCCAAACATTGAAACAAAAAGTTTCATTTGTATGACATCACCGGTACTCATAATATGTGGACACTGTGCTCCAAAATCTTTGAGCAAATGCTATTCTTTTGTATGCTTTGAAGTGTTTTTTTTTTTCTTTAGAACAGTATCTTAAAACTTTTCTATGATCTCACAAGCTAAAATAAACTACTAATATTCCTAAAACAGATTTATTGCACCAACCTCAAAGGTTTTGATTAAGGCACTTGGATCCTCTCCCAGATGGTCAATGAGACATCTGATGATGACTTCTCGTTTTTTCTCGATGGAATTTCCACTCTGTAAAACATGAAGTCTCAACTGAGGCAAAATTTGCACATTTAAAACATGACTTACCATTTCTAGCTTAAACATAACTATTTTTTTTCTGTTGTTGACCTGTTTTCACACCCACCATCAAGGTAAGAACACCTGTGGAGCTAAAATATTGAACAGAAACCTAAGAAAAGCCGTTTTTAGTGGAAGGGCCTCTTCAATGCTGTGTTGGAACGTTTTTGTGGTTAGAAAATGCAATCTTCCTTACCTGAAGCAGAAGGTTTAACTGTGCCCTGTGGCGTTGTCCAGCAGCACCTTTCTTGGCTTGAAACAAGGACAGGAGTTTGGATGAATACAAGTCCAACGATGACATGAACTTTGGTTCAAGATTCAGGGTCGTGATCCTATGAAACTCTGCACTGACCTGGATGGGAGAGGACAAAAAACCAAGGACAAAAAATCTGAAGGCCAAAATTCTGATTCAATCAAAAAAAAATCTTTAAGTGGAACTACCATTTTTTGCAACTTGGACCTTATTTTCTAACATGCAAAAGATTAATTTACTCATCCAGACATAAATCCATATAAGTGGAGTTGTTCAGTATGCAGACTAAAGCCTTAACATAAAGTATTATCTTCCTCTAAGCTTCTAAATTTTATGTTATGAATTGCTTGCACTATTTCCCTGTGAGATTGTATAATCTTGGAGGGAAGAGGCGGAGCCAGGTTGCCCTCTGAACCATCGTCTGCCAGGCAGCGATGCGAGAGGAACACACCGCTGAAGTGGCGCACATATTCAGAATCGCGTCAGCGGCTTTACAGAGAAAGCCTTTCAGCTCCTCTGGCAGCTCTGCTTCCTCCACCTTCCTGGAGATGACAAACGCTAGCAAGGCAGTGTTGTTAGTCACTGCAGCTGACTGAACAGTGCATTGATGTGCGCGATCAGTGAACCTTGCTATCAGCTGGTCAAGTTTGGCGGGATGGGCCGGTCGCTGTCCAACGACCTTGGTCATTTTGGTGCCGAAAACTGAAGCGAGGCTCGGCTCTAGAGGGGGAACAGGCGGAAAACTCCGGTCTGTGAAGCCCTCTGTGAAGCCCTAGGTAGAGACCGGCGCTCTAATCTTCGCTGGCTCTGCTGCTGCCTCAGAGAGGTAGGTCATCACCGCCGGGAACTGAGGCCAGATGGGATCTGGGCAACGAGAGTGAGCGGAGCCATACCTTCCCGCCAGATCATCCGATGGGGGTGGAGCAGGCTGAGGGACGGGAAGTCCCTTCTCACCAGCTGCCTCCTGGATGATGCCAGGCAGATCCAGGAGCAGCGCACCAACAACTGGGAGCGGCGTCCTCGCCGACATGTGAAGGCCAGGGGTGGATGAGCGTCCGCTCATCCGCCTCCCTTCTGTCGCCAGGCTGCCCAGCTGGGAGGCAGTGGAGCTGCCACCACTGCCGTTTTCCTCACGGTGGGTGGAATCATCCGATTCCGGCCCACCATCGAAGAACTCGATGGCTTCTTCCAGCGAGTACCTCTCTCTTAGCGGGAACGCCTCCTCAGCATCAGCCTTGAAAAAGGCTGACCTCCGCTGCTTTTCCTCTGGCGGGAGGAGCTAACAGGAGCGGCAATAGGATTAAGGTGTGAGGGCGAGGTCCGCATGGTGAGGACCGAGGCAGCCCACGCTGACGGCATGTCGGTCATACGACATGATGTAGTCGGTCTGGCAGGATGGACACAGACGGATGGTCTCGCTGGACATCTTCTGGCTGGCTGAAGAAAAACGGTAGAGCCGATTTCCTGGTCTCACCGTAACTTATACTAGACCAGGGTGAGGCCCACACAGCAGGTGGGCGTGGACTAAAATACTTCAGTGCTGCGCGCACAAGGGGAATACCCACTTAAAGGGCTGCGCCTATACTCATAGAATCTGGGGTTACAATACGTAACCAACGTTTCATAAAAATATTAAATTACTCTTCACTCTTTACTCTTCAGTAAAATCTAGTCTGTCGTTATGTGCTCCAGAGTTAGATAAGTGAGACAAAGGCACTTTGCAATCAGCCCAGTCATTCTTCAGTCAGGTTACATTAGCTTAGCCTAAAACAAGTTAAGTGAACGGAAATTACTAGCATTTATTGTTCCCTAGGCTTGGGAATGGTTTCGATTAGAACCATTCTGGTTTTGATTCAGATTCCTCATTTTGATTCAAATTCCTAGCGATTCTAGAGTCTTATGACAAATTAAAGCAACCTGGCTGCTGCAAGATCATCAAAATCACTAGGATGGTAGCAACATGTTTTTCCTCACTTATCTTATGATGGGGGATCTAACAGACCAAATTTTATTTACAAGTGGATATCCCTTTAAATGTTCACTTACTTGGGAGACGTCAAACAACGCCGGCCATCTGTCCTTGATGTCGCTGACACTCAGCTGTTGGCTGATAATATCATGTCTTCTATGTGCAAAGGTTTTGCACATTAAATCCTTGATGGCTGTGCTGTTTTTCTTCTTACACTCATCAATCAGTTGTTGTCGCTCCAGCTCTTGCTGTTCTTTACCATCTTGTCCTGGATAGTGTGGCAGAAACAGCACTTCTCCTTTCCGCGCCTTCTTTATGTTCTTCGCTGGAGCCTTGTCATCAGGGTGCTTGTTCTTCAGTGAGTTGCAAGTAACCTCTGGAACTCCAAGACTTCGTAACTTTGACCTGTAATTTCCCATCTTGTATTTAAGACTATACATCCATCCCATCCAGCCATTACGACTGCCTGGCTCTGTCAGACATGGGTGCTTTTTGACCAGAGCCTCTGCCACTTCTCCAATCTGAAGGCCAGTAGGGTAGGCTGTGTAGCTGTACATATAATCAGCTAATTTTTCCATTATATCTGACTTGACTGAAGTATTGTTCAGCACAGTGCCATTTTGAACAAAGACTTCATTGGCATTTTTCAGTACAGTCTCTGTTGCCACAGAGAAAAGTGGAATGACTATTTCATCTGGCCATGTACTCTTCAGAGGACTTTGAAGAGGGGAGAGTATGACAGTGTTGTCTGAAGACAGAGATGATCCATCTGTTTGGTCCTCTGTGGTTTTATAGGTTGAAGAGCTTGAACTTTCATTCAGTGAACTTACATCTGAGGGATTTTCACACTGAGGAATCAATGTAAGCACTACTGATGGAATGACCACAGCTTTGACTGTACCCCTATCTTTGATTTGGTTGGGAGAATGAAGTGTAAAGAAATCTCCAAATGAGTCATCATAATAGTGCAATGTGAAATCCTCAACTAGCCCAAATGTCTCTCTCACTGTCTCATGCAACTCCTCAACAGTCCTGGGTATTCCTGAAGAGAGCACAAGCTTCTCACTCTGTTGTCCAAAAATTACTTTCAAGGCAACGGAGTCCATCTGCAGAATAAAAACCACAAGAAAAAAAGAAAAAGAAAGGGGGTATCTGAGTCTTTCCCCTTACACTAACAAACAATGTGACGTTTTATTGACACCATTTGCTTGCCTTCAACACGATATAGTGTTAAGGGGTAAGTGTCACCAAGTACTCTGGGATGTATTAAGGTCATTTTCCCAGAAGGATCCAGAATAAATGCCCTAAAATGTTCATCATACCAGCTGTTGAGCAACTTCACAATGAAAAGAAATTCATTGCTTAAGACAACAATCTGTAAAATCTCCACAAAGTCAGGTAAGCCACAAGTAGATCCATGAGGCAAAACCATTCCTGAGGCATATTTAGTTCCATGAGTCAGAGAGTTGGTCAAATTCACATAGGCTTGTGTTGGATAAACTTCCTTGAGACACTGCTGTATTTCTACATCAAGCAGTTCCAATGGAAGAGATGATACTTTAGTGACACACACTGATGGCTTCAATGCATTAACATCTGAATAGTATGCCATCATCATCTGGTGCTTTGAGGCAAGTGACAATAGTACATTTCTGAAGCTGTTTGTGTGTTAACAACCTTCTTAAAGAAACTATGTTTAGCCTCAAAGCGCATAGTCCAGAGGCATACTAATGGACCAAATCCTCTGATCAAGTCAGGATAATGCTCCAAAAAATGGTGTTTTGGAGTTAGTTTTTGCTCTGGGAAAACCTCCAATAGCCTGTTGCGATGTTCAGATATAAGTGTGTCCAAGTAGCAAATACTTTCCTCTCTGTGAATAGGGGACACAACAAGTTCAGTTATATCTTTTAGAGTCATAAGAACTTGCCATGCTTCATCATTTTTGGGAATCTTTTCCCCAATAATAAAAGGTAATAGTCTCAATAACGTCCAATTTTCATGTGCGTTGCCACCAATGCTTTTGCGAGTGGAAAATTTTAGGGGGATGATTTGGGGGCGATCTGTTTTATCGGTCCATTTGTAAGGAAATTCTGTTATGAAGTTATTGAGTTCAGTTAAGGAAAAGTAACGTTTACGGATAAACACATGAAGGCATAATGCTAATTCTAGTGGAATTATGCCTTCAAAAGGGTCGTGCAAAAGATCTGGAGGATACCCTGTGACAAAATGGAAATATTTTAATTTCCCTGTTAATGGACAACCTTTCTTCACACCACAAAAATGAACCGAGGAGGAATTTTCCTTTATGGTTTGGACATGTAGATCATAGTTCTCTTTTGTTCTTGGTGGAAAAGTAAACGAACTTCTTTTTGCTGAAAGTCTGAATGGTCTCCAAGGCAAAATCTACAGATGTAATGTCCAGAAAAGCTTTCCACGAGTCCACTAAGAGAATGAGCGCCAAGATTGTCAGCACAAACACAAAAAACAGTGCCCCTGATATATCTACCAAGCTGTGAACAAAAAATCCCGTCTCTCTCTAATGTTATGAGATCCTTTAAAAGTGGCTCGAGAACAGTTTCATAGCTAAAAGTTTTAACATCACTTGCCTTACACAGGAGAGCCAATTGAATTGATGTTAGCTGTGATCTCAGTTCAGTTGGTATATCAGCAAGTACCCAGTACACAGCTGTGACTTTGTGTTTTTTTCTTGAAGTCCCAAGTGGATTACAAATTTCAAAGTCATCCACATAGAGAACAAGGGAAATACTTAAGTCCTCAATAGCACAAAGTTGGTTTTGCTTGAAATATTGTCCATCGTGGAAAGATGATAACTGTGAAGTGTTCAAATGTCTAGTTAATATACTGTTAACATCTTCTTTACTCAGTAACAGCTGCAAGGACTGAAGAATAGGCACATACTGAAAAGTGGAATTCTTTTCTGGATCCAAACAGTATTCTACTGGTTCAATAACACAGAAGTTTTCCTTGAAATATTTCTGTCTCTTATATCTTGAAGCAAAGGGACCATCAGGACTAAGGGCTGCACATAAAGGACTACAGTGACATATTTTTTCAGCCAATTCACTGACAAAAGACTGATCAATATTACAGTTATTCTTAATAAGAATATCACTTATTGACTTTGGAATATACTGAAGTGATAATGTGCAGATATAATTGAGCTGTTCCACCAAGTCATCCACACATTTACCAGAAACATTATAGATGCTTTCCAGTTTTAACAAGAGCACACCAATATTTTTCAAAATTTCATTTGTTGTTTCCCTTTCACAACCAAGTTCAACGGTGACATCCAAGTCCTCGTGATCTTCTAATTCCAGTGCTGGTAAGAAGATTTCATTAGATGTACTGACAGTTTGCTTTGAAATCAAGTTAGTTTTAAAGTGCTTCCATGAACAAAATCTGTGCTTTCGACTTCTGTGAGTCGCATAAGTCCCACAAATGTTTGTCTTAAACTCACAACCATCAAAAACACACTCTATGGTTTCATGGCTTTTCAAATGGGAATTTATATGTTGAAAATAGTCTTTTGTGTTTGGGTAAAAAGAGTCACAGATTTTACATCTAATAGTTGGAAGGACCTCACACTCTTCCGTTTCATGCGAACTGTGAGACCTAGACAAGTGTGAGCGTAAGGCACCCCATGTCTTAAAAGAGCAAGGACAATTCAAATGAAGACAGGGTATGGAATAGCCATGACCAAATGTACCATGTTTCACTCGATAATGTTTGAGTAGTGACACTTTTGATGACTCCTCATGTTTGCAGAGTTTACACTGCCATCTCATCACCTGTGACCTAAAAAATTGTGAGAAAATATGTCTCACAGTATGAAGATGACAGAATGGTGTATAACCATATTTACACAGTTTTTGTATGATTAACTGATTGAATAACCAATACTCACTACCAATTCAGGTGGAGGATACAACTTACAAATAAGTCAACATGGAACAAAGTACAATACTTAACCACATTGAAATAATCTGAATCACATCACCACCCTGTATAAATAAAAAGATAGTATGGTGACACTAAATGACAGACCATGAACTCATCAATATATTTACCGAACTGAAAAATTCTCAAAATTTAGATTTGGCATTTGTATGACTAAAATAACCCACCACAAAACCAGTATAAATATTTAGGTGGTATCACCATCCACTACTCAGCTTGTATAAAACAATATCATATCATTCCAAAATTTAACACATCAAGTCCTCTGAGTAAAATTACCTGCTTTACTTTGTAGTTGATGCAGATTTTTTTCTCCTGGTGGTGAAGATGGTGCTGAAAAAATACAAATCAAAACTTTATCATTACAAAACATGTCACTGAGTAATCTGCCATAACATCAATCTCTTATAAGAAATTTTAGCTTGGATTGAAATAAACATTTATTTATGTAAATTGGGAGTAACTATACTGGAAATGATGGTACTTTTGGCTTGACCCAAAGGACCAAAGCTTTTTTTTTTCATTATTTTCTGGGATCTGAAAGGAAGTAGGGCCCTGAGTCTAAATTTACTTAAGGCCCCATAGTACTTTGGACCGGCCCTGGATGAGGTAATCTGCTGACCCGGGCGGTCCTCTCAGCGTTCTCTCAAAAACTGGCCCTGTTCGGGACAAAGCTGAAAGCAGCGTCTTATATGCTCTGAAAGACCCCACATAGAACAAGAAAGCTAAGCAGCATGGTTGCTGCTATGAACTGTTCCGCAGGCAGGTCTTCTTAGTTACCAAAGCCATTGATGACGTCTGTTCATCTCCTCCTGAACAACCTGACAGAGTGAGTCAGGCCGCGTGACTACCGCAGCTCCCGCACCACGACTCAACAGGGCCATTTCCTAGAAATGTCTGAGCACACCTGCTTTCACGTGGTTCCTAAAATGCCCCCGATTAAACGGTCAGGTCGCTGGTACCGGGACATTCCGGTCAAATTACCCGGAACGCAGATAGCGACTCAGAACCATTGACTGTAGAAAACATGGACGACGCCACAGCTCCCCAAAAATGAAGCCAAAACGTCTCTATCGCCCCCTGGTGTCTGGCTGCAGTATAGGTCATAAACCCCGCCTCCTCCATGTTAGCGGATGGGACTGGGGTCGGACTAAAATAAATTTATTCTCCTTAGATAATTTTTTTCCAAAGATTCTTTCTTTTGTTATCAATAGTTCTCATCATGCTGATTGATGTCCAAGGGGTCTCCTCTCCCGTAAGTTTGATTCTAATTCCTACCGCGGTGATGTTAAATTGGGGTGAAACGTCATCATAGCAGCTTTGACTGGCAGCTGCAGTCACGGAGAAACTTGCGTATCTCTGTTCGGGAATAGCAGATAGAGCGTAGGCTCTGAGAGGAGGGCCAGCGTTTACGCTACAAAAACACGACCGAGTGTTTTAACCTGACAGCCTGAGGTGTTCTTCAGTAAACTGGACTACCCGACTGAAGGACCCGAGGCCCCGCTGCACTTTTTCGGTAAGTTAAACGTTATTGTAAGCTACTCCGTAACTACCGTCCTTTGCTAGGTCCTGAGACCTAGCTAGCTAAGATGAGCACTCGGCTATCGGGGTTCGTTCAGCTAATCTGTGCAGGTGAATGAATTTACTAAAGAAATCAAGAGAAACGCCCCGGGCTACTCAGTCACTAATTACTGTACTTTTATTACAAGTATTATACTGTAAAAGCAACAGGCTGCACCCTGCTGCAGCTCTTGTGCAGAGCTGAATATCAAATATATGCAAACAACAGCATGTTTTCAGTCTCTTGCCACATCTGTAAAGACAGTAACATCTTTTTTTAAAAGCTTGTACTTCAGTAACTCCTCATTAATCAGGAACTATGGATTAAAGTACTGTAGTGTACTGTAATACTGAAAAAAATGTAAGAGAATAACTTCAGATCCTGAGTGTGTGAGGACAGAAGAATCAGCTTTATTTCAATATTGAGGGATAAAATTTATATCTGAGTTTGATGGTTCTGTTTTCTTTGTGATTACAGGAGCTGCCCTCAGATTCATACCTCAGCACCACCCAGTGACAGCAGACAGATCATCCAACATGTTAACTGCAAAATGAACTGATGAAAACAGTACAAAGGTTAAAGTACCAAGTACCAATAAAGCTGCAGCTTTATTGATAAAGTTAAAGACAAAAAAACAAAAGGATTAATCACTCATGTAACTGTGTCACTATATATCAGCATTAACAGGACCTCAGTTTGGTGTTTCACAAAGCTGCTGATCTCAGACCTGCACAGCTTCCGTTTTAAACACTTCATGCAGCTGAGTACATCAAGAGCATATGAGATTTTCTCTGACACAATTAAATAAAACCTGATGAAGGTCAAAGGTCGTCACTTGTATGTTGAACTACAAACTTGTCATCTGGCATTCTTTCACAGTTTTTTGTAGATAGTGTTATTTACCATAAAGTGATTCAGAGTTATTCATACCAGAGTAACCAGAGAGGATCATATATTTTTAAATATATAACTTTCTACAGGACTGAATATAATATCTTTATGTAAAAGTCTGGAGCCTCTGGGGAGTATCCGAGTATTTATAACATTACACAAACCAAAGGTCACAGTGTTGATGAAATGCTGGGTTTATCCATCTCCTGGGACGGGCCTACAGAGGAGTGCTGAAGATTTCCCTGTGAGGGACCTGCTGGTGAAGATCATGAGTCCTGCTTGATCAATGCGATGAGCTTCAGTCTTCCTGGTGTTTCTTAAATGAAGTCTCTCTCAGTGGGTCAACAGAACTTCTGGCACAGGACAGCTGTGATGAAAGAAAGGCAAGACGTTTCTCCAAACCTCTGGACCCAGGAAACCCAGCTTGGTCCTGATGGTCTCCCTCACTAGTTTCTCTCCAGGGTGAATGTAGCTGTTGATATAATATGGACTCTATTATTAAATGAAAATAACAAATTAGACTACACTACTGAAACGTTCTGCTGATGTTTTTAAAGTTTCCATGTTACCAGGCTGTAGAGGGCTCTGAAGATTTAAACAGTTTTAGATCCATTACACTCACAGTCTTATGTTAAAATCTCAAAGGACAGCATTATATTTTTGATATTAACAGTAACTGGGCTTCTGTAGAGTGTGCAGATGATCTCATCGCTGTCTAAAAATGGATAAAAAAAAACATAAGAAGTGCTGAATCCTTCAATAACACAGACTATTAGAGTAGCAGGTGTGTAGCATCACTAACTAGCTAGCAACAAGCCTCTAACACAGTGCGTATGCTAGCGGCTAATCTAGCTAACGAATTAACAACAAAGTGATTTTAGAACTATAAGATGATAAGCTGTGCGTCTTTTTTTATAACAGTGACATGGTTGTATTTACCTTAATTAAATGAGTCGTCAGTCGCGGTAAACCAGCAAAAAAACTCGACCAGCCGGGCTACGTAAAAACTGTAGGGGGGCGTGTTTGCGGTCATGTCCAGCGGGTGTGTGGGCGGGAGCGTTACACAGTCGCTCCACCTCAAGTCACTACTGCGCAGACTCTGGCTCCAAATTTGCAAGATGGCAGCCTCCACAAGCGGGATATTTTGGCTTCATTTTGCACAATGGGAGGAGGCGGAGTCGCGTCGTCCATGTTTTTTACAGTCAATGCTCAGAACGTAAAAGGATAAAAGGGCGCGGTTTCCCGCCGCCTTGACTGGAAGACGGGTTGAAAACTTAAATTAACGTGCACAAACACGCTGCGAAAAGTGAGCCACCATGACAAACGCTTTCTTCAGAACATGTTATAAAAGAACGGTGTGGATAAAGACAGCTAATGTAAGAATTGGTCACTTACCTGAAAACGTTACCAAGTCTGCAGTGGATGTGTGTCTGTCTCGTTCAACGTGCAGAAAATCTCCCATGAGGCCATGCTCCTCGCACGCGGTACATGCCAAAGGTCATTAGTCTTACTCAAAGTTTTAAGTTAGTATTGGGGGACAAAATTATATTGATTTTGAACCATTAATAATTAAAGTTCAAGACAATGATAAGTATGAATACCAGTGTCTCAGTTATTTTGAGTACTTTCTATGAGATATATTGAGTAGATTTAAATAATGCACCCTGTGTTTCAAATACAGAATTTTTTCTTTTAAATAAACTTGAACAAAAGAGCTCAGTTCAACTCAAAAACTGGTGTTGAAAATTTAAGCATTCTTTTCAGTATTTTCAACTCAAGATAACACTTTTGTGATTTTCAAAGATTTAATCAAGGTCATCTAACTTAGAATTATAATGATATTTACTAAGCCCCTGAATAATTTTTTAGGGTGCAGGGGCTACAACTGAGGGGGACAACAGAGAATGTGGAAGGAAGAGTTTGAATCTACTGGACTTTCACTTTTCTTTTACTTATCTTCTTTTTTCTCCTAAATAAAAAAAAAACAACAAAAAACCCCTGCAATCCCTTTGAAAGTAAAACCCCTACTTTCCAAACTCACTGAGAATAACTGAGCACAAAAAAGGGAACTCTTCCAGCACTCATTTTTAGTCAGCTTGTGGCTTTGAAGCACTTTAATGTGCACACTGTTTGTCTTCTAGCTTGTGCACTGTTGAATAATGAGCAGCGCTATTACAAAATTGGCCAGACACCAAAAACTGAAAAGGTGTGGTGCAGAACTGCTCATGAAAATGAGCATTTTATTGGTTTGACCATTTAGCAACTATTCAAATGAGTCAACAAGCTGATGTACAAGTCACTGCACTACATGTGTGCATGGAAAGAAAGTGTTTTTTTGCAATTTCCAGTTGATACAGATATCCTTTTTTTACATCAAGCATGTGAAAAAATTTTTTTAACAGAAATCTTTGATGTCAGACAGCCAGCTTATTTATATCATGCTGTGTGACCAGGAAGACAGAATATATGAAAGTTAACACAGCAGAATAAGGCGGATATGCCCTGCATTTGTGTAGAACAGGGTTATTGAACAACTTTTTTTCTGTTTTCCACCTCTATCTATTTCGGCTAGACACAAATAAAGTCAAATGACGTATATTTACGTTACCCTATATTCATCATAAAATTAATCAAAGATGACTCAACAGTCTATCCAGTTTTGTTTTTGGTTTTTGTTTTAATTTGAAGATAAGTAATAGACTGGTATTCCTATTTATCCACTGGTATTGATATTTATCCACTGGTATTCCTATTTATCTATATTATATATTCTGTATTTATATATGTGTATATATGGTATATTTATGCTTATATCCTTACTCTCATTCCCCTTTATTGTATCTGTAACATGCAACTTCTGTTGATGCTGTGCTACTGGAAACTGAATTTCCCGGAGGAACCCGCCCGAGGGATTAATAAAGTTTCATCTAATCTAATGTAATCTAGACAATTAAAAAATGCATGTATGTATATAAATGGAGTATTATTACTATATTGGAATAACATTAGAAAATTAAGTGTTACAGTTATTAATCTATTTATTGCTTGTATAATTAACCTTTTGTTACTATCATAAAGATAAAGATATCTTATATTTGTGTTAGCATTAAGATAATAACCATAAACAAAATTCTACTCAATTCTATTCAAAATCTTCAAATCTGTATACAGGAGGTTACCTAGCTTAATTGTTTCTTTACTACAATCAGGAAAATATACAGCAAGATGCACATCAACAACTACAGCAACAGTCTCCTGAGAACAGGGCCCACGGGGCAGGGACAGCTTTGTCTCTGGCGTAGTGACGATACGTTGACAAAGATGCAGGCGCTGTCAGGGGTTTTAGCACATGTATCACTTGTGACCTTTGGCAAGAAAAGAAGAAGAAGAAATATATATACATATATATATATATATATATATATATATATATATATATATGATATGTTGTTAGAATCAAGAAATATGACATGCTGTCACATCCAATGGGGTTAAGAGGTGGCTGACAAACTGCAACAGACGGACATCTGGCTGGCGTCTGAATAGCTGCAATTCAAGATGTAAAATCAGCACCAAAAAACTGAGTTGTTGACAACTGTGACCACAGACCTCATCTGTCTGTCTGCAGTCTGGAACAGTTTCATTGCCGCAGTAGTCAAAGAAACAGCATTGAGGCCATTCACCCTCACATTCATTGGCTTCTAATCAAGTGTGCTACGTCCTGGCAGACACATTTCAACACAATGCCAGTTGATAATAAGACGAGGAGAACCTAAAGGCTGGTTTTTGAAGCCAATATCGCCTCGACATCAGGAATCAACAGTACTGTATTTTGCATCTAATTTGCATTAGCACTGCAGCAGACACTGCAGCCCATGCATTGTAATGTCAGCCTGTGTCAGCAAGTAGTTTCACCAAACTCCGTCAGTTAGATTAATAATGGATGCAAAAGGGAGACATTATTCTTCTTTGAGTGGAAAAGTGGTGCAAAAGCAATGTGCCAAGATGTCTGCAGCTAAACACTTGAGCAGAATACACTGTAAATGCTGTCTAAACCTGCACTCAGCATAATCTGCAAAGGCCTATTTGTATAAAAGTGTGTACTCAACATGTGCTTCCCTTATGTTTTCACACCAGAGCCATTAATTTGTTTTCATCCCGGCTTTTGGGACATCAAGGTGTTTCAGTTCTTTTGGTGGAAAATTCTATTTGCAAACAATTATGTTCTGTATTATGTAGTTCAAAACATAATCACTGCCACTTTATGCTCTACATTCCCTCTGAGTTTGCACTTGTAACAAAACATATGCTATTTGCTAGGTGCTTTTATCTGAAGTGCCTTAAAGCATCATGGATGCTTTCGTTGTCTGTACAGGTGCCATTAACCTTGGAATTGTTAGTGACATGCACGACAAACCTGAAGCATTCTGTGTGTGTGAAACAGTCTAACATCGCACTGACGCTCTGATTGTGCTATGATGTCGTGATTACAAGCGCTACTGTAATACTGTGACAGTGGCTACAAAACACTTACATATCAGTAGTTTTACAAATATGGCCACAAGAATTTGACTCGATTCTTGTACTGTTTTCTTGTAGTGAGGATTTCTCTGTAAAATTAAATGAGGATCTAACTCATATTTCAGCCCTTGACATTCTTCCTAGCTCATCTTTATCAGTGGGATAAAAGTGTAATGTGCCTTGTGCAAACTAGCGCTAAGTAAATAAAATGAAATGCAGCTCAACTGAATGAGCATATGCATGTATTTAAATATTATATTTTGGTTTCCTTTTTTCCTAGAAGGGTAAAATTGGCCCTTGACAAACTCCTACAAGGGTCATGAAATATAAGTAACCATTTTAACTCTCACATTTTCCATGGATTTTCTTCTATGAGAGAAGTGTTATGCTCTTCCAGGCTCTGACAGTGCTGACTACAAATGCTGTTTATTGGAAGTAATCCTGGGGATGGTGCAGGAGCTGGGTTCATGCTGCGGACTGTGTGAGGCTGATATGGACTGAGAGGGAACATCACAAGTCCCTGAGCTGGGCTTCTCTGTCACCCGGCGATCCCTGCGGCTCGCCCTAGGGCCCGTTGGCAAAGAAAGTTCCCAGAGCTTCCCACCTGCAATGTCACGTTGATTACACAGTGGGATAAGCAAAAAGGAGGTTACTGATCACGTTTGCTTCCTGGCTGGCTGTCTTGCCATCTCCGATTCCCTTACTTTTTTATCTTTATTTTTTGTGAGCCTCTCAAAATCCGAACTTCACAACAGAAAACAGGTGGGAAGGGGTCAGTTCTCTCGATTCCAATTGCCCACAAGGCTTAACACATCTGTCAGAACCTGCCAGGGACAGCTGAAATACAAAAAAAGAGGTTTCCATGACAACAGCTCTGCCACTTTGCCATCTGCATGTGTCCTATGGGAGAGAAGGAGGCAACGCCTTTCTCACCGCCATCTGGGTCTTTTCTCACCTCTTTGTTCAGGAGAAATTGTCCCACTAGAGCACACTAATGGATTGAGGTCATTTCACTAAATTTGCCTGATGCTAGCAGGAAAACAAATAGAAGATGTTAAATCCTGGGGTGGGAATTTTTATTTATTTATTTACCGTGTTTATGGAATCCTTTGGTTACTCGTAGCACTGTTAATGGCCTGTTTCTAAAGTTGTCCTTTTTTTTTTTGACCTCCTCAAAAGATCTGTTGTGCCAATTTTGACCTCCTGGAAAGATTTGCTGTGCCAATTTGAAGTGAACAGAAGCAGCCTCTGTCATTATGGATCCTTGTTATCCAAGTTCAACAGTAAAAGAAACAACAGTCTTCTCAACAAGCTGCAAGTAGACAGTGGTCTTTTCTCTTCAAGCTGACACACCGGTAAGCTTCTGGATGAGAGCTAAGAAACAATGCCTGGCACTACTGTGCTTGGGTGATCTAAGAGCAGTCTCTTGTGCTGTATATTTCTTCCTCTAATTGGTTCAACCCCCATGCTTAGGCTCACAGTGTCTTTACTTCTCCTGTTGGGGGGACCAGAGGCTGGGCAGGACAGTTGTTGATGGAGGGAGGGGTTGGACAGCTGGGGGATTGTGCGGGTGGATTCGGGAACATCCAGAGGGCATAATTACCAGCAAATCTGTGCGTGCACGCTATCACAGTATTGATGGGTTTTGTGGACTGCTATTTGTTATTGGATGGGAAGGGCTGGCACACCCTCATTAACACTTCTCACCTCTGGAACAGAAAGCAGCGGAAGTAAACAAGTAAAAAGAAGAAAGAGTTTATTATTTTCTCACAGACAAACACACAAAGAACAGAGTGCCTGCATGCACACAGCAGTACACAAATGTACAGCTAGACACATTAAAGGTTGTACAGTTTTAAATTATTATGGATTTTAAAATGAAATGAAATGAAAAAGAGATTTCGACCTGATTTTTTTTTTTTGCCCTCCCTTCATTACACCTTTTATTTTTCAACATTTATTTGGGTTCTACTGATAAACTTTTGTATATTTTACTTGATGTTCAACTTAAACTTAATGCTAAGCACTATAGCTGATTGTTGGATGTTCTCAAAGCAGCCACTCAATGATAAATGAACTCGTAGCATTCTTCTGTCAACAAGATGAAGGCAAAGTTCTGATGAACAATATAAAAGACTTGCTGTGTAATGCTTTTTTATGCTAAGATACATTAAATTGAAACTTTCCACAGAGTTATATGTTCTGAAAGCATACACAGAGTCTTGCTTATTCTTATTTTCTCCACTTTAGATGACAGCAGCTCTTTTTCCTGCATCTGAGTCAAACATCCTTCTCCCTGTGGTCAGTGATAGCGTGCTTAAGCTTTCTCTCATGTGTCTTCCTCCTGCTGCCTCAGCATGTTTATTGTTTTTGTGAATACAGAAATAACAACAATGGAAACAGACAGCAGACCATTGTTCATTTTTATTAATACTTCCATTTTTTTCTCTTCTACTTGTTATTTTACCCAATTGTATTTTCTTTTTCTAAAGCTCGGGGGTGTCGGTGGGGAGCAAGTTACGATTTTTATGCCCACTGTCAACTGTTTGTGCTGAAAACTAAGACCAGTCTTTTGGGCTGCTACTTATTCAGTACGTGACCTGGATTTTTTAAAAAAAAACACACTCTGACCTTACTGTGGAGCTGTAGGATCACTGCACTTTACATAAGCATTTAATAAAATAACAGAGTTGCTTAAAAACGTGTATTTGCTTCATGTTTTTGCCCAGAATGTGGACTTTCTTGCAAGTCTAGTTTTTGTTTGTTGTTTTGTTTTGCAGTTTATACATGCCTAAGTAGGATTAACTAATGAGATTTGATATTTACCTATTTCTTTTCCTATAGTCGCTGACTATAAACTAACAATAGAAACTGTGGTGGGAAGCACAGTATTTGTCACGGTTTGCGGGTGCAAGCCGTGTGGAAGTAAATTAGGACCGGGCAGCAGCAGCTCAAGTGCAGGTGAGTATTTATTGAAGGAAGGACAACGAACAACAAAGGTACTGGGAAAAAGAAACTAAAACCTAAACTGGGTCATACTAACAAGGCAAACCAGAAACGAAGATGCAGGGAGGTCCGAGGAAACACACATGGAGAGACGCAGGGACATCTAGGGGAAACAACACAGACGAACCAGCAACTAACAGAGGCAGACACGAGGTTTAAATACACAGAAGGATAACGAGGGAATGAGACACAAAAGGAGGGCACAGCTGGGAGTAATCAGACCTGACGAGACAGGGGAAAGTAAACTGAACACACTGAGATAAGACAGAGACTTTCACAATAAAACAGGAACTACACATACAAGGACACACACGGGCTGAACAGAGTAAACACTAAACAAAGGAAGAGCAGAGCCAAAATCACACTAAAAGAGAAACACAAAACGCTGGGTCAAACGGACCCAGGATCATGACAGTACCCCCCCCTCAAAGGCTGGCCCCAGACAGCCCAACAAGGAAACAAAACAGCCAGAGAGAAAAAAAACAAAAAAAAAACAAAACAACAAACAACCCGACCAGGGCGGGCGGTGGGGGTCCAGGACGGAGGGCTCGAGGCAAAACCAAAACAGGAGCACAAGAGGGACAAAAACCCAAAAGCAAAACACGAGCCAGCACCAAAAAAAACAACAAAAGAAACACACTGGAGCCCAAGGAAACAGAGTCCAAAACAGAAAAGTTCAGGGGGCCGGCCAGGGGGCCGACCGCACAGGAGTCCAAACAGTTCCGGGGGCCGACCGTGCGGAAGGCCACGGTGGCGACGTGGACCCAGGTCAGGGGGCCGGCCCGGGGGCCGACAACCCAGGAGCCCGGACAGTTCAGGGGGCCGGCCGTGAGGACGGCAGCGGCGCCGACGTGGGCACAGTTCAGGGGGCCGGCCCGGGGGCCGACAACCCAGGAGCCCGGACAGTTCAGGGGGCCGGCCGTGAGGACGGCAGCGGCGCCGACGTGGGCACAGTTCAGGGGGTCGGCCGTGAGGACGGCAGCGGCGGCGACCCAGGCGGAGGCGGTCCGGGGGCCGCCCACGACGGCGATGTCACCTGGCCAGTGGCCTGGAAGGTGGCCGGTCAGCTGCGGACCCCGACGGGGTAGGACCAGGCGACGCTGAAGACTCGGAGGCTGGACCAGGCGAAGCTGATGAGGCCGCAGGTGACGACTCGGAGGCTGGACCAGGCGAGGCTGATGAGGCCGCAGGTGACGACTCGGAGGCTGGACCAGGCGAGGCTGATGAGGCCGCAGGTGACGGCGAGGAAGCCGGAGGCTGGACCAGGCGAGGCTGATGAGGCCGCAGGTGACGGCGAGGAAGCCGGAGGCTGGACCAGGCGAGGCTGATGAGGCCGCAGGTGACGGCGAGGAAGCCGGAGACGAAGAGGCCGCAGGTGACGGCGAGGAAGCCGGAGACGAAGAGGCCGCAGGTGACGGCGAGGAAGCCGGAGACGAAGAGGCCGCAGGTGACGGCGAGGAAGCCGGAGACGAAGAGGCCGCAGGTGACGGCGAGGAAGCCGGAGACGAAGAGGCCGCAGGTGACGGCGAGGAAGCCGGAGACGAAGAGGCCGCAGGTGACGGCGAGGAAGCCGGAGACGAAGAGGCCGCAGGTGACGGCGAGGAAGCCGGAGACGAAGAGGCCGCAGGTGACGGCGAGGAAGCCGGAGACGAAGAGGCCGCAGGTGACGGCGAGGAAGCCGGAGACGAAGAGGCCGCAGGTGACGGCGAGGAAGCCGGAGACGAAGAGGCCGCAGGTGACGGCGAGGAAGCCGGAGACGAAGAGGCCGCAGGTGACGGCGAGGAAGCCGGAGACGAAGAGGCCGCAGGTGACGGCGAGGAAGCCGGAGACGAAGAGGCCGCAGGTGACGGCGAGGAAGCCGGAGACGAAGAGGCCGCAGGTGACGGCGAGGAAGCCGGAGACGAAGAGGCCGCAGGTGACGGCGTGGAAGCCGGAGACGAAGAGGCCGCAGGTGACGGCGTGGAAGCCGGAGACGAAGAGGCCGCAGGTGACGGCGTGGAAGCCGGAGACGAAGAGGCCGCAGGTGACGGCGTGGAAGCCGGAGACGAAGGCACTGCAGCTGGCGGCGTAGATGGTGAGGCGGCAGCTGGCGTGGAAGCCGGAGACGGAGGCGCTGCAGCTGGCGGCGGCGTGGAAGCCGGAGACGGAGGCGCTGCAGCTGGCGGCGGCGTGGAAGCCGGAGACGGAGGCGCTGCAGCTGGCGGCGGCGTGGAAGCCGGAGACGGAGGCGCTGCAGCTGGCGGCGGCGTGGAAGCCGGAGACGGAGGCGCTGCAGGCTGGACGGATCCCTTGGACCCTCCAGCGACGACAGGAGGCAAAGGCCGGACGGATCCCTTGGACCCTCCAGCGACGACAGGAAGCAAAGGCCGGAGCGGTCCCTTGGACCCTCCAGCGACGACAGGAAGCAAAGGCCGGAGCGGTCCCTTGGACCCTCCAGCGACGACAGGAAGCAAAGGCCGGACGGGTCCCTCGGACCCTCCAGCGACGACAGGAAGCAAAGGCCGGAGCGGTCCCTCGGACCCTCCAGCGACGACAGGAAGCAAAGGCCGGAGCGGTCCCTCGGACCCTCCAGCGACGACAGGAAGCAAAGGCCGGAGCGGTCCCTCGGACCCTCCAGCGACGACAGGAAGCAAAGGCCGGAGCGGTCCCTCGGACCCTCCAGCGACGACAGGAAGCAAAGGCCGGAGCGGTCCCTCGGACCCTCCAGCGACGACAGAAAACGAAGGCCGGAGCGGTCCCTCGGACCCTCCAGCGGAAGCCATGACTGAGCCAGCGGTCATGGAGGCCACTAGCTGACACAGAGGTGACTGGCAATGCACCGAGCACTGGTTTTGCCCAGGCAACACTGACACGGAGGAGTTCTCTGAGAGCTGCTTAATCTTCAGGGGTCCAGAAACAGCTGGGGGGTGAAACCTAGCTTCTGGGGAGGCCCTGGAGTGCATTACTTCGCTTGAAGCAGCTAAAGCGCAGGAATCTCCCTGGGAGGAACTTAGACCTTCTCCCTGCATGAAGTGAGTGTGTGAGACTAGTGACGGAATGAGCGACGGAGCTGCGGGGGACACTGGAGCTGCGGGGGACACTGGAGCTGCGGGGGACACTGGAGCTGCGGGGGACACTGGAGCTGCGGGGGACACTGGAGCTGCGGGGGACACTGGAGCTGCGGGGGACACTGGAGCTGCGGGGGACACTGGAGCTGCGGGGGACACTGGAGCTGCGGGGGACACTGGAGCTGCGGGGGACACTGGAGCTGCGGGGGACACTGGAGCTGCGGGGGACACTGGAGCTGCGGGGGACACTGGAGCTGCGGGGGACACTGGAGCTGCGGGGGACACTGGAGCTGCGGGGGACACTGGAGCTGCGGGCGGCACAGGGGCCTGAGCTACGGGCGGCACAGGGGCCTGAGCTACGGGCGGCACAGGGGCCTGAGCTACGGGCGGCACAGGGGCCTGAGCTACGGGCGGCACAGGGGCCTGAGCTACGGGCGGCACAGGGGCCTGAGCTACGGGCGGCACAGGGGCCTGAGCTACGGGCGGCACAGGGGCCTGAGCTACGGGCGGCACAGGGGCCTGAACTACAGGTGAAACTGGGAGCACTGGAGACTGAGCAACTAAGTGAGCTACTGGAGGCTGGGCAGCTAAGTGAGCTACTGGAGGCTGGGCAGCTAAGTGAGCTACTGGAGGCTGGGCAGCTAAGTGAGCTACTGGAGGCTGGGCAGCTAAGTGAGCTACTGGAGGCTGGGCAGCTAAGTGAGCTACTAGAGGCTGGGCAGCTAAGTGAGCTACTGGAGGCTGGGCAGCTAAGTGAGCTACTGGAGGCTGGGCAGCTAAGTGAGCTACTGGAGGCTGGGCAGCTAAGTGAGCTACTGGAGGCTGGGCAGCTAAGTGAGCTACTGGAGGCTGGGCAGCTAAGTGAGCTACTGGAGGCTGGGCAGCTAAGTGAGCTACTGGAGGCTGGGCAGCTAAGTGAGCAAATGGGGGCTGGGGAGGTGTGGTGGAACGAGACTGGGGCGAGGAGGCGGGAAGCTTGTGTAGCTCCGAACTTGGAAGTCCCAAATACAAAGCAAAGGATTGCAGTGGAGTGAGCCCAGTGTCTTCCACCACATAATCCTTCTTACGCCGCTGCTTGCCCCTCCTGCAGGGCCTGGATTCTGAAGGCAGCGGTGGAGTGACACCAGAAACCTGAGCAGAGAGTGGCTGCGAGGCAGCTAACTGAGCAGAGAGTGGCTGCGAGGCAGCTAACTGAGCAGAGAGTGGCTGCGAGGCAGCTAACTGAGCAGAGAGTGGCTGCGAGGCAGCTAACTGAGCAGAGAGTTGCTGTTGGGCAGGCAACGAACTGTCCCCAACATTATCTGCCACACAGAAGACAGCCCCAGAATGAACAGTCAAACAGTCCGAAAACGGAAAGGAGTCCCCACTCACCGCAACCGGCGAATTAAAAGTCCGGATGTCCGGCAGTGGGGTGGCGCGCCGGTGGCGCGATCGACATTTCCTCCCCGCCGACGGCTCCGACGGGCCAGGCAAGATCACATTCGGCGAGTCGGGCGGCGAGGCAGGAGTGGCAGGGAGCAGGTGAGGTGTGCGCTGAAGGAAGGCCTGAATGGCCGGAGAGAGCGAGCAAAACAGCCACGGAAGACCAGAGAAGAGCCGCTGTAGGCGTGTTTCCACGGCGCGACGAAGCTCCTCCGGGGGATGTTCCAACCACAGGCTGAGAAGGTTCTCAACGGAGAAAATGATGTCATCCCTCAGCTCCTCCGAAGGGTCGCAAGCTGCTGGGTCCATGTTGGCTGGTTCGTGTTGTCACGGTTTGCGGGTGCAAGCCGTGTGGAAGTAAATTAGGACCGGGCAGCAGCAGCTCAAGTGCAGGTGAGTATTTATTGAAGGAAGGACAACGAACAACAAAGGTACTGGGAAAAAGAAACTAAAACCTAAACTGGGTCATACTAACAAGGCAAACCAGAAACGAAGATGCAGGGAGGTCCGAGGAAACACACATGGAGAGACGCAGGGACATCTAGGGGAAACAACACAGACGAACCAGCAACTAACAGAGGCAGACACGAGGTTTAAATACACAGAAGGATAACGAGGGAATGAGACACAAAAGGAGGGCACAGCTGGGAGTAATCAGACCTGACGAGACAGGGGAAAGTAAATTGAACACACTGAGATAAGACAGAGACTTTCACAATAAAACAGGAACTACACATACAAGGACACACACGGGCTGAACAGAGTAAACACTAAACAAAGGAAGAGCAGAGCCAAAATCACACTAAAAGAGAAACACAAAACGCTGGGTCAAACGGACCCAGGATCATGACAGTATTAGCTGCTATAGCATACCACATCAAAATCTTAAGAGGGTGAAGCAACCAAACGAATTGAGCTCTAAATCTTTGGTGATAGTCCAAAAAGTCATTTTTAGAACCCCACTGCCTTTATATCATATATATGTGTCTTCTTCCTGTACCTAATCTCCAAAGTTTAAATTGCTTTATTTTTTTTATGTTCCTGGAAGATTGTTCTGGAGGAAAAACACAACTTTTCACTCTTTCCTTGAATATTACTTTGTTTCACATTCCTCTACACACAATTTAATATAGCACATATAACTGTGCTTTTGATCCTTGACTTTCTTCTTATTGATCACTTGATACTTTATATATGTGACTTGCAGTAACAGAAAAATGCACAGTTTCTGTATCTGCTGTCGTCTGTGAATTTTAAATTCTTTGTGACATGTATAAAGATTGGGTTATGCGCTTTCTGTGCCTTTTTGTTGCAAAATACTCATTTGTCCAGTGTTGTTAGTAATGAACCTCTGTCGTTCTTTGCTGTTTCCTCATGACGTGAAGCTTGAAATATCTGGCAGCGAGTGAAATACTGGGGTGGCTGAAGATGTGAGTGATTTAAGGAAGTGTGTCGTTCAAGCAATTAGTTTTGCACTGTATTCCAGAGGGACTGCATACATGGAACCGTCAGGCTCAGAGGCTGCAATTAACATCTTGTGACTTGATGTTCTCTTATCTATTTTTAATAAACCCACTACAAAAATGAGTATTGTGCTTCCTTAACTAACGCCTAGTGCAGTGACATAGTTGTTATTATACGTCTAAGTGGACCAAAAGAGTTCACCTAAGATTTGTTGTTTAATTGTGCGTCTTTTGGACCCCTTTCAAAACCAAAGAATGTTTGGACTGTTTTTGAAACAACCTACATTTAACTTCTCAAAGCTTGTTTGGCATGAGATTAGATGAGACCATATCTAATTATCTATCTGGAGTTTCACAAAACATTCATAATGGTGACTGAATTCGCTCGAATACAAGAGCAAAACAATGTAGAATACATTTGCAAACAATTAGGTGGAATATGACAGTACCTGCCCACATTAGTGGATATTGAACAGCTAGCTCTCGCTCACTAATGAAATCACCATCTGCAGGTTTCACTGTGGTACCATGCGACTGATACAAATGGCAGCATGGGGACATCCCTGACCCCCATCTGATTCTATCAAACTGTTATCAGCCCCACTGGTGTATTTCTCGATGAAGGACACAGTAAGAGGCTGAACACTGTCATTGATTAGGTGCTTCTGACTGAAAATGCAATTAGTGGATGGATACAACTTCGTTGGTGGTTATCACAAGGCATGTTTCAGCACATTCGGATGTCTAAATCTCAATACACGCATTAATGATTATTTCTAACTCACGCAAATCCAAATCCAGGGATTTATGATTACACAACTGATAAAAATTACCTTCGAGTCTTTAATTAATTTGCTAATTAAGTGACAGATGAAACTCTACAGAGTCTTGAAAAAGTGTTTGCCCCCTTCCTGATATCTGATTGGTTTTTTTGTGTTTTTTTGCATGTTTGTCACACTTAAATGTTTCTGATTATCAAACAAATTTTTATCAAACAAATTTTTTACCTTGACAGGACAAGGAAAGGACAAGACTCAGCTGTACATCTGCAGCTAAAGGTCAGAGGTCACTCTTCATATTGTGGACATCACATCTTGCGTCAGTTGATATCAAGAAGTCACATGATAGGGTGAGGCAAGGTCTCACAATGGTTTCACCTGAAAGCTCTGCTGATAATGATTCACACCTTTTTTTCACACCTTGGCTCATGTGATGAGGCACATGATCAATAGTGGGTCAACGAGCCTCTTAAGGAAAAGCTCAAAACCTGGGACTTTCCACCATTTGGTCTGAAGTGTTGAGAAGTGAAACGTCTTCCAGAAACTTTAAAAAGTCCATTCGCTTTCTTTCCAAGCTCCTTAGGCAGTTCATGCTTGAAAAGTCCTTAAATGAATGCCAAATGGCTGAATTACAGCAATTCTGCAAAGAACAATGGGCCAAATTTCTCCACAGTGATGTGAAACACTTATTGCCAGTTATCGAAAATGCTTGGCTACAGTTGTTGCCGCCACGGGTGGCACAACCAGTTATTAGGTTTAGGGGGCAAATACTTTTCAAAGTCCAGGTAGGTGTGGATTGCTTTTTTTTTCTATTAAGAAATGGCTATTTATTGTATGGGATCACTTAGAAACTGCATTTGCATTTACTCTTCTCTAATATTACCATTTGCTTGATTATTAGAAACAGTTAAATGTGACAAATATGCAAAAAAAAACAAAACAAAACACAGTAGATATACATATAACATCATTTAAAATTTCATCTTTCATTTGAAGCAAATTAATAAATGACTTGAAGGTAATTTTTATCATTTGTGTAATCACAACATCTCTAGAATGTTGTGATTACACAAATCAACTACTTCTTCCCGTTACCTAAGTTAACATGTGCGCAGGCACTGCACCTGACAAATTAACGTCCTTGTTTGTTTTAGGAGAACTTCAGTTTACTGAATATACGCTGACATGACTCTGACTATAGTTCACACATACAGTATTCATGTTCAGTATATTGCCCAAGGACTTTGTGTAGTTTGGCCCACAGATTCCCACAGCCAGGGATCAACTTTCATTCAATCAACACAGCTTTTTCAGTTAAAATACCCTGTGGCTTCAGCTGCTCTTCAACCACTCCTTAGAGCCTTACACATACATTTAAGTATTCTGGTACACATTATCTTTGCATCTTGCAATAAATATTTGTATGTTATCAATCACTTTGCGCTTTGTCTGTTTCTTCTTTCTGTTCTGAAGATGCCTGAGACTTGTTTGAGTCTTGAGGTACTGCTGGCCTTTAACGTTCTTCACTTTCATTAGTAAATGCTTTGCAAGGCACAGATATTCCTCACTTTAGATGAAGTCACATAAAAGACTTAACTAACAAGTAGTAAGGGCTTGAACTAAGTATTTCTAAAACTATTACCTCTTCAGCCTCATTATATGTATAACTATGCATTTAAATATTTCTTTAACCATTTACTAAGATTTTCTAAATGCACCTATCGACCAATAATAGTTCTTAAATGATTTGTTTGTGCTTGATGTGATACTATACATTATTTATGAAGTACATCAATTCTGCCAATAATTACATTCTGTATGACCTTCTTAATCATGACTAAACCATTTAAATCAGTGCTTAGAATTTGTAAGAAGTAGTAATGCTTTGAATTAAGAATTAAGCATTTAACTTATTCATTCTTAATGGTGAGCAGTTATTATAAAGTGTTAAATTCAGTAAAGTTGGTCAAAAAATGGTTACAAAACTCTGGTATTATTCAAATTTCCCTGATAATTTCCCTAATTATGCATTGGTTTAAGAATTGGTAAAACCAAGATGCAGATAGATTTTCATTTATGGATGAAAAATTGGTGATAAATATGCTCTTTAAATTACAGTTGAGCTACTCTTAGATAGATTTGCTGTGAACTACATCGACATTTGGGGTCACTCCACGGAGGCAGCTGGCTTTTGGTTATCTTTGACACTCGCAGCCATAGCAGGCATCACCCCCCAGTAGCTGTTCACCTGGCTCCTCTCCTTTGAACTACCTCCAAACTGACAGACCACTGCGACTCCAGGGGCATTGGAGGTTTGTGCAGATCTTTATTTTAGGCAAAAACTGGATTTCACAAATTCAAATCAATCATATAATCCTATGGTTCTGATGTATTTTGATAATTACTGCAAAAAGGGTGTCATAAAGACTGAGCTACATTAGAGTATTTAATATTCCGTTGATGTCAAAGCTATTTATGATTGTAAGATTCTGAGTGGTCCATGTTGTCATATGCAGCAGTGGGAATCTGAGGCAGAAACAAATTGTATGGTGCTAAGGCTGTAAAATGTTTACAGAAACGTCCTTTCATTCACTCCTAAAGGTTTAGCCCTGAGTGTAACTTGAAACTTCCGAGCAAGTAAGTTCAAGTCCATCAACACAATACAAAGCAGGCTCTCTCCTGCACAGCATCATCTGTGCATAATGCCAAGAGAGTCCTCATTTCACAAAGCTGTTTGCTCTAAGAGCCTTTTATATGCTGACTATGTTGAAGCAATAAACAGGTTCCATTTTAGGCTTTGTTAATTAATAATAAAGCTGTATGCAATTCTTATTTACTGCATGTATTGTTGTTCAATTCCATTTTCATATTGTTGAGCAGTAATTTAGCTTTAATACTGTATGCTATTTTTCCCTCCCGAGTAACCTCTCACTTTGGAAACTTAGTCATTTATGTACAGCTGAGGTCAGGTCAGGAAAGTGTCAGTCAAGCCCAGATTGTGATTAGACAAAGTCTGTCTAGTTTATGGTAAACTTTCCAGCGCATAAAACAAAACAAGACAAAACAAAAAATCCTCTTTAATATTTTTGTGATCATTTGTTTTGACAGTAACTCACAAATATATTTGCCTGTGTTTTTGCCTTAAATAGACAGTTTAAAAAAAAAATCATGACACTGGATAAGGGCCCATAGCAGAATATGCCAAAAATCAAACGAAGTTCCAGAAGAAGTCAACTATACCAGTCTGGGAAGGGTCAAAAAGCCCTGGGACTCCATAAATTGACACAGAGAGTTGATGAGACAACTTCAGCTATAATTTCAAGCTCACAAAAGATTAGATGAAAACATCCAACGTGTGATGTAACCCCAGTTGATTGCATTTATGAGGAACAGTGAGACAATTATGCTTATCTTAAATGTTAATCTAAGTTTAAATTACAAATGAATTGCTTTTAATTGGTCCAGTAAAACCATAAATTTTGTGGACTGTTGCTCTTCGACTTCTTTTTTTTAGTTGGCCAACCAGCTTAGAGGTGCATTAGCACTACCTACTGGACCAGAGTGTGGCTCGGGAAAGTGTTACACTTCAATCATGAAAACGTTTTCAATGAGTGTTCTAAAGACTTATATATGAAAATGTTTAAGACTAAACATAGAACTTTAAAAGTCTTTGAGCATGGAGCAGGCAGTGCTACGTCTTAAGGAAGGAAGCCTTAGTGTTTCAGGGCTGGTGGGCACTTGGCAACTGAGGGAAACATGAATTCTGTTATCAGACAAATTCTGAAAGAGAGAGTCAGTCTTTGAGTTGACGCTCAAGTGCAACTGGGCTATGCAGCTAGACTATGTTTGAAAAGATTGTTAGTATAATGTATAATGCCAGTATAATGGACAAAAATGAGATGCTGCTGCTGAAAATACAGTTTCATATTGTGCAACTAGTGCCTGCAGTGCTTTTTCAAAGGCTTCATTTTGTATTCAGTGGTCAAACAAAATTCCATTGTGAATACACATTTTGGTGACCGATAAGTTAGTCGATCATTATGATAAAATAATGCAATGCATGTGACATTTTTATTTTCTGACACTGGAGCCGAACAAGACAAAGCCTGAATTACATTAGTAGCTGTGAGTTTTCAAATTTTTCAGATTAATAACAGGTCAAGTTTTCAGGCTAAAACTGGTAAAGTGAAAATAAATTCATCTAAATACTGACCAGGAAAAATGGTTTGGAATATTAGTGGTGAGTAAAGTGCTAAAGTTTGCAAAACCACTTGTGGTAGTGTGCTTCTTACAAACTGTTATATATGTTTTTAATATAAACAATGGTGACAATTTAAAAAAGGGGTTGCTCACAGTAATGGAATCTGGGAATTACTGCACAAGTCAAAAAAACATCTTCAAAAAATTAAGATGACAAAAATGATCAATTTAATTAAAAATGTTTAGTAATCCACAGAATCCATAGATTTCATCTCTTTTCAAATAATGCAGTGACAGATGAAACCTTCAGAATTGTATATGAAGAACTGCACAGGAGCATCAGATGTTGTGTAGTTTATTAGCTTGTAGTGAGGTGAGTTTCTTCTTTTAGGCAGCCTCTGTGCTAACTAATACGTTTCCTCTTCTAGTACCTGAAATTGCCCTCATACAATAAAGAGCCTTCTGATGTTTAATAACAACAATTTAAATCACTACTCATCATCCACAGTAAATCATTTCTATTTTATAAAATTCATAAAACAAAATATTTTAATAAATCCAGCATTTATAGAAGTCTTTTGTATCACAAAATAGAAATAGCAGTAAATGAGTAAATGTTCTTTGTTCTTTCTACCCACCCAGTCTTATAGTTTAATTTATGTGGTCTGTAATTTAAAAAAAAATGTAATAAAGACTGGTTCCTCATTCATGAAGGTAGTCTTGATCTTTTCAAAAATGAAGCAAGTGTTTCCCTTTCTTCACAAGACACACACAATTTCGAGGCAAGAGCCATGAGTGGAATCAGGAGCACTTTGATATATGTATCTTTTGTATGCCAAAAATCACTGGGTATCGCATGTTGAATGTATTTTGCTGTTAGTTTTTAGCTAAGTGACTGAGCTATAAACCTCATCCCAAACTAAAATATAGGACATCACCACTGGAGCCAAATCAAGAGACATAAAATTCAAAATGAATAAAAATGTCTGAATTTGCTGAGTGACCCCTCATCTGGGGCTCTCCTCAGCTCTTTCTGGGATAGTGGCGCGGCTGCCCCTCTGTTGGTCTTCCTTGGTCTCTTGTGTTCTGGGGGCCTCTGGATGTCTGGAGTCTTGATCTCCTCCATACCTGCTTCAAGCCCTGGAGGGCGGGGCTGTGGCCCCCCACACCCTCTAGCAGATCATTACATGAAGGAACCTTTTAAATACAAGCGCGTTCATGCTCACAGGTGTACACACGGGTGATCACACACACAAACTACACCCTTTTTGGCTCCTACCTCAAAGCACACTGTGCGCTGTCGATCTTACGTGCTGCACAATAATGTTTAATATTTAGTATTTATTGTTATATTCCCATAGATCATCGTAATGATGTTTTTTATTATATTGCTCTTTTTTTTCTGCTTGTTTTCTCTTTTTTCTTTCTCAACAGGTGATCCAGGTGACTGATATATGTATTTTTTGTCTGCTTATTTTGTTGGTTTTTGTTTTTTTGCCCTTTATCACCATTCCTCTTCCCCACTATTTTTCTTTCCCTCTTTCTTTCTCCCCTTTCTTTTCCCCAGTCAAGTCTGTCCCGTATTTAGCAGGTTAAAATAAAATAAACAATAAAAGGCGAATCAAATAGACCAATACGGCAAGGCTGGGTTGGTTGATTTGGTAAAGTAAATCCGTTGGGCATCTTTCTTTGCCTTTAGACAATAATTCTGATGGCAAAAGAGCCAAACGGGACAGACAAAAAAAAAAAAAAAAATTGTATACCAAACAAAATATGTAATGTTTCCATATTGTCAATATGACGTTAATTATTGTCTGATTTCTGGCTGAGCAGACCCCTGCAACTGCCAGTGCTGAGCTGAGACTGACTATATAACTACGGCTCATTAGCCACAGTCTAAAACCGACAAATGAGAAGCACAGAAACATTGTTTTCACCTGGTGACAATAGAGACAGCAGCTTCTCACCAGAGGTAAAGTCGATATGCCAAATAATTAGCTATATCCTACTTCCTCTCCTCTGATTGTCTCCTCAGACATTTGGAATAGATGTCTCTGTTTTCACAGTGGTTTTTGACCTTCATGACACAACCATCCAACCATCCATCTATCCATCCATCTTGTTCTGTTTATCAACCACCATGATGAAGACACACAGAGTCTGAGGAACATAGTCCTCAGCATCGTTCTTGAGGTACCACCATTAGTTTCTAGACTCAGTAGGGGTATATTACTGAGAAGCTTATGTCATAAATACCCCCTTAAAACAGAGATATCATGTTCAGGTTATATGGTCAAAAATCTGCTCTCATAGTTGGGACTTATGTAAAGTCTAAATAAAAATAGAATGCAATGATTTGAAAATCTCAAACTTATATTTCAATTCACAATTGAAAAAAAGAAAATGGATCAAAAAGTTGGGAAAAGAGCAACAAAAGGCTGGTAGAGTAAGTGGAACAACTGGGGGAACATTTTGCAACTAATTGGGTTAACTGGCAACAGGTAAGTAACATGGTTGGATATAAAAAGAACATCTTAGTTAAGTGGAGGTTCTGAGAAGTAAAGAGGCAGAGGCTAATCTCTCAATCTGGAAAACAAAAACTGTGTCAACAAATTCAATAGTGGAAAATTTTCAGAGTACAATTCCTCAATATAAAATTGCTAAGACTTCAAATAGCTCTTTATGTACAGTGCATAAAATCATCAAAACATTCAAAGAATGATAAGAAGTTTCCAAGCACAAGGGGCAAGGCCAAAAATCAATTGATACCCCGGTCTTTGAGCCCTCAGGCAACATTGCATTAAAAACATTTACGATACTATCCTGGAAATCACTGCATAGGTTCTGGAACCCATGCAGAGCTCAGTAAGGTTTTTTTTTTTTTCTTAAACTGTTGTACACATTTTTTTAACTGACTCTCCTGATTCTGTTCAGGTACTGGTGCTGGGCAGTAAGGCCTTGCTCACACTCGTTGTTCCCATCCATCCCAGGGATGGTGAATGCAGTTGAGTGGATGGTTGTAAGCAGGCCAATCAAATTATTTTCCATCAAAGCAGGAAACTATTCCTTTGTGCACTTGTGGTTTAGTGCACTTGGATATGTCAAGCTGAATCCGGAAAGGCTAACACGCACACCCATAAATTTAATAGTACTCAGTATATTAAATACTATTAAAACTTTTGCTGTTCAGGCTGGTTTGTTACTGTAACTCTAACTGTAGTATCACGCTGATGCTGAGTTTTTACATTTTTTTGGAATGATAGAGGTTTTTTCAAATAAACATGTGTCCCTTCAAACAGAAACAGCTACTCTTTAGATTACAATTTAATTTACTTACCATATTTCTATTAACTAAGTCAAAATATGATGAAACAAAGTTTCCTTTATGAGAGTGCCCCACAAAAAGAAATTTTCTTTGAAAGTGACACATCAAGAGCTTGTTCAAATTTGCTGGAAAATCAAAAGACTTCTTGAGTGAGTGTGCTGCTAGAGCACTCAGACACTGGAAGGTGCAAAGGCTTGCTTCTGCTCTCCCTCTGGCCATTCAAGTAGTACATTCAGTTTGTACATTAGTCAAAGCTAAGATGTGGATTTATGCATCACTTTGATGTTTTTTTGTTTGTACTCAACTGACCCTTTCTGTGGTGTTGGGGCTCAGGATGGTTTAAATAAGAAGATCGAAGACCCAAATGTAGAAGCAAATTGAAGAAACAAAAGTGAGCCTTTTTTTGGATGATAAAAAATTTGTCATACACAAAGAGTCACATACAAAAGGCAGAACTGAGACATAGCAGGGAACAAACTAGGAGGAAAAAAGATGCTGTGGCCCAGGATATACAAGAATATATTGTAAAGATATTATGCTTTTTATGAAGGAAATATTTTTTAAATGAAGGAAAAAATGAAAGGTATTAATTTAAACTAACTGCAGCACACAGTTCCCACTGTTAAAACACACTGTTTCGAGTTTCAGGCTAGTTTTATTACTTTCTTCAAAACAAAAAAAATACATTTTGCATTTCACCGAGCTCATGCTTGCAAGACACGCTTCGTGCACGAAATTTTTAAAATGAGGTTTTCATTCAACATTTACAGTGCAACTAGAGCAAATAAACCAACTACGAATTAATTAGATTTTAACTTGTAATATTTCATCTCATAAGCAAAACTCTTGCTTAGCCATCCCTGTTTATCACTACATTAATCAATTTAAAAGTGAAAAACATCTAAAGTGTGTCTCCATCTTGTTTATACCATGTAGCTCTTTTTGAATGTCCCAAAACTGTTTAATAATCCAGCAATTATGCAACCTCATGAATCTTAAACTGTCAGTCTCCCAGAGCACTATGCAGAAAATTATTACTGCACAAAATTAGCAGTTAATGAGCCCGACAATTCCTAAAATATAAAGTTTGAAAAAACAGGGCTGAAATTCTATTAGGACCACAAACATGAAAACTGTATCGACTGCAAATGCATTCATTTCAAATTTTTAGAAAAGTTGCATATATTTATATAAATATTCATTAAAATGTCCTTGTGCTGCAGCAATTGGTTCAGAGTGGAGAACCTGTGCCTGAGCAACAAAGAGCATCTGACAAAGTGAGAAACTGGATTTAAAACAAGGGGGATCCCTGCCACTAGACTTTGATGAAACTTCTTAGCAGAAGAAGACGAGTTTGTTTTTCCTCAGGGAAAAGTGCATAAGTGCATACAGAAACACTGTTCAGTCAGCAGTTAAGTGGGGACTCATTCAGCTGCAAAGTGCAAATTACTTAAAGGCCCAATCTTTAATTGCAGTAATATGCTCTTGCTGGAACACTGTCACTTTTCCATTGGCTGCTTTAATACAGTAATAAATTATGTTTAAAAAGTTCCAAGGCCAGATCCGGTTGTGATTAGAAGTTTAGAAACCCTCATCAAGGGCATGAATGTTATGATAATTTGGGGTTTTTAATGATTTCTTTGACCAACTCTGGAGGAAGTACACTCTTTTACTACCTAGGCAGCATCATCGACCAGCAAGGTGGAACCGATGCAGACGTCAAGGCAAGGATTGGCAAAGCAAGAGTCCCCTTCATCCAGCTGAAGAACATCTGGGCATCCAGAGAGCTGACCCTGACTACCAAGATCAGAGTGTTCAACGTGAAGTCAGTACTGCTGTATGGAGCTGAAGTCTGGAAGACAAATAAAACCTTAAAAAGAAAAATCCAGACATTCCTCAACAGCTGTCTCAGAAGGATTCTCCACATTCGCTGGCCAGACACAATCAGCAACATCAAACTATGGGGTTAAATGTACCATAGCAAGTTGCATCTCAAACAGATGCTTTTGGTAGCTATTTACTAGTTTTTGGCATCATTCTGGCTGGATTTTTGACCACTTATTCAAACTGACTGATTTCCTGACACTGACGACTTGGATTACACATTTTCGGTAGAGTTGAGATTGGGGTTATCAGAAGGACATTCCTGAAGATTAATGTTAGTCTGCTTTCCAAAATCTGTTTTTTATGTGTACTTGGGGTGATTGCCAAAATTGACTGTTCCAACAGGACAACTAAAAGTTTTAACCATCTAGCTGTTGATTTGAGGTGAGGTTTAAGAATTTGGAAGTAGAAGCAAACCACCAGATGACCAGGAGAAGGAAGCAGCCTCCTGTCGGCTTCTTCCTCTGGCTTCCGTCGTCCACATAGTCTTATAGTAGCAATTAAATTCAGCTGACCTCAGTTGAGGGCATAATCAGGTGGTGGGAGAAATACTTCAAGGACCTCAATTGTACTGACACGTTTTTTGTAGTGGATATAAAGTTCGGGGACAAGAAAAATGATACTGCATTTCTTGTAATAAGTCAAACTTGATCTCAGTGGCTGCTGAACTCCACCAGTGTTACCTTTGTCACCAGTTCTGTTCATAATTTTTATGGTTAGAATTTCTGTGCACACCCAAGGGGCAGATGGTGTCTGAAGAGGGAGGTAAGACTCTCTTTAGACTGAAGCCCCAATAACCTGGACCCAGATGAAAAACAGAAAACTGATGAATTATTCTCATTCTTATTCTTAAGTTTGTGCTGAAGGTCAGACAATTTGATAGTTTCTCAGCTGAATGATACAGAATTTGTTCTTTTCAGAATGCAGTTTGACCTACTTCATCAGCATTACAAGACATTTAGTCTAGCACTCCAGATTTGATTAATGTGGACATAATATGATAAAAACAAGACCTTTTCATATCTTGTTATATCTTTCAGAGGTACAATTTTAGCCTTAATTAAACGCATTTAACAAAATATCAACGTAGTCACTGAAAGCTCAGTTTTGTCATTACTTGGAAAGCTTTCAGAGAATGCTTCAAACATACGGAAGAAGAGAAATCAAGGAGAACAAGTTGCAGAGAACAAACTCGCATATCCTGCAGTCTATAATAAGGCTTAGCTTTCTGTACTCCAAACCAGATTTTGAAAGTAATACATTTACTGGTCTCATTTGTTCTTCTTTGGGAAACACTGAGAGTGTCATAATATGGCACCTTATTCCACACATGTTGACAGACACAGCAAACTATCAGTTACTGCATCTTCAGGGAGTAATGCACTGCCTTTTGCATTAGGAAATTTGAGTCACCCCCAGTTAATTAATTACAAAAACTTCATGACCCTATAAGGTTTTAACATAAATGAACATATGGTCATCAGTTTGTATAATACTGTTACCGATTTCATGCTACCAAGCTGAATGACATTCCTATTCCTGCTTTTATTAGTGCTTGACTCAATCATACATATCACATAATACTTCAGTATTAGTAAGTTACATTATCAGTATACATTAATAATATTAATGTGGAATAAAGAATTCCAGATTCAAGTCAGAAAAAAAAGCTACCAATCTCTGGAAATGTACTCTGGAAGTTTTCGAGGCCCCTTCTTTCAGTTTCTAGACTCAATAGGCATACATGTCACTGTGGAGCACCAGTGTCATAATTGCCTTTTAAAGCAATGGTGTCATGATTGTGTCAAATGGTAAATAAATACATTTGGAGAAGGGCAACAAAAGGCTAGTAAAGTCCAGCTTGTTGCTAAAATGAAATTGCTGGAGGAACATTTTTGACGATCGGCAAAGGGCCACCAATCTGCAAAACAAAAATTGTATCTACAAACTGAATAATTTCAGTAATTTCGGAACACTTTCTCAATATAAAATTGACTTTGAATATCTGTTTGTCTACAGGACATAATATCATTAAAAGACATTTCTGTGCCCAAGGGATGATGGCAAACATTAATATTGGATGCCCATGATTTTTAGGCCCTCAGGCAGCACTGGAGAACTTACAGAAATGACTGTCTGTGCAATCCACAAATGCAGGATTAAGTTTAAGCTCTATCATGCAAAGAAGAAGCCAAATGTGAGCATGATCCAGAAAGGCCGGATCACACCCGATCAACACCACCATCTCTTCAAGGCCAATGCTCATTTAAAATGGATCCAGGCAAAGCGAAAATTGTTCTGTGGTCAGACAAGTCATGGATGTTGAAGCCTCCAGACTAAAGACGAGGGTGACCGTGCATCCTTGTTATCAGTACACAGTTAAAAAGCCTGCCTATTGAATTTGCAGCTTGCATACATGGAAAAGCATTATCAATGGCGAAAGGGATGTGCAAGTTTTAGAGCAGCACACGACATCATCCTGACGACATCTTTTTCAGGGAAGGCCTTGCATGTTCCAGCAAGAAAATGCTAAACTAAATACTGCAGCAATGGTGTCGAAGGAGAAGAACTGGTGCATCATAAAATGAAAAATACAGCAAAGAATAACCAGAAATGCTGAGCAAATAAAATCCAGTATCATACAGGTAATAGGGCAGAATTCCTCTCCTACAAGTCCAGCAGCTGGTTTCCTTGGTTTACAGATGTCATTAAAAAAAGCGGGTATGCTACATAGCTGTAAACGTGGTTCTATCCTTTATTGAGAGGTACTGCCATCATCATATTCAATGAGCCAATATTTTTCTCAAAATGGCACGTCAACATCTGTGGTCTCTTGTGAGTAGAAATATGGCTGTTTGAGATTTGAAAATTGTTGCCTTCTATTCAAGGTTTTTTTTTTTTTATTAAAGTTTCCTTCTGGTTTAAGAAATACTAATGGAGCTAAACTTCTTCTCTAATATAAAACGAAGCTTGATTGCCTGCTCAACGTATCACAGTGTGTTTGTTGCTGCATTGGGGGATTTTGCTGAAAAGCAAAGCAATATTAATTTTGCTGATGAATGTTTTAGTTACAGTGAGATTGAGTGAAAGGAGCTGTATTGCGCATAAAAGATTAAGAGTTAATTGCATTTATGTAACTTCACCCCGTGCATATATTTGAAACGGGTATGCAGACAGACTTCATGAAAGGAGAAAGCAGACAGGGAGGCAGTGGACTGAATTATTTTTGTTGCTGTTAGTTGTTGTTTTTAATTCCCATACTCTTACTCCTGTCTACTACAGCTTTAGGGAAGCAGAGGGAAAGGACGTGGTAAGGTCTGTTGTCTTATAGCACTTTGTACACCAGAAAGTAAACAGTCAAGTAATTGGTTTCATTTGAAGTTGAACATGGGGGAATGTGGTAGCAAGTCTCTTTCTGGCTGTTAACACAACAGATGTCAGGTTGCATGTGGCTAAATATACTCTTTGGGGCCTTGTTATTTCCTCAGATATTGATTCCTCCCCATGTGCCCTGTGACTGAAGAGCTTCTTTTTATTTTCACTTTGAAGGCCTCATTGCAAGTGTTGTATCATCTGGTGCAGCGGAATTGATTTAATTTGTACTTTGATCACCATTAATGACTTTTTATGTTGTTGTCAAAAAAATCAAGCTGTTATCTCGATATTTTTCTTGAATTTTATAGACTTCACATGTGGAATATCTTAACTTCTGTCTCAACTTAACTCACATGTTTCAACAATTTGAGTCATCCTAATCCCAAAGTAATCACTGTTTATGGTTGTGCAGGCAGCAACAAGAATAAGCTGGCGCCAGCTGCTTCCTTAGACACCTGTCAGATCTGTTTCAACCTCTGATCTGTATTCATTTGAAGGCCTTAATACTGGCTGAGACAGATCTCAAGGAGCTTGTGCTGCATCCACTGTGTCTCATTACCACTGAGGATTCACATTTATCATCGTTATAAAACCACATTCATTTTTCCAACATTCCTACTGGTCCTGAAACAAAAGCGGGTGTACTTTTGTTTATGGTGTGTTAATAAGAAAAGATAAATAAACTAATTAAAAAAATTATTTACCTATGAAAAAAGAGGCAACACTGTAGCAGGTTAATGGAGAGCTTGTTTTCCCTTTCTAATTTTGACCGTACTGTAGTCTCTACATTCAGATAAAGCTACTTGGTTTCCTCTCCTTGTGTGGCATTGGATAACACCCTCTGAGGTGTGTACTTGACATGGAGGCGCTGGAGGGAGTTATTTGCCTCAAAGGAGAGCATAATTTATTCAACAACAGAAGGCCTTCGAGGTTACTATCTTGGTTATACTACAGGCCCTTTACAAAACTGAAAAATAAATACAGTGGCTTGCAAAAGTATTCGGCCCCCTTGAACTTTTCCACATTTTGTCACATTACAGCCACAAACATGAATCAATTTTATTGGAATTCCACGTGAAAGACCAATACAAAGTGGTGTACACGTGAGAAGTGGAACGAAAATCATACATGATTCCAAACATTTTTTACAAATAAATAACTGAAAAGTGGGGTGTGCGTAATTATTCAGCCCCCTGAGTCAATACTTTGTAGAACCACCTTTTTCTGCAATTACAGCTGCCAGTCTTTTAGGGTATGTCTCTACCAGCTTTGCACATCTAGAGACTGAAATCCTTGCCCATTCTTCTTTGCAAAACAGCTCCAGCTCAGTCAGATTCAGTGTTGGGTAAGTTACTTTAAATTAGTAACTTAGTTACATTACTAGTTACTTCTATCAAAAGTAACTCAGTTACTTCAAGTTACTTGTTGCTTTCAAAGTAACTAGTTACTAGGGAAAGTAACTTTGGTTTTACTCAGAATTCTCTTGTTAATGTGTTGCTTCTGTAACTGGATACCCAGCCAGATTGCCAGTCTTCTAGCTTGCTTACTTGCCACAAGTGCACTGTGCCTCCTACCAATAGAAAGGAAAAAATAATGTGCATATTTCCACGAGAGAAATCCCACGCCTGGACCGTCGTTCACCGACGCCATGATTCTAGCCTACGTCACAGCGTCATGTGCGCTTTTTACATCCAACTCCAAAAACTGCAGTCGTGGTGCTTTCGATTGTACTCAGAACTCGGAAATTCTGCCTTCCGAATAGGAAGATGTAGGCAACACCAGACTGCAGATGAGCTGCATACATGCCTGGACTGGGACAAAAAATCGGCCCGGGCATTTTGACTAGAGACCGGCCCGCCATTATAGGAAAAATCATAAAGCCTTTGAATGAAAACATAAGATTCAGATAATTATTCAGATAATTATTTTTTAAAAGCTAGATATTTTAAATGAGACTAAGAAAGAAAAGTATTTCCTTGTGCCCCCCTCTCCCTGTTAATGCCCTACCTGGCCCCCCTGGCAAAACTTTGCTAGACCCGCCCCTGCACACTTACCAGCTGTCAGCTACGTAAAAAAAGGATCCTGGTGTTATTTGTCTCTCAAAAACAGCTCATAACTTCCCTTCAACTCATTCATGTCACCTAAAAGGTAAACCTGTTTCTCCATCACCTGTTCAGCTCTGATGATTCAGTAAGGACATCTCCTGGTCTCATCTTCATGTTTCCCTCTCACCAGATAACCAAACCGATATCATGACCAGCAGCTTTTACAGCTGTGGCTGTAAAACATCAGCTGGTACTAGAAATTAATATTAAATAAATATTATAATATAATAATAAATAATTCTAACAACAGCTGATCAAGCTTAAACGTTCTGCTGTTGTTTAGCGCGACATCTGCTGGTTTTCTCTTTCTGCCGCAAAGTGGGAGATAAACAAACAAGAGAGAAAAGCCGATCAGCTGATCATTGATCAGTTTCATGATTGAAGTAGAAACAGAGAGGGAGGGGGAGAGGATGAGAGAAGAAGAGGCAGCTGTGCAGCAAAGACACAGAATAACTCCAGCTTTGTGTCTTTTTCATTGTAGCTGAAATACGGGACAAACTGTGTTCCTTCTCAGCTCAACACGAAACGCGTGATATTTTCTCTGAATATGAGACGATTCTGTTTTTTAGGGGACGGTTGGCAACTCTAATAATTAACCTTATGAACAAAATAAAGTTCAACATCAGTAACATAGCACCCACCCAGCTGTATAGAAACTCCGTCATGCTAGCTAGTACGCAGTACGGAAAAAGTCAGCATAACGAAAATAAACTCCACCTAAACTTGGTTTATAGCTGACCCAGATAGACTGCAGGTCATAACTTCTTACCTGAAGTTCAGTTCACACTCGGCTCTCTCTTCCTCCTGCCTCCCCTTTCCCTCATCCACCTGCTGGCCTCCACCGCTTGCTAATGTTACTGAATCTGTGGAAGCTCCACGATAGCCACCACACGAAGTAACGAATAACGACCCTATCTAAATCCCAGTAACGACTAACGCGTTCCTGTTTTTGGCATAATAACTAGTTACCGTGCTCGTTACCACAATAATAATGTAGTTACTGTAACGTGTTACTTAATAACGCGTTAGTCCCAACACTGGTCAGATTAGATGGACAGCGTTTGTGAACAGCAGTTTTCAGATCTTGCCACAGATTCTCGATTGGATTTAGATCTGGACTTTGACTGGGCCATTCTAACACATGGATATGTTTTGTTTTAAACCATTCCATTGTTGCCCTGGCTTTATGTTTAGGGTCGTTGTCCTGCTGGAAGGTGAACCTCCGCCCCAGTCTCAAGTCTTTTGCAGACTCCAAGAGGTTTTCTTCCAAGATTGCCCTGTATTTGGCTCCATCCATCTTCCCATCAACTCTGACCAGCTTCCCTGTCCCTGCTGAAGAGAAGCACCCCCAGAGCATGATGCTGCCACCACCATATTTGACAGTGGGGATGGTGTGTTCAGAGTGATGTGCAGTGTTAGTTTTCCTCCACACATAGCGTTTTGCATTTTGGCCAAAAAGTTCCATTTTGGTCTCATCTGACCAGAGCACCTTCTTCCACATGTTTGCTGTGTCCCCCACATGGCTTGTGGCAAACTGCAAACAGGACTTCTTATGGTTTTCTGTTAACAATGGCTTTCTTCTTGCCACTCTTCCATAAAGGCCAACTTTGTGCAGTGCACGACTAATAGTTGTCCTATGGACAGATTCCCCCACCTGAGCTGTAGATCTCTGCAGCTCGTCCAGAGTCACCATGGGCCTCTTGGCTGCATTTCTGATCAGCGCTCTCCTTGTTCGGCCTGTGAGTTTAGGTGGACGGCCTTGTCTTGGTAGGTTTACAGTTGTGTCATACTCCTTCCATTTCTGAATGATCGCTTGAACAGTGCTCCGTGGGATGTTCAAGGCTTGGGAAATCTTTTTGTAGCCTAAGCCTGCTTTAAATTTCTCAATAACTTTTTCCCTGACCTGTCTGGTGTGTTCTTTGGACTTCATGGTGTTGTTGCTCCCAATATTCTCTTAGACAACCTCTGATGCCGTCACAGAGCAGCTGTATTTGTACTGACATTAGATTACACACAGGTGCACTCTATTTAGTCATTAGCACTCATCAGGCAATGTCTATGGGCAACTGACTGCACTCAGACCAAAGGGGGCTGAATAATTACGCATAATTTGCAGTTATTTATTTGTAAAAAATGTTTGGAATCATGTATGATTTTCGTTCCACTTCTCACATGTACATCACTTTGTATTGGTCTTTCACGTGGAATTCCAATAAAATTGATTCATGTTTGTGGCTGTAATGTGACAAAATGTGGGAAAGTTCAAGGGGGCCGAATACTTTTGCAAGCCACTGTAAATAAATACTCATCCATCTGGCAAAATATATCACGTTCACCAACAATAGTGTCTTCATTATGGGAAAAAATATTTTGCCGGCACGCACAATGAACTGGGTCTCTGTAGGGTTTCAAGCTCTCAGGTTTACTTCACCCTCTGAGGGCTGGTATGTGTCAGTTCCTCAAACTTGCCTTTGAGGGCTCTACAGAGTATTTTAGCTGTTGTTGGGGCTGCACTATTCTGGATAGAACTCTCTGATGTTGTGCCTTGAATCTGGTGGAGCCACTCTTTCAGTTTTGGATTCCACTTTCAACTTTACATTCCACATCTGCTCCAATTGTTCCTTCATCCCCTACTATTTCTCTATTTTCTTGGACTCCTTCTTCCTGATGTTGCTGTCCACTGGTTGCCACATTTATTACAACCTTCTTCTGCTTCTTGTCAATCACCAATATGTCTGGTCAGTTGGGCTGCTTGTCTGTTTGGAACTCAAAGTCTCACGGGATCTTAGTCCTGTGGTTCTCAACTACCTTTGATTTTGTCTCCCATCAGGACTTAGTGACGTCTAGTCCACATGTGGCACAGATGCACCTGCACACTACCCCAGCCAATTTGCTTTTTCTCTCATTGTACACTGTCACAACTTGCATCTGCATCACGCTATGTGTAGGACAGTCTCTGGGGCACCTTTTCACCCTCTCCAACTTGGGTCCTGTCAGCTGCGGTAGACTCATGCCTCTATGATTGGTGATTAGAGCCAGTTCTTGCACTGCCATGACAAGAGCCTATGTGCTATTTTTTAGGCCACACTTTTCTAGCCTCTGGCAGGAATTCTTGATGTCAGCCACTTCCCTACATCAAGACATCGGGGGGCAATATTTACACACAATCCATGTTTCATCCTGAATTGTGTCTCTGACAATGACTAATTCTCAGCATCCCTCTTTCTGCTACTCATAAAATCTCAGGTACTGGACAGCTGTTTTGAAAAAAGTATTCACTTATCTGCTTTCACACGCATATGAACTTGAATGACATCCCATTCTTAATCCATAAGGTTTAATATGATGTTGGCCCATACTTTGCAGCTATAACAGCTTCAGCATTTCTGGGAAGGAACTCCACAAGGTTTAGTAGTGTATTTATGGGAATTTCTGTGAGGTCAGACACTGATGTTGGACGTGAAGGCCTGGGACACAGTGTCCACTCTAATTCATCTCAAACGATATGAGAGTGAGGTCAGGAGTCTGTGCAGGCTAGTCAAGTTCTTCCACACTAAGCTTGCTCTGCCTTTATGGACCTTGCTTTGTGCACCGGTGAGTAGTCATGTTGGAAGAGGAAGGTGCCATCCCCCATACACAGGGAGCATGAAATTGGTCAAAATCTCTTGGTATGCTGAAGCCTTAAGAGTTCCTTTCACTGGTACTAAGGTGTCCACACCATAATCCCCCACTCCAATGACACTCTTGACACAGTGTAGTACCGGTTTTCTGGCAACTGCCACATCTAGACTGGTCCATCAGATTTCCAGACAGAAAAGCTGGAATCTTCACTCCAGACAATCTCCATTGCTTTGGAGTCCAGTGAAGCGTGCTTTACACCACTGCATTTGATGCAGATGCTCAGCCATGAAAACCCATTCCATGAAGCTCTCTAAGAACTGTTCTTGAGCCAATCTGAAGGCCACAGGGTGTCTCATTGTGTTGGCCTTGAGGTGAAGCCCTCCGTGCTACTCTTTTGGCCAGCTTATTATCTCAGAAGGGTATCTCATGAGTGACAGTGTGTGTGTGTGTGTGTGTGTGTGTGTGTGTGTGTGTGTGTGTGTGTGTGTGTGTGTGTGTGTGTGTGTGTGTGTGTGTGAGAGAGAGAGAAAATGACGTGCGCGTTGTTTATTCTTCCCAGCACATTCTCTGATGTGACTTTGTGGAAATATTCTGGGAACATTAACACATTCTCACCCTAGTGCATGGTGCAGTACATGGTGGCCATAGATGCATAGCCACAGATGTCCAAGAAACTCCATGTCTTTCCCTGGAGACCAGCAACAGCCCATTGGTACACATCACAAACATAAACTATGACCTATGCGGAAGTGTGCTACCAGAATGAGAAAATGCTGCTGGATAGAGGGAAAATCAGACCCCTTCAGCTATTTGTGCTGCTTTCACCAGTGCCTGCTCGCACAGTGGGTTCCCTCCTGTGTCCCTTTTGACTGATGTGCTGAGAATTAGATTCTGTCACTTAAAGGCTCACTGGGGCGACACCCCACAGACTTTTTACCGGGTAAAAAGGGGGGTGCCCTGGTGGTATATAGAGAAACAAGAATGAGGTCACTTTCAGTTTCTGCCTGGTATGTGTGACTGCTGCTACAATGGATGCTGAAAAATGTTGAAGACTATGGAGTACATAAATAGTGCAGCTTTGCCACAGCATTGAATATAATAAAATGTTGACAATGAATAATACAATTGGGTAAGACTTATGATAGCCACTGCTGATAAATCATGAATTGTAATAATTTATTAGAATCTTTACAAAAAGAAAATGAAATGAAATGAAAATATGACTAACAATGTTTGTTAATCATTAGATATTTTGTAATTGGTTACTTTGTCATTAGTTTGCATATAAAAAACATAATTAGTTGTTGATCAGTGAAAACAGCAGCTATGTTCTGATGACATTAGTATGCATAAGATTTCATAAACTATATTATGTATTCCCTAATGTTAATGAAATGTTATTGCAATCTGGAAATAACAATGCCATTCTGTAAAAGCCAGTGCTTATTGAGCTTATTGAGTGAGTCCTCCTCTACACTTGGGCAGCACTCTTTGGTTTCATATACTAACACAATTAATACAGTCCTGATGAAAAGTTTAACACCACTTTAAAAATGGCAAAAAATCATATATTGCATGGTTGGATCTTAACAAGGTTCCAAGTAGAGCTTCAACATGCAACAAGAAGAAATGGAAGAAAGACATAACATTTTTTGAGCATGCAATTTATTGAAAACAATCCTTAAACTAAAACAGGCTGTTTTACAGCTGATCAAAAGTTTAGGACCACATGCCTTTAAAAGGTCAAATCTGTGCAAAAATGTGGATTCATTGTCATTTTCTGTCAGGTAGTTACACTGTCATGACGTTCTGATGGCAAAGGCAAAAAAATCTTCCCTTTTAGAACGTGGTCGGATTGTTGAACTGCATAAGCAGGGTCTCTCACCGTTTTTGCTGCTGAGGTGGGACGCAGTAAGAAAGTCATTTGGAATGTCTTAAATGATCCTGAGGGTTATGGAACAAAAAGTCAAGAGGAACACCCAAAAAAATTTCACCAGCACTGAGCCGGAGGATCCAATTGGCTGTCCGTCAAGACACTGGACGATCCTCAGCCCAAGTTAAGGCCGTTATTGGTGCCGACTGCAGGTACCATTGTATAATCAGACCTGATCTTATCTCACAGACCTCACAGTACCATAACACCCTAACAGAGCACTTCGGTCTCAGACTGCTGTTTTACTTGTGGTTCCTGAGTATTTAATGGGAGGCAGAGCCTTAAACTTTCAGGCTCCTCCTATATCGAACCAGCTCCCATTTTGAATTCAGAAGACAGACAAACTCTCTACTTTTAAGATTAGGCTTATAACTTTCCTTTTCGATAAAGTTTATAGTTAGGGTTGGATCAGGTGACCCTGAATCTCCTTTAGTTAAGCTACAAGTGCTCGCTCAAAGGGGGTTGTTCAATTGTTGGGATTTCTCTGTATTATTGTAGAGCATTTACCTTACAGTATAAAGTGCCTTGAGGTGACTGTTGTTGTGATTTGCTACTATATAAATAAAATTGAAATAAATTGAAATAAATTGAAATTGAAACGATCACATTAGTATCAGTTATTATCATTTCACCACAGATTATTGTAAAATCAGTCTTAACGTTCCATTATCTGTCAATTTATCATTTATTGATGAATTTATTGGTGAAGGATGAAGAGTTTAAGGTTTGTGATCATTATGCCTTTTATTTTCATAATGTTTTATGATTTAGTTTTGTTTCTTTAGTGCCTGATTTACTATTAATAAAGTTATTTTTTTATTTCCTTTGGTTTATAGTCTTGGTTATCTGAAGTTTTGTATAGATTTTTATGATATATTTTGTAGTATTGAGTGCCCAAAAGCATTAAACTTTTTAAGAGTTTATTCCTATCTCAAGAGTCCTGCATTTTGGCTCCATGAAACTCCAAGTGTTTTGTGACAAGAAACTTCAAATAAAGTAATTTTGTTTTTCCACACTGACAAAACACTCTGGATAATATTTCACTTTCAAACTACTAAACTAAACACTGCAGAGAAAAAAACAAACAAACATTAGATAGTCAACAAATGCAATAAAGTAATGAATGGTTTATTGCCCAACAAGAGGCCAAGTTCTCGACAAAATGCCATGCACACAGAGTGAGAATTAAGAAGTCAGTCTGATTTCTTTAACATAATTTTTTCCCCCAAACATTCACCAGGGAATAAGTGCTGTGTCCAAACCAGAATCAAAGGTGAAGATTTTATGGTTTTACCATAATCCCTACCAATGCAATCCAATTTGCTATTTTTTTTTATTAACATGAATTCCAGGCTCTTAAGTAACCAAGTTACTTAACCTAGATCAAACCCTAATAGCTAGGACATGATAAGACAACTGTAATATGAAACCATTTGAAAGGCGATGATAGTTTTTAGCTTTCAGATTGATTCAAAAACATATACAGGGAACTCAGGGAGCTCAGATTCTAAGCTAAACAGTTTACTGTAGTACCGGTCAGATCACTGTGAAAATCTGCATTTGCTACTTTAACATAATCCAATAAATTACATCAAATGGTCAATATTGGCAGCAGAGATTTAATGTCATAAAGCAAAAAAAAAGAAAACAGTACTAATCAAAGCATATATGAAGCATGTAACTGCATATAAATATGGCATGACTAAATCATTTCAATTAAGATTGTTTATTAAATAATTTGAACTTGAAACTGACTGACTCCCTAAAATAATGTGAGGTACTTAATGCACAAGTTCCACATTTTAATGTGATTCAACTTAAACACCTGAAGCTATTAATTGTTAATCACGCTCTACACTTCTTGTCTTCAACCCCATTAATTCTTCAACCAATGTCACTGTCCTGAATAATTCAAACTGCGAATGAAATTTCTTCCAATATGACAAGGATATGACACATGCAAGTGTGTATATAATCAAAGTTAATGTATTTGTGAATGAATGCTATCTGTATTCTTTTGTGCTGCACATCACTATAGGTTTATGGAAATTCTAACACAGGCTTTACATGTATTAACACATGTCAGTACTTCCGACCACTGAGGACAAGACAATGATCCTTGATGCAGAATTACACAATAAAATCCTCTTGTGTGCAGAGGAAAAGAGCAGGGTTATATCTTCTCTGTATGCTACACAGGCCTTAGGAGATCACAGCACATGGTGCACATTAATATTCCTATTTCTGCTTCAGTGCTCAAACTCTCAGTACAGCTTACTGTAACTGCTACAGCTATAATGTCATCAAAGTGCGGTATGTTGAGAAGCCAACATTTTGAAATGCATGACAGTGCAGGAATAATTACTTTTTATGATTCATTTTTCAATTTGTGGAAATTAATCAAATCATTTTATGTCTTTTTTTCCATAAAAAAAAGCATTTTCAAAGGAATAGTTACGTATTTGGGCGTTACCATAGATTCACACTGATCAGATATTTAAGGCAGAAAAACCTCCAAAAGTTGATTCTGTTCATCTGGACGTAGCGTTTTGTGGGAGAAGCGTTTCGTCACTCATCCAAGTGACTTCTTCAGACTCAGCTGACTGCAGGTTTCCCCAAACCTTATAAACAGTACATTTGCATAAAGACTGAAACCAGCCCACTGAAGGAACAATGGGCTGGGAGGTCAGTTCCTTAATATTAATTATGCAAATTCTCATGACCATTGATCAACAACCACTGACAAAAACCCACTGATCAAAGACCACTGATCAATGACCATGAGTACCATTCACAGAGAGTTGGGGAATGGCTGCAATCACAGCATTGTAAGATGGCGAAAGATGTACCCTTAGGCCCCCTCCTCGATTCAGAGATGGTCTTTCCCTTTTCACGTAAATGGCCTCTTTGACTCCGCGCTCAAACCAGCGTTCCTCCCTGTCCAGGATGTGTACATCCTCATCATTGAAAGAGTGTCCACTGGCCTGTAGGTGTAAATAGACTGCAGAGTCCTGGCCTGACGAGGTAGCTCTTCTGTGTTGTGCCATCCGCTTTGCAAGAGGTTGTTTGGTTTCCCTGATGTATAAATCCTGGCAATCCTCCTGGCACTTAACAGCGTACACTATGTTACTCTGTTTGTGTCGGGGGACCCGATCCTTGGGGTGGACCAAATTTTGGCGCAGCGTGTTTTGGGGTTTACTGTACAGGGTGGGCCATTTATATGGATACACCGTAATAACATGGGAATGGTTGGTGATATTAAAGTCCTGTTTGTGGCACATTAGTATATGTGAGGGGGCAAACTCCTCAAGATGGGTGGTGACCATGGTGGCCATTTAGAAGTCGGCCATCTTGGATACAACTTTTGTTTTTTCAATAGGAAGAGGGCCATGTGACACATCAAACTTATTGGTAATGTCACAAGAAAAATAATGGTATGCTTGGTTTCAACGTAACTTTATTCTTTCATGAGTTATTTACAAGTTTCTCTTTGTTCACAGCCATTGAGGCTGTCCTAGCTTCATTCAGCAAGAGCCCACAGCGTAGCACTCGCCGCATGTCACTGGAGAGTGGCATTAGTCAAACATCCCTTCGGCGGATATTAGCTACTCACAAATGGCACCCTTACAAACTCCAGCTACTGCAGCATCTCAACGAGGATGACCCAGATCGGCGCACAGAATTTGCAGAATGGGCAAAACAAAAATTGGAACAGGACCCTCAGTTCACGCAGAAGATTTTGTTCAGTGATGAGGCAAACTTTTATGTGAATGGTGAAGTTAACAAACAAAACCACCGCTATTGGTCTGACACTAACCCACATTGGATGGATCCCTCCAAGACTGTTGGAACAACAAAAGTGATGGTTTGGTGTGGTATATGGGGTACAACGATAGTGGGTCCATTCTTCATCAATGGAAACCTCAAGGCCACTGGATATTTGAAATTGCTACATGATGATGTGTTTCCCTCTTTATGCACGGAAGCTGGCACGTTCCCTGAGTTTTTCCAGCAAGATGGTGCACCACCACATTATGGGTGCCAGGTCCGAGCATTCCTAGATGAACAGTTTCCTGGAAAGTGGATTGGTCGTCGTGGGCCAGTTGAATGGCCCCCAAGGTCTCCCGATCTGACCCCCTTAGACTTTTATCTTTGGGGTCATCTGAAGGCAATTGTCTATCGTGTGAAGATACGAGATGTGCAGCACCCGAAACTACGGATACTGGATGCCTGTGCTGGCATTTCTCCTGCGGTGTTGCTATCAGTGTGTGAAGAGTGGGAGAAGAGGGTTGCATTGACAATCCAACACAATGGGCAGCACATTGAACACATTTTGTAAGTGGTCAGAAACTTGTAAATAACTCATGAAAGAATAAAGTTACGTTGAAACCAAGCACACCATTGTTTTTCTTGTGACATTACCAATAAGTTTGATGTGTCACATGGCCCTCTTCCTATTGAAAAAACAAAAGTTGTATCCAAGATGGCCGACTTCTAAATGGCCACCATGGTCACCACCCATCTTGAGGAGTTTGCCCCCTCACATATACTAATGTGCCACAAACAGGACTTTAATATCACCAACCATTCCCATGCTATTACGGTGTATCCATATAAATGGCCCACCCTGTACTGTTTATAAGATTGGGGAAACCTGCAGTCAGCTGAGACTGAAGAAATCACTTAGATGAGTGACGAAACGTTTCTCCCACAAAATGCTACGTCCAAATGAACAGAATCAACTTTTGGAGATTTACTTACCTGGATGATTGAGCATGCATCAAGGCAGAAAAAAATTAGGAGAATGATATTAGCTTCATTGCAGTATGGATAAACAATTACCTAGAGAAAATCCTTTTGTTTAAAATACATATTAAGGGATTTTAGCTAGTTAAGGTTGATTCTTTTGTGGAAACATTAGGCTTTGCATTGATGGGACAGTGGATGGGATGGGGTCAGGGATCTGTATCAGAGGAGAGGGATGAATAGCTATTGTGACCCATCTTCCCAAAGGGTCAGAGAGCTTAAAGAATGCAGAAATGACATTTGTGTCCCTTTGTATTTCTGGCTGAGCTCAAGGTTGTAGTGGCTTTAAGTTCTTTCTTGCCCAAAGTAATGAGACTGTGGCCAGCGGTGGTTGAGATGTTAAACATATAAAAGGTTCAAATTTGCACACATCTTCTCACTTCTGTCAAAATGCACTGACTTTGTAAGAGGAATTGATTGCTGGCACAATTCAGTACTCCTGCTACCTACCTGACCAAAAAGATACAATACTTTAGAGTATTGTATAAATGCAGAGAGGATTGTTTAAATGTACTAGTACTGTAATTAATGAAATAAGTGTGCAAACATCCTGGATAGTCTCCATCCTACACACTTTGACTATAAAAGTATTAATTTGTTTGATGACATCTTGTGATAATCCAACAATTAGAGTCTTTTAACTTAAAAAAAAATTAAAGGTGAAATAAATAAAGTTCTAAGAGTGATCTAATTAATAATGTACTTGTAGCATGGAGCCATGACAGCTTTGTAGCCCCAAAATGGGATCTGGAAACTGCAACAAATCCCTCTGATTTTTGTTTTTTCCACAGGTGTGTGCTGTGAGTAGACTAGGTGACTTGAGGCATGTTCATATAATTCAAAATAGACTTAGAATGGGGCACCGGTTTAGCTCAGTTCGTTGAGCAGGCAACCACATGCCATACGGCTGAGAGCGGCCGGCCCAGTTTCAAGCCCCATTCGCAGCCCTTTGCTGCATGTCTTCCCCCTTCTCTCTCTGCCCCTGTTTTGCTGTCCATTCTTTACTGTATCAAATAAAGCTGAAAAAGGCCAAAAATATATTTAAAGAAAGTAGACTTAGTATAAAATCAAACAGCCACATATACTCGGATAAATATTCACAGTGTGCGCAGATGTGTGCCTTAAAATCGTGATTTTCAACAGAATCTACAGTAGAGCTTTAGAAACTTTGAGGAGTCTTTCATCCACTGAATGAACACAACATGTATAATCTACCTAATTCTTTGGGGCGCAAGCAAAGCTGGGGATGCATGTGAAAAACAAATACTTACAAATAAAATGTAATTAAGTTGGTAACAAAATCAAGATTAGTTTTGGGCCTCTGATTCTGAGCCATTTCCAACCAGATGACATGATCTCGACACAGTTCAGCGACCATAAATCTAAAACAAAAATGAAAATATCAGCTTGGCTTCTCTAGGAAATTACAAGCTCCTGGCCATCAAGGAACCATGGAGCTCAGTATTCACTTTTCAGACCTTTCTCATATTCTTCTGGCTGCCTCCAAGCTAATGAAAACTCAGAGGAAGCGAGGAGAAGCCCCCTGAGCATAAACACATTGCATAATAGGCACTTCTTCAAAATGCTAACAGCCCCAGAAAAGGTCTTACCATTTCAGAGATTTAACACATAAAAACAGAGGTGAAAATCTTAAAAAAAAATAAAATAAACCCAGCATTTTCTCTACATACTGGTAGAGCACACTTAGCTGACATATTATATATGACAAGTCATATATCCTTTATTGTATCAGTTGATGCCAATGGGGGCTTTTGTGGGAAGTTGCAGTTCTGTAAAATGGCTCTGAAGGTATGCTGCACCAGCTTGTATGTGTGTATATATATTCTGTACGCATACATAGCTTTTTATGATACAAGACATTCTTATTAAAATGTAGCATTTGGAGGACATGCTACCACAAGAACAGCACTTCCCAACAGATTCGTCTTTCTGCAACATATTAAGCTACTAATACTACTGTAGTGCAATTTATTTTTAGTGCGTAATACCCATAAATCGCTAACGACACTTCAATTTTTCCATCTTTGATCTTTTTACCATCGCAAATTCACATATCTAAAAACAGTGTCTCAAAGGATTAAAAGTTATAATTAATGGTGAGCTGCACCCCTTTTAATTTATCCATTTAATATGACGGGCAAGGGTGATGAAACTACTTCAGACTTTAGGTGCAACATCTTTGCAACATATAATTTTCATTTACATTAACAAGCAAGGACGTTTATTTCATACCAAATTCATGGTTAATAGCAGGAACTCCCAACTGCTCTGGTGTTATGCCTCCTGTTCTCGGGAAAAACCCAGGGTCTCGGGTGAATGGTGGCAACTCACTACTATCTTTGACTACCAGGCATGCACTGTGTGCCCTGGTTCTTTGTCAAATCCAAACAGAGAGGCTCTTAGTTTAAGTAATGAGAGGGGTGATTGAATATTTAAGCACTTAATTAAATTCTCTTTTTGCAGTGGGGGGTACACAGCAACTTGGTGGCACTCGTGTTTGAGTAATGTTATGTATTTCAGTGCTTGAGGTATGGAAAATTGACGTTTTTGCTTTCCACAGTGAACATGCCATTCAGGATTATGAGGAGCTACAATTACAGGGACTGGGAGGATATAACGTGATTGTTATGAGCAAAGTAAGGAAAAATAATAACTAGTTGTTTGATTCTGAAAGCTACAGTGTGCCCACAGTCCTTTAAATACATATGTAGTGCAAATGAGCACTACCGATCAATACTGTTATAAAAACTAACAAAAGACATACAAATACAGCAAAAACAAATGACAGTAGTGTAGTTTTTCTATACTGGACTTCAGTGGAATGCCAAAGACATGAAAGGTCTATGACACACTCGGGAACAAGAATAATGCTGCTAAAATTATTGATCAGAAAAATAATCTTTAACCTCTTAAGCCCCAACGCCCCCTGATACGGGGGCAAAAGGCAGGAGATCAGTTAGGCTTGGGGCTTAAGAGGTTAAAGGATTCAACTTGATGTCTGAGTGCATGAATCAGCTCCCCAGAGTATTCCAAAGGGAAAGGTGTGGTATCGTCATTAGGCCTTCAGTGCCCGCTCGAGTGTCCTTTCCTTTTTCACTCTGTCTCTCTCACTAGAACTGAACAATACACAGCAATAGCTATTCAATATTTCTGCCCAGTGCTCGGCTGGCACATATTTACTTATGCGCCTTCTAATCAAACAAGTAGAGTATTTAAAGTCAGACCCTCACATCCAGTCTCTGCCAGATTGCCTCATCAATAAATTATGCCTAAATCTAGTTGCAAAGCGTAACAGGTTTAGCTGTCTTTAACAGTCTATTGATGAATTTCCATTTAGTCGAAAGCAAATCTATTAAGAACACGAGCAGCATATCGTCTGCAGCAACCCAAAACTCATGTGACTCAGTGCAAGCCCAAAGCACTTGCCCGTAAACAACCATGGTAATTAAAATTTAAAAGTTGTTGTTGTATTTTTGAGAAGCACTCAGCTTCTACAAATTAATTCATGCATCTACATGATAATATTGCAATAAAAATAACCTCAGTTTGATTCACCCATCTGAAATGCCCCAAATGCCCCAACCTTATTTTTCTTCTGTCGTGAAAGCTATTTGACATTTACGTGTTGGTCTGAAGTATGATACTAACCTCATGCCTTCTCTTGTGGATTTTCTGTCTCCTAGCACACTAATATGATTGCTGGGGTAAGCACTCTCCTGCAGGATGTGCTCCTGGGATGAAGATTTCTGCTTATAAAGACATGCTGAACAAAATACAGGTACAAAATACTTATTCTAACCTCGACTTCAGTGGAATACCCATAAACTCCAGGCATTATGGGTATTTTTAAATACACTATACACACTGTATCCATAATATGACTAACTCCTGCTGACATAAACTGGCTGGAAAAAGAAGGAAAACTGTTTGAGTCTGTAATTTTTCACCAACATAAATGCACTGAGACTGAATAGAAGGCAAGACTTTCAGTATTTTTGGCCATTTGTCTTAACATTGACAATTCAATAATTTGTTTCTTGTCTTTACTTATATTAGTCCATTTTTAGCAGTTGCTGCTCATACATAAAAATAGTGTGAGAAAATCCCCAAAGGCATGAATTCAACTATCCAGCTATTTCATTCAATAATAACTGCATACTGAATATATTCACTTAACTACCGAAGATGGTATCACACTCTGCTAGCGCTAAATTTAAAATGTAGCCTTTGGACCCTCTTTGGCTTTGCAAGAATGTTACACCATCTGTGTTGCTATACATTAAGTGGAATTTATATAGCATGTGAGGGGTGAAATTTATATAGCATATGAGGAGTAATCTTTAAATGCCCTCCAGCACAATAAATGTGACGCAGTTTGGAGGTTTTCAAAGTAGTGTGTGAAGCCTGTGAGAAGACCTAGAGATCTGCTGAAAGACCGGCGACGAAAGTGAGACAGCTGGATGTTCATGTAAATTTATTCATGTTTTTTTTTAAATATATTTCTATTGTATTACATTGCAATGTTTATTCAGATGTGTATTTTCAGCTGTGAATGTATAGGTCTTCCACTTTCACAGTTATAAGCACTGGTGCCTCACAGCAAGAAGGTACTGAGTTTGATCCCATCACCTAGCCAGGGCCTTTAGGTGTGGTTCTCTCCGCCATGTAGTTAGTGGGGTTAGGTTAATTGCTAAATTGCTCATAGTTGTGCTAGCCCTGTGTCAGACTAGTGACTTGTGCAGGGTGTACCCCGCATCTCGCCATGTGGTAGCTGGAATAGGCTCCAGCTCCCTCCTGCGACCCTGACTAGGATAAGTGGAAGGGAATGGATGGTCTTCCACTCAATGGTATACTCCTCGTTTTAATTTTGAAATACCACTTAGCAATAATTTTAATTTTAAATAAACTTTCTTGTTCAAATTTAGAATTGCTGTAACAGCCATATACAATCATGCTGCAAACACAGACTGTAAATAAAAGTTGGACATAGCCTCTGAGTCTAAAAAAAATGAGGCAATTGCAGAAGTGTCTCAAACTTGTGTTCTTCCTATTTACTAACAGGGAAGACTCCTAATTTTATAAAGGTATATGAGAAAATAACCCTACTTCTTACATTATTTAATACCAAAGTAAATGGGATTATAGACTTTAATGTTAGATTCATGCCTTTTTTAAATACAGGATGTTGTTCAGCTTCCATATCATTGGCCCACCTGGAGTAGAAGACCTATTATTGGCATTGCTGCTTTGCGATGACAAGTTTCTACCTTGCAAGCATGCAGTGTTCACTAGTTTTTCACTCAGATTCCCTCTTTGTGCATGATATATGGTTTCCAAAAACCAAGATGGTGATAATGAGGTCATCACTGTAGCTACACCCATCTTTTATATACAGAGTGTTTTTAGCAAAGTATCTCTCTCGACTATGAAGCTGGTGTTAAAAATATAACAACAGTAACCTTAAATTCTGACTTATTTTCTCATTTTACCATAAAGGTATATTACATATGCTGTAGCCTTCCAAAAAAAATGGTAAAAGGTGTATTACCCAAATGCTCATCAAACACAGTCCTCAAAGGCAGATTATAATGAGGAGAACCCTGAATGGATGAGTCTTTTTCTCCAAACATCCCAGAGGGTTATCACTCTTCAAAATAAAGCAAAGTACCTTTCATAGAGCTAGAGCGAAGACATGTAAACATCCAAAGAGCAAGGACAGTATGATTGAACTGTGTGTTAGAATGATCCCAGTTTCCATTAACCAGAAGTGTGCTACAGTATATTTGCCGACAAATGAAACTACTACAGTGAAAATCGTTTTTAAAAAATGAATGTTTGTGAAAACAGAAACCACAAAATCTGAACATGTAAGCACGTCAGTTGTACTCTTGTAATATAGTTGCTTGAAATTAAGTTTATAAAAACCAAACACTGTGACAACCTTCTTTGGCTCAAAAGTGTGACACTTAGAAATGTGTCATTCATGTCTTTGGGTTGGATGTGTCAAATAGTTAGACTTATGTCACACCCAGTACTGTAGTTTAGTGTTGTACTGATTACTGTGTTCAGACAGCATTCAATGCAAGTCAACACAGGAAGCTTCCTTCAAATTTTAGTGAAAACTTGTGTTCACCCTAGTGGCTACCAATGCTCATGTTGTAACAATACTATTGTGTTGTATTTTACAATAGGACAGTTCATTTCTGTCGAATTGTCTGTTGGAGCCATATTATTTTATATCTACCAAAATAAAAGCCAAACATATCTACACCTTTATTCCCACTGACTGAATCAAAATCATCCCACATCATTATCAGAATCTCATTATTGTGAATTCAGTTATTTCAGACTCGTCTAAGATTCAGCACGTAAAACATTTGGAAAATGAGGCAGCCATTTGTTCTGTTGTCAAAAAATCCTGAATGAGTAGCAATTAAAGATTACAACTTAAATAATTGTCAGTACATCTCACTGTTCAGTTCATTCATTTAATTCTTAGTTGCCAATATTTCTAAACATTTTTATGGACACAAATCATGATGATTTGTATCAATCCTGTAAGACAGGAAGTCTTCAGCTACAATTGTAAAAAAATAAATAAATAGCCTGTATAGCACTTTACTTAGTCCCTATGGACCCTAAAGCGCTTTACACTACATTCAGTCATTCACCCATTCACGCACACATTCACACACTGGTGATGGCAAGCTACATTGTAGCCACAGCTGCCCTGGGGCGCACTGACAGAAGCGAGGCTGCTGGACACTGGCGCCACCGGGCCCTCTGACCACCACCAGTAGGCAACGGGTGAAGTGTCTTGCCCAAGGACACAACGACCGAGACTGTCGGAGCTGGGGCTTGAACCGGCAACCTTCCGATTACAAGACAAACTGCCAACTCTTGAGCCACGATCGCCCCTACCAGCTACAATTGTCTTTATATTTATTGGTTATGCTGTATAGCTTATGGGTCATGTCCTTTGTGATGATGTCCCAGGCCATTTACTGACTGACTGTTTTTGAAGTCAGTGGCATTGTTGAGATACGATAAACGAAGTGACATGTGCAGGTACATTTATATGATGTTTAATGTGCCGCAACTGACCATGCCTGCCACTTGGCATTAGCCATCACGAATAGTGCAAATCAACATTTAATAACATACATGTATGTTTTTCAAGAAAAATCAGACAACACATATAAAATTGAGTGCTGTCATAGACAAGAAAAAAAAAACATAAAAAAAAATCTAATCCATGTTTTCCATTTAGAGTCCACTTTTAGGACCCATGATGGAAAAGAAAATGGGTTTCACTCAAATTATACAGTCATTTTTAATTTTGTGATCTGCAAAATTGACTGGTTATTTGGTAGATAAAACTACTATATTTATAAAATGGTAAGATTTCAAAACAAACTATTATTATGTTACATTTTCCTGGTGAAACACTATATCTGGAATTTCTCAACACTTTTGCAATTTAGGAGAAAAAAGAGCAACACTAAAGACTAACCTAGAGGAATGAGAAGGAGAATTTACTTCACTTCACTTTACTTCTATTGCCACAGGTGCATAAAAGCATGATACTATGCGTTCTACCTTTACAGACATTTGTGAAAGAATTGGTTGTTCTAAAGAGCTCATTGAATTTGAGCGTGTCAGTGTAATCAGCAATCAAATGGGACCAAACTGAAGCATTTATGAGCCAAGAGGTGTCCGACAATGTCACATTACAGAGCATGTTCGCCAATTGCTGAGAAGCATTCGCCAACGTTCTGCTGACTCAGCATTCAGAATTCCAAAACTCCCTCTGTCATTAACATCAGCACAAAAACTGTGCACCAGGATCTTCATGTGTGGGTTTCCACGGCTGAACAACTCCTGTAGGTGTAATCTGTCAGCAGTGTTGGGAAGGTTACTTTTAAAATGTATTCCACTACAGATTACAGAATACATGCCTCAAAATGTATTTTGTAATGTTTTCCGTTACGTTACTCAATGAGAGTAAAGTATTCTGAATACTTTGGATAACTTAATGTATTGTCATGCTTTTTACAACTACATGAATGTACTATTGCTGTGTGATTTATTATTATTACTGAAGGTTATTCGCCATAGCAATACCAACTATAAATCTTAATATAAAATGAGTAACAGTAGGGTGGACATTAGGTAAGGCTGCACTTTTTGCAGCGATCTCGTATAGAAAACTATTCCGCGCGTATATAAAACAGGTCCGTGGCTCTGGACCGTAGTAAAGGGACCTCTGGCTAATACGGCGGGTTCCATGTCAGGCTCGTAGCCGAAAACTAGCTTTACTTTGTTGTTTGGGTCAACTTTGCTAGCGAGAGACAGAGAGAGGCGTTGAAAGGCTGCTCCAACTGAACTTATTGTTTCGGAGGAAAACACGAACACAGTTTACAGTCGAGTCTTAATAGCTTACTTACAACTGGGCTCGTCAGGAACTCTTCTTGGCTGCAGTGGTTATTATTATATTTACATGCTTCCAGCTCCCGTTTTTGGTCGGTGACAACTCGTACTTTTCAACTCTCCTTTTTTTGTGTGCACATTACGGGTATAGGGCAATGCCTGTAACACTCTGCTCATATTGCCTTCATATTAAAAAAAATTTTGAATAATAATTTTAAACAATATTTCTTCACGTCATTATGTGGGCTGCAAGTAGAGGTGACATGGGCCGCGAGATTGAGACACAGGAATTAGAGCCTCTTAATGCGTATTTTGTTTGGGTTTCCATCAGCGTGGAATTACCAAAAATAGAGAGGGCATAGCCTAACATATGAAACAGGAAAAGACCGCCGTGTAATCCATTTATTTCAACAAAGTAACTGTATTCTGAATACCACCTTTTTAAACAGTAACTGTAACGGAATACAGTTACTCACATTTTGTATTTTAATTCCGTTACTCCCCAACACTGTCTGTCGGTGGCCCACTTCTTTGTCCATATAGTGACATACTTAATAATCTACTTCATGAATATAAGGCTTTGCCTCAAATCGATCGACTCAATTCCCAGAAATTGTGAGGTGTGGCCCCAATTATCATACTAGCTACCATATTCATGTGATTAAAATGTTATTAAGTTCTCATAAGGTAAAGATGACAATGTAACCAACATAAATACCAAACAAAACCACAGCACATCCAACATCAATATATATAATTACTTGCTAGTTATCACTGGCATTACCGTCCACAGTGATATTGTATTCTCCTACTAGTGGCTGAAAATTGTTTGTTAGTCCCTCCCTTTCTGCCACAGAATGAAGATGGCAAATACTGAGGATATGTACAATATGGGATTTCACACCACTTTTTCAGTACACCATCCAAGCACTTTTCATGCACTTCATGTAAAGAGTGTGAGGGTTGAAAGACACTCAACACTGAAAGGCCAGCTTCAAACCAGGAAGCGTCTTGCTGTGAGGCAAGAAGTGCTAATCATTCCACCACCAACACGCCCCATCGTACTTTATAATGTTTCTATTACTTCTAACCAAGAACAATATAAATGAAACTCAATAGTGTCTGATACATCTCTCAGCAAAATATGCTTACTTTCACATACAGTGCTAAGCAAATTTATTAGGCCACCACCCAATGAAAGTTTTATTTGATAGCTGCTCTAAATTACCAGTACTGGAAATTGTCAGAATAATTTTTTTATGTTCCTGTAATGGGTAATTAATGGTTAATTTGCTTTAGTGGTTGGATGTTATGCTTGATTAATTTCTGATTTCTCAGAGAAGTTCAGTGTACCGGCTCAAATTTGGGTGTAAAAGAGTGAAAGCAGTTTTTTATATTTGCCTTACAAATAGCAATATATCTGTTTGTTTGAAACTAAATTTACATTTTAAAAAAAAAGTGTTTATATATGAAGTCACAGTCTTTTTGGGGGAGGGGGGGGGGGGGCGGGGGTTGAAAGCACATTGGATGCTGGTGGATGTAATGGTGTTAGTGGTCATGGGAAAAATGGTGGGATAAATGCCAGTCAGGGGAAATAAGCCACTTATTATCTCCCACGGCTCTGCATAGCAGGTTATTAATCAGTTAACATACACTGCTCTCTCATCAGACCATCATAAAGCTGGGTTTTTTTTCTATCAGTGTGATGGTTAGCTCTTGATGGTGCTGATAGAAATGTGCTGGCACGGTAAGTATTAGATGTGACACTGGGAGGCCTGTGAACAGCAGCTCCAGTCTCTCTTCAGAGAAAACAAAAACGGGACTGTTCAATTGTGATTTACAGAGCGGTTCTATCACATAGAAGGAAGATAGGCTTCATGTTTTTTTGGACTAAGATGTTCATCAATCAACGTGTGCTTTTACCGACATTTTTATCATCATTAAGCTGCCTGAACTGTTTTTTAATCCTGTATTAAAATTCAGGTCATTTTAACAAGAAAGAGCTGCATACTTTATGTGGCCCTTTCTTTTATTTTATGTTTATATAACACATTGGAATTCAAAGTGTAATTTTTTTGGTTATTTTTTTTATTTATTTTTTTTCAAGTTTTGAAAAGTATTCATTTTCTTGGTTTACATGACCCCTTTTGGAATCCCACTGGAGGAGAGAACTTGTCCTGCACTTTTCTAGCATCCACGGTCAGCTAGATCAGAGACACACAGTGACACACACGACATAAGAGAGAGCTGAGAAGTAAGCTTGCTAGATAGCAAATAGTTGTTGACTAACCATGAAGAAACAGCTGATCTAAGATCTGACTAAATACTCTCCAGCCAGGAGAAACAGGCAGTAATGAAGTCCTGACTAACCTCTGCCCAGTTGCCAGATTATATAACCATTGACCGGGGCGACTGTGGCTCAGGGGATTGGGAAGCTCATCTGTATCCGGAAGGTTGCCGGTTCGATCCCCCTGCTCTCTCTGTCCTGGTCGTCGTGTCCTTGGGCAAGACACTTTACCCTACCGCCTACTGGTGTTGGCCAGAGGGGCCGATGGCGCGATATGGCAGCCTCGCTTCTGTCAGTCTGCCCCAGGGCAGCTGTGGCTACAACTGTAGCTTGCCTCCACCAGTGTGTGAATGTGAGAGTGAATGAATAGTGGAATTGTAAAGCGCTTTGGGTGCCTAGAAAATATAAATGCAATCCATTATTATTATTTTTATTATTTTTATTGAGTGGGACAGAATTGAATGAAATCAATAAAAGTATTGAGCTTAAATAGAATGTTATCACTTTTTTGTATTAAGTCTGCTGATATCCTCACCTCACCTTATGGTGGAAAGCACAATTGCATTATAACATGTAGTTAATATGCAACCTTTTAAATTGGTGGCCCTGTATTGTCGAATAGAATGAGCATTTAAACTCAGTCACCTATTTCCTTGTAATCACACACATTTTAGCACCTACCTCTCAAGCCTACACTTTTGTCCACCATACTATAACTTGTTCATACTAATAGTTGCATCTGAGTGCATTCCATTTACGTCTGAAAAACTGTTTTCTTATTTATGGCATAAACATGATCAAAAACCCTGGAACATTTAGAACAGTGGTTCTTAACCTGGGTTCGATCGAACCCTAGGGGTTCGGTGAGCCGGTCTCAGGGGTTCGGCAGAGCCTCCACCGCAGAGGTCACAGAGGTCCAGACACACCCGAATTATCGTGTAAATTTGTGATGACACGCCCCCTTCTGGCCATCACTGGCTGCAGACTGTCATGCTACACTGCTTGGCCAATCAGGGCTGCGGGGAATGTAGCGCGCGCAGTAGTCAACAGGTGAATGTAGTGGTAGTACTTCGTGTGATTTATTTTAACATTTTAATCCATACTAACTATGTCGGGCAAAAGAAGAAAGTGGTCGGACGAATATGTACAGTATGGATTCACATGTATCACGGAACGTGATGGGAGTGAGCGTCCTATCTGCATGATTTGCAACGCCAAGTTGAGCAACTGTAGTCTCGCACCGGCAAAACTAAAGGAACACTTCTTGAAGCTGCATGGAGACGGGGAATACAAGAACACAACACTTGCTGAGTTCAAGGTGAAGAGAGCCAGATTCGGTGAAAGGCCCACTCTGCCTGCTCTTGGATTTGTAGCCGTTAACAAACCGATCCTCACAGCATCGTACGAAGTTGCTGACCTGATCGCAAAGCAGGGCAAGCCACACACCATTGGTGAAACACTCGTGAAACCAGCTGCGTTAAAGATGGCAAATCTGATTCTCGGAACAGCGGCCGAAGGTAAATTATCCCAAATTCCTCTTTCAAATGACACCGTCAGCGACAGAATAGAAGACATGAGTAAAGACATCTTGGCTCAAGTAGTCGCTGATCTGATTTCAAGCCCGGCAAAATTCAGCCTTCAGCTCGATGAGAGCACAGACGTTGCTAATCTAAGCCAGTTTACTGTTTTTGTGGACTATGTGAAAGATGACATGATAAAAGAAGATTTTTTATTTTGTAAGCCTCTTACAACAACAACTAAGGCAGCCGATGTGAAGAAGCTTGTGGATGACTTCTTCAGAGACAACAATCTTTCATGGGACATGGTTTCTGCAGTTTGTACGGACGGAGCTCCAGTCATGCTAGGAAGAAACTCTGGCTTTGGTGCGCTATTAAAAGCCGACGCACCACACATCATTGTGACTCATTGTATTTTGCACAGGCATGCATTGGCAACAAAAAACTTTCCTCCAACAATGGCAGAAGTATTAAAAACTGTGGTGGAATGTGTGAACTATGTGCGAAATAGTGCTCTGAGGCACCGCATTTTCAGCGCATTTCAGCTAAGAAAGCCCTGGATTTTTTTATACCATTTGTTACAACATATCTTTGCGAGCAATCCTTTTCGACGATGCTGGACATAAAAACGAAGAAAAGGAACAGACTTTTCTGTGAAAATGACATGAGACTGGCACTTGCCAAGGTGAAGCCACGCATATCTGAACTGGTCTCTCAAAGGCAACAGCAGAAGTCACACTGATTTGCAGGTATGTAATTTCTTGTAAGTTCATGCATTGTGTTGGTTTTGTTCTTTGAACAAGGTGATGTTCATGCACGGATCATTTTGTGCACCAGTAAAAAAACATATCTATGTCTTGAATTTGAAAAAAAAAAAAAAAAATTCACTAAAGAGGGGTTCGGTGAATGCGCATATGAAACTGGTGGGGTTCGGTGTCTCCAACAAGGTTAAGAACCACTGATTTAGAAATATTAGATAGTGGAGCAAGGGTCAGTTATATTTCAATTTAATGTTATACCTTAATTTCTTTCCTAATAAGCTATATCTTGTTTTAAGTAAAGAGTGAGTCTTTTAAAAGGGGCAAACTTAAAAAAAAACCTAAGATTATGTTTATGAATATGCTCCTTGTGCTATAATTCTTACTACTTATAATTCTTCCTTACTTTGTCTTCAGCACACCTGTCAACTCCAAGAAATCTAATGCTTCATTTTACTATAACGATTTTAAGTTTATGTCAAGGTGTATGCTGTGGCAGGCAGGATAGGCCCGAAATGCTCGGAGACAGAGTGATAAACTAAAAGTGGCAGCTTTATTGCTGGAGAAAACTTGAAAACAAAATACAAGAAAACTAAACTAAACAGTACCAGAAGCACCTAGGAAAACCATAGCACAGGACTGGTACAACACAACGATAGACAGAGAAAAACACAGGGCTTAAATACACAAGCAGGACAACGAGAGGATGGGGAACAGGTGGTAACACAGCTGGACAAATCAGACATAACGAGACAAAGGAAGCAAAACAGAATACACTGACATAGGACAAGGACTATCAAAGTAAAACAGGAAGCATGACACATGCGCAAAGATACAGACTCGGAGACACGAGCTTCACACCTAGACATGACTGACTCAGGAACAGAGGGATCATAGAGACAAGGGTGACTAGACACGAGACGTGGGACCAGTACAGGCACAGAGAAAACATGAGAACAGACATTAAACACAAGCTAAGAAAAATACAAAGGAAGGAAGCCAGGAAACGAAAGATAACCAAAACCAGGAATAACAATCATCAAAGAATATTAAATCAAGATCTGAAACACAAATACTGAGTCGCAGACCCAGTACCGTGACAGTTTATATGCAATGCTGAGCAATTTGCACTAGATTTGAACGTGAACTCAGCCATTATCTTTTACTGGAGTAAATCTGTGGCAGCAGATAGCATCAACTGTGACAAAAAAAATATTCAAAATCAGTTCAATTTCAAATGGAATAAAAGATGTTTCTTTACACATTATTATCCATTATTCTTTCCGGTTAGGAAGCTGGAGTGAATTCTTGGAAACCGTTAAGTGGTGATGTCTTTATATCTTTCAAGATGTTTTTTGTCATGTGGGAAAGCTTGGAGTTTGCCCTGGAGCATGCTGGAATAGCGGAGTGGGAAGATGCTTTTACCACAGCTCCTCATTCGTGCCCTGTAGAACTCAACTTGTGGGGAAAGGGATTAAGTGTTTCAAGATGCACTCCAAAACAAATAACAAATTCCACTTAAGCACAAAGTAACAGACTTCTCAGATTTTCTTTGTGGTACAGTAGAGTAGACTGGTCAATACCCATGATGGCAACTATCAAATGGGATGCCTCTCTGCTTATGAATGTATTCACATTCTGTCAGGAACACAGTGAAGTAATTGCACTGACTGATTCCACTCGAGGTTAATCTGAGCTGACATCATGCTGCAAATATAAAAGATGTACTGCAAGATTTAACAGAACAGAAATGGTGTGGTGCAGACTGGACAGACAAGTCTGTGTCTGTGAGGACAAAGGCACAAACTTGTTTACTAGATGTGTGTCCTGCAGGTCATTCACACAGACAGGATTTTTCATAGCATTTAGCGATAGATCAGTTGATACCACATCTTCCCTATATCACAGTCTGTTGATCGCATCGAATCCAATTCACTCTCTGCAGGGACTAAGTTTACTGTGTGTACTCTTATCCGGATTTCAGAAAGCCTTTTTAAGCCGTTTTGCAATTAAGTTAAAAAAAAAAATGTAAATAAACATTATTATTATTGATATTTTCATTATTATTAGTTATTCATTTTGAATTTGTAGGCAATTAGCTTGGCCTTCAAGAAAATTAATGTCATCAGAAAAGGTTTTTACAAACATGTGTTACATCCATGATAAAACGCACAGAAACGCATATAAAGTCTGAATGTGAGAAGACAAATTGTATTAGACCCAAATCCCAGATAGCCATCCTCACGTGGACTGAGGCATCTGCAAGCGGCAAGATAAAAGACAGAGCTGAATGTGGAATCCAAAATTCTCCACAGAAGGATGAGCTCTTACTCCCGCTCTCAACAGCGGACGGCTTGACACTGATGAGCCTTTCTTACGACTGAAATTTGAGCCCAGCTCCATAATCCCCTCCATCCAAAGTTCAGACCATCGCCCCTTGGTTACAAAACTGCGTAGTCATGCAGAGTTTGTACATGTCAACACAGCACTGTTGTGCTGATGCCTTTTTCATAAAAGAGATAGCAGAGCCGAAGCAGAATACATAACAATACCTGGTCCAGAATTAAAAGATGCAAAATTCCAGCAGTGGCTCTCCCTTTCATTTTGTAAAATAAATCCCTGCATCTCTTTTGTGTTAATAATCAAATTATGACCCGTTTTGATGAAAGCTCCACTTCATTAGAACACGCCGAATTGAAAATCCTCAGGATTTTCATATTTTAACTCAGAAAACAAATTTGGTTGAGAAGAATAAACTCTATAAAATTTAATATTTTTGTTAAAAACTTATTTCATATGTCTTTGACTTATAAAAAAAATAGTTTCAGATTGATTTTTTTGTTATTCAGTTGACAAGTAATGGGTATCTCTCCAGACACTGCAGCAAGGTTTTCAGCTAAGCTCTGAAAATCTTGCTACAATGTAAACTGACAAGATCAGAACATATATTGAGAATTCGGCACAAGTCTGATATTCTCACCAAGCTTGCTAATCTCTCAAGACCTCATTTTTAAATGTGGGCCAGTAGAGGTGTGATTTATACGAAGAAAGAACCTCCTCAATCTTTGACATGACTGAAATACCCCTTTCATTAGAAATATTGATCCTCACTGTTAGATAAACAAGTCAGAGTAACTGAGCTAGTGAAAGGGAGGCAAGAACACATTTACCATGTCTGCTGTGCCGGGCTAATAGAATCTGTTTGGTTCCTAAATGTGTTATCAACATTTTAAAATGCTGACACTTTTTCCCACGAATTGACTGAAAACAAAACATCAATATAAGCTAAATAGTTTGGAAAATTTTGATGATAGATAAATTATTGAGCTGTCATAAATACATGTAATGATTTTTCCCAGACACGATATAAAAAAAATAATTGTACAGTTACAAACAAGCAGCCAGTAAGTGACTTTCTCAGGACATAATTCAAGTGAGATCTGTGAAATTCTATTATGAGCTTTACCACCATCTTCCGCATAGCCATTCACTTTTCTGTGGGCCAGGGTGACAACCATTATAGATGGGGGAGCCAATTACTTCTTCTACACTATGCAATATTTATGAAACACTTAGCCAACGGTCTGGGGGTTAATATTTCATTCACAGATAAGACTGAAACTTACACCAAGCACAGAACTTCAAAGAGAATTGCTTTAAGTACCTCACACTGTGACTACCATATCCTGGGTTGTTTCAGTGTATCCCCACTCCAGCCCACTCTTGCATTAATGGGATTGATTAATGAAGACCCTTTTCAGCATGTTTTCAGTGGAGGGCTTTGCATACTGTATGTGTGGTTTAGAGACTCAAGCTAGTGATGGGACATTGATCAAGTCCCACTAATTTCTGTGGCCTCAGGCAAGAAGCAGCAGCACAGATTAGTTGCTCAATAAACAGTCTGACAGTGCCTGGGTCATTTTCAACTGCAATTAGACTTTGTTAGCCTAGGACTGAAAAATTGCTTTTGTACAGCAGACAGACGTCAGGCATCTTCACTGTACAGTATTTCTAATCCTTTCCACTTTGAAGTTATGAGGTATTCTCGGACTCTGTTTCATTTTATGTTTAGAGCCAATATCATAATAATAATAATAATAATAATAATACTTTACTTTATTCACCTTTTTGGTTTCTGTGCCGTTGTTTTTATAATATTATGTATGTATTGTGTTTTTATATTTTTTCAGCCAATGCCATGCTGCATTGTTTACAAATCGGATCGACTGTAGTAGTAGTAGTGGAAGTGGTAATAGTACCTACTATATTAGTATACTATACAAATAATATACTACATTATACCTATTAATAAAGTATATATTGTAGCATGTTCATTAACTAACATAGTAAAATTAGCTAACTGAAGTCATCTTGAGCATGAGAGCTTGCGACATCATTTTTTGCCACAGTCTCGTATACATCCTCTGATAATGACATTTACATCACTCACACCCTCATATACCCAAAGATGTTGTAAGTGTATTTGAGCATCCATGCTTGATTACCAAATACCAAGCAGAATTTATAATTTACTGTATGCAAGTAATTCTACAGTATGTCTTGAACATTTCTTTTTCCATAATTGTTCCCTAAATTATCTATTCTGCTCCATCTAAAATATTTCGCCCCTTAAAAGCAAAACACCATCATTGTGATCTCAAACTTTAAGCAGCTCGCACGTCTCTGTTTTGGTTTTCAGTTAGTTTTTTACCCAGCATGGTTACAAGGTGATGCCAAATAGAGATGATGCTTTTCATTAAAAAAAAACCAGCATGTTCCGCATCAAACATTGTTCCTAGTTTCAGCTTCACCACTTGAACATTGTAATGAAATCATCTTAATTAGTCACCCAGCCAAACAACTGGACAGCCAGTCACCCAGTTAGTTATCATAACCACACCTCTTTATTTCTTCTTTTCTGATTTTTTTTTCCTCTTGATTATATTTATTTTAAATACAGCCTGAAACATGAAGCTCCTCTGTGCTTAACACCCTGTGACTTACATGATTATTCCAGTTTGCAGTGGTCAGCAGCAATGTTTAAACCGTGCATGTTACTTCCACATGCACGGTTTAAACATTGCTGCTGTGTCAAAGAGTGCCTCCTGCTGCAATCTGACGGTTAACAGGAGGCTTTAATTGATTGTATGAATATTTGCTATAATTGCAACTCTGGCTGGTTGGTGGATAAAAATATCATACAGCAGAAAACATTTTGATCTGCTTTTTCCAAGAGGGAATTACGTGGTAGTGTAGTGCTGCAATTTGGGTGAGGAGAAGTTCTCAGTCAGACAGGATGAGTCACCACAGGATGGGGGGTAGGAGATTGCAATGATTAAACCACACAGACACAAAGTCATGTCAGGAGCACCGATGGAAGCCACAGATGTTTCACTCTGTCAAGTCACACCCTGCAGAGCAGTGACACACAAACTGAGATTACACTCACTGAAGATCAAATTCATAGAAACTCTGCAATACATTTCTCTTCAAAATGTTCAAAGTTAGAAGTCATCCTTATTAAATCAATTACAGATGGTTTACTTGAGACTTGTAATCTGTCAATAAGGCACAAAATGAATCTAACATTTCTTATTTGCAAAAGACATACATTTACAGATGGGTTTCCAACATGAATATGTGTGATAGTACAATTTCCCATTAAGACTGCATCCTCACCCGACATGTTTTCTTGTATATGTCTAATATGTTAAAACATCTGAATTTCTGAGAGGAAATATTAAGTTTAAATGATCATGAACACATGCGTGTGTCTCAGGTAGTGTGTTTGCATTGTTTAAATGCTGCTTAAATACATTAATACACTGAAGTTGTGAAAAAGTCTACATGACAGATGGACCCAAGTATTGGGGGACTCTTGTTGCAAATAGGTGCTAGACACATATTCAGCTGAAGGTGAGTATGTGACAACAAAGCAAATGAGTAAAATGAGGGGTCCCTCTTAGAGAAAGCAAAAAACAATATAATTAACAATTTAGCTCAATGTGCTGACATTGCAAAACGTCTTACATTTGTGTCAGAGAAAGTAGAGAAAGGAGAAAGTGTATGGAGTAACAGAGGTAATATTGACTAATATTTAGACAATTTGTCTGCTTCAAGAAGATAAAAAAAAGGAAAAGAAAACAAGAATGAACGAAAACTGGTATTTCCCATAGTTGCTGTCATGGCTGTGCGTTTGTTTACCTGGTTGACTGTCGTCTCCATCTGTACACAATGGAAAATCAATGGTCTGCCATTTAAAGCTCGCCAAGCCGCTGTTTGAGAAGTTCTGTTGGTAGAGGTAACAAAGGCATCTGTAATTTTTATGTCATCATTATTGACAGTGCAGAACAAAATGTTAGATGAAGTTCCATAACCGTAATATTTCAGTGTTATCTTCTTGGCTTCTGTTATATACAATGCTATCCACCCCATCCTCTGCTGTTTCGCAGTAGTCGGACTCTTTCATTGTTCTGGAATAGAGCCTATTAGGAAGGGAGTGCAACAAACACAAGAGGTCACTCTTATTTGGGGCAAATTAACAGTAATTACACCCCATCATAAAAAGCACTGCGTTAAGAAGCATCCCAGTTAGCACATACAACGGGTGGGTTACAGTGGGAAAACAAACTGCCCAGTGGTTCTATAAGCCCATTAAAATGTGAAATCCATTTTGACCACCAGGCCCACTTAACAAGCTAACAAAGGCCTGTGTAATCCAGCCTGCATATAGGATGAGTGATTCACTGGATAATTTGCATCATCCTGAGGAAAAATAAAACACAATTAAAGGCATATTTACAAAGTAATTTTTCCACGAGGCTTTCCGCTTCGACTACTATGTGCAAACATTATGTCGACCAGAATAAGTGGGTCATGCAATGTTCCTTTTTTGATACTTTCAACAGGTAATAGCAGCACTAGTCAGTCTAGACTTTTGAATATTCTGAAATAAACAATTTTTAGACACCCAGTCAGAAAGAGTTTATAGTCTTAAAGTTTCCCCTCAAGAGATTCATGCTCCTACCCTTCTTCACAGATGGGGAACTTTTCAGCCAATTTATTATTCATTGCATCTTGGGCCAAGGGAAAATTAATTCCTAACATGAAGATATTTGCAAAGGCATGAAAGCAATCTAATTTTCCTTAATCTCAATAGTAGGGGCAGAAAGAAAGCCTGCCTTAGATCAAAGGACCATGTTTGTGTGCTTGGCCACTTTCAGTCACTTTGATTAGGTCCATATCAACACCTCATGCGATCAGTGTTTTATTTCGTGTGATCCTGACATTTCTTTGCTTCACTGAAAGATCGCGTTTGCAGTCTAATACAGATCCATTCTGCTACAAACAAAATCTGCATCAGCTTGAACTGTCTATAGTTTCATATTGTATTCTGTGACCTCTACACGGTGGATAGTTCTCCGCTCATGTTAGATAATATTGCTGTTTAACTCTGTTTTCAAATATGGATGATGTTCTTCATTATTATCGAATGCCTTGAATTTATGTGGCCACTTTAAAAAAAAAACTCTTAACTGGAATTCGTGGTACAACATTTGTGTGGGTATTTGGCTACACGGAGTGAAGAATTTTGGGTATGCAACCCACGTAGACATGCTTGTGTGATAGACAGTAATTATGCTATGAGTAGGTAGGTTGATTGAAAAGTTGGCTTTGAGAGGTGACAGCAGGGTTCATGAATAGGAAGAAGTGTAGGAAATAAATATATCACAAAAAAAGCACGATGTGAAACACAGACTGTGTCTGCAGAGGACAGTTTTTATATCTTAATACTCAGTTTCACTTTAAAGAAGAGAAGAAGTTCCTTCTCTATCATGACTCTGACTCAAACAGCACGAAGACAAACAAGAGTGCACATAGACTGGTTGTGCCACATATTTTTGGCAATGTATGAAAGCACACAGCAGCAATAAGCAGTGTGGATAGCAGTCCAAGCAGACCAACAAAAAAATGAAATTCTGTTCTAAGGCACAGAGGAGTGACAAGGTATTCTGAAGTGAAGCAAAAGCAAGTTTAAGGTCTATTTATGAGGTCTAATTATTATTACCGGAAAACATGATTGGATGTAGGATAGCAGTAGGGAAATGGCCATGCTGGCAGCTCTCTGACATCTCATTGCTACTGAGGGTTTCTATTGTCATCAGTCTGAACAGTGTGATTTTTAGCAGGCTGCCGTGATCGTGGTGTGTTGCCAGCACTGTTAGTTTTTGAGATGTTTTCTCTTTTTGATCCAGTTATCGTGAACAAGTCAAAATTTGACATGCCGGTTTGATCTGGTGCAACCTGCAGAAATGTTACTTTACATATCTACAGCAGCCCTGCTAAGGTGAATCGCTGCTCCACAGTCGTTCTGTATCCCTTACAACAGCAGAAGAATGCATAGTCTAATATCATGCCATTAGATTAGTACTGATTTTTAGTGACACAGGGATTTATAGTACTGAGTTCTAAAATATTTCATTTTTAAATGATTGCTAGATTATGAATTTTATAAATACATTTGAAGAAATGTTTTGTCATCATACAAATGTCAAGATTTACCATTAACTAAGAGAGACATTATGAACACATCTTTCTACTTCTAGCAAACATTTTCCCAATGTCCTTGTTATCAGGTCCCTCCTTACAAACTGAGCCCTCCAGAAACACCCATGCAACGTTTTCACAGAACGTATTAAATAAAATATCATAATCCATAATCTGCAAATCCAATTTGAGGTCAAAGCACAGATGCATATCTTGAATAAACATTCACATTCCAAAAATGAAGGTGGTGCTATTTTGAACCACAGCAGGGAGCATCTAAAACTGTAAATCATAGCAAAAATGTTTGCTTAATATGACTATTGATTTATATATCACGCAGTAGATTTTCCACCAGATAGTTTCTGAAATTGCATTTTGGGATTTAACATGAATTTCAATCATCATTTTCCCATCTATTCACTAAAGCATATTCATCACTGATAGCGTAATGATGTTCCCTACACAGTTTGAATGGTGACAGAATAAGTCTCCTCAAATATTTATTATACTACATTATTAAATTATGTTCAGCAGTAATGGCTTTGTTTTCTTTTCCTTTTTTACTCTCACTGCAATCTGAGATACCCAGTGGTACAAAATACCATTAACTTTGGTCCCACTGCTGACTGTCTATTTGTTTGATTCCATATATTTAACTCCTCTGTTTAAGCCAAGTCACCCCCCTGTCTCTCATTCGCTCTCTCACACGCACACAGACTCTACCCCTCTTTTATGCACATAGGCACAGGGCTCCCTCATCCCATCTTTTAGAGAGAATGGGTAATTATATAAACAGCTTTCAGCGAGGCAGGGATTAGGTCCCAGAGAAAGTGATGCTGTCTAATGTTGGCATATTTCTATCACATACTGAAAAACAGGATCATGAGTATGCCTCAAAAAGAGCAGGAAGAACCAGGAAGAACACGGTGAAGTGAGTGTGTGTGTTGGGGGTGGTATGTATCATTTGTAATATAGTTTAATGCAAAATATCAATGTTGCCACTTAGACCTAAGGATATCACTGTGAGATGTGGCACTGACATTGCATTTAACTACCGCAGAGACGAGGATGTCCTGGAGCGTAATGTGAGCGCAATTAAGTGTGAAATGTGACTTGTATTATTGCTTCAACTGTTTTGTGTAGAATATTTGGTAGTAATTACTACATATCTAGGGTAAGAAGCGGAATGAAACTACATTAAACTCATATTCCCTTTGCTGTGAGAGTAGCTGCTTACTGATGTTGTGCTACCTCCATGTTCCCCACTGAAATACATTTCAGACGTCAAGAAATCCGTGCACGGCCTTCACAAGTCAGAGTCTACAGGTAATTGAAGTTCTTTGCCAGCAATGATTGAAAAGTTCCTACAACCTTCTTGAAGAAAGAAAGAAAGAAAGAAAGAAAGAAAGAAAGAAAGAAAGGAAAAGAAAAATCTTCATGGAGGACCTGGATGCCTGCAGAGACAGTTTTCCAGTCAACGTGTCTTCTGGCAGGGGGGGATTGTATAAGGAAAATAAAATGTCAAGCTCTGTCCCATTGCAACCTAAGCACAATATCTGGTGTCAAATGGAATCTTCCCTAGACAACGATGAGCATGCCATCTGTAAATTGCATTCAGGGGAACAGTGGATATTGGAATAAAATGAGCTAAGGAAAACATGTGTATGCCTGCTAGCTTTTTGTTTGTGGCTTTATGTGATTCACTGACCAAAGCAGGCCTTTCATTCAAGAGTTAATTTTGCACTATAATGCATTCCTGCAGTTTTACATAAAAATAATAATACTTTCAAGTTTAGAGTTGACACATGTTTTTATTGTAAACTGAAAACTGAATCAGTTAATGCACCCCTACTGACTGCATGTATTTTTATGCAGTAAATCACATAATGTTAAGAAATACTAATGTATTACCCAGAGGTACCTACTATATATGAATAATTCTATTGACTGCTACAGACAGAACTGGTATAAAGATGCTTCTTAGGGAATTTCCCACAGTAGTGGAAGCTGAAATGTTTCAAGAGATTTGAAAGAGAAAGTTTTAAAAGTGGTCACAACAACATGTGAGTGAAAATGTCTGAATGAAATTAAAAAGAATAAATCGCATTAATCAAAGTTGATAATCAAATCTAAACACATCAGAGTAACTCAGGATAGCTAAAACAAAAGGGTTTTACACTTTTTATAGATAAAAATGACTTGGCCAGGTTGTGTTAAAAACAGCTGAGCCTGCAGTCTGAAACATTTTCTGTCCCTTCTGCAATAAAAGAACTGCCGCATACTTATTTTTATTATATTCTTTTACTTTAAAGTTGTTAAAATATGAGAGCTGTTAGCATCGATGTGCATTGATTTTGACTGAACTGCTTTCGGTACTTGTGGAGAAAGTGTTTGGATTCCTGAGTTCAGGAATGGTATCATGAAGAACTTTTGTTAGTGTAGTAAAAAATAAATAAAAATTGTTAAGACAGCTGATTGTTTGGCCATTTATTTATACTAGCTTGCCAGTAAAACCCACTGAAGTGAACTCACCATCTTTAAGATGGTTCTTGTTGTTGCAACAGCTGTTAGATACACTTCATGTCTAGTCCACAGCTAGGAAACTGCATTTGCTAACTATGGTTGGAATAGATATTTGCATGATCTGAACAGCAGACAATACAGTTTTCATTTTTTCTAAGATCACTCAAATGACTACCCTAAGCTGCAAGTGAATATTAAAAAGACAATATATCAAAACTGCAAGCTGACTGAAGCTTCAGGTCACATTACACCTGCCAACAATGACTACATTTGGTCATTTCACTACAAGGTTTCCTTGCAGTTGCCAAAAAGTGAACATGTGGATTTTCAAAAATGTCAAATTATTCCTTTCAGCGAGGTATTAAAACTTAATGCTGCCTAGCAGTGAAGGAACAATGTTAAATATAATGTGACCATATCCTCTTCTTCGTGAGATTTGTCCTTGATTTCGTTGAGCACAGAATGACTTTGCCTTCAGTCATTTTTTGTCTCATTTTTGCAGATGTTTTTCTTCCATCTTGAATAAATAATGGTCTGCAGAAGCCCTTGCTGTCGGCTACTGCCTCTCCTAAATTACAGGCTATTGCACTGCAGAAGGTGGACTGTAAAATGGGTGCTGAATGCTGTTGACAAAAAAAAAAAATCTCAGACATAACAACTGTAACGTAGTTGTTTGGACAGCACGCTGGTGTATCTGCACATGTTTGATATGAAAGCATTTAAATCAGCCTTTTTTTAATTTACATAAAATTTAAAAATCTGTAGTGTTAGGATTACTGTAAAATGAGACTGCTCAGATGAAGTCTATGAAACATGCACCTTTGATGCACCTTGCCCATCAAAAGAGAAAATCACAAGCAGTAATAAGATATTTATGACAGCTTAATGGCCACCTCTTAAAGTTAGCGTTAAGTCAGAGTAAGTCACAGCAGAAATAGATAGAATCTTTCATTAAATACAATGTCAGTCCCCTCTCGGCTGTTCATGAAAGGCCATGTCAATGGCTAATCCACTATTACAGACATCATTTGACGCCTGATAACTTGTCACTACCAATTCCCCGCTTGCGTGTAGGTGGGACTCTAAAAGGACAATCTGATAGTCATCCGATCAGAGGTCCATGAAACACAAAGGTTGTCTGGGGGTGTGCTTGCGACATTTAGTGGAAAAACAAAGCACAAAAGCAGGCAAATCTAATTCATATTCTCTTCCCTTAGCAATTCTTCAATTAAATTGTCAACTACCATCTCAGCTGCACAGGAAGAAAGCCGGAGTGAGAGAGAAAGAAAATTAAGGATAGATTTATAGCTGTGGATCTCAGCCATCCACTGTTATTTTACTCCAGAGCCAACCTTGGTGATATCAAAGAAAAGCGTGATGAAATGTCTCCAAATGACACACAATGAATCAAATCAGAGATAAGTGTTAATGGAATTACTCAGGGAAACATTCCCAATAACTGATGGTTCTGCTACAAGCAGTTTATAGTACCCTTTGTGTTTCTCTCTTTTTTTTCTTTAATTATAAAATTTTAGAGTAATATATTTGATTTTGTTCAAATGCAGCTAAATGACTTTGCAAAATTAGGAGAGTCAATACGGGAATGATTTAGTGTCACCATCCACTATCTCATATAAACAGTGTGGGGTGTTGGTAAAAACAGCAAACGTTCATTGCTAAGCTTGACTTTGGGCTTTAAATGTTATACGTTATCAAATCTAGTATTCAGATTCTACGTAATGGCACAACAACAAAAGTTACTTCTATTGACATAACATGATGGCATTACTCTTTTTTTTTCCAAAAGGGGTCTGTTTGTTTGCACATTTGTCTCACTTAAGTTTTTTTTTAAAAAAATTCAGTCTTAAACATTACACAAAGATATTCATTATTTCATTTATTAAGGTAAAAAAAATTAACTATCCAAACCTAACTGGCCCTGTATAAAAAACTAATTCCACCCTTAATTTCCACAAGCCACACCCACGCTTGATTACTGCCAGAACTGCTTAATCAAGAACTTATAACCTAAAGAAACTCAAGAACACATAAGAAATAAGGTCATTGACATCTATCACTCTGGAAAGGATTACAAAGCCATTTCTAAGAAATTGGGAGCTCCACTGAACCACGGTGAAAGACATTATCCACAAATGGCAAAAACTTGGAACAGTGGTGATCGTTTCCAGGAGTGGCCAGCCTATCAAAATTGCTCCAAGAGTGCACGGACAACTCATCCAGGAGGTCACAAAAGACCCTACAACAACATCAAATGAGCTGCAGGCCTCACTACTTCAGCTGACGTCAAAGTTAATGATTCAATAAGCAAAAATGGCACACATGGAAAAGGTCCATGCAGCAAACGACTGCTGACCAAAAAGATCACAGAAGCTGGACTAACATTTGCCCAAAAAAAATCTTGATGTTTCTCAAGATTTTTGGGAAAATATTCTGTGGACTGATGAGACGAAAGCTGAACTTTTTGGAAGGTTTTGAGAAAAAGGTTTTGAGCATACCAACAGTTAAACATGGTGGTGGTAGTGTTATGGTCTTGGGCTGCTTTGCTGCTTCAGGACATGAATGACTTGCTGTAATTGATGGAACCATGAATTCTGCTCTCTACCAAAAAAAAAAAGCACTTCAGTAATGAAGCAGGACAATGAGCTAAAACATTCTTGTAACTCCACCTCTGAACAGCTCAGAAACAAAAACAAAAGTAAGGTTTTCACATATAAATCCAATTCAGATAGCATGCCCTCACTTAGGCCATTCATGCTCGGAAACCCTCCAATATGGCTAATCTAAACTAATTCTGTAAAGACGAGTGGCCATAATTTCTCCACAGTGATGTGAAAGACTCGTTGCCAGTTATTGCAAACGTTTACATACAGTTCTTGCTGCTACTGGTGGCACAACCAAAGAGATTAAAGAGCAATTACTTTTTCATACAGTTCCAGATAGGTTTGGATAATTTTTAAAAATACACGCATCTAATATTCAGCCTATTTAATGTCTGAAATGGGAGGAAAATGATGGGAACAAATACCTTTTTACAGCACTGTACCTTAAACCAGGTGCAGTGAAACGTTTATTCTTTAGAGCCATTAAAGATGAGGGTAGGGTTTGTTTGTTTTTTTCAAAGTAACAATTGGAAAATAACTGAAATAACCTGATGACATAGAAAACAGCAGCACAAGGCTTTCAGACAACTTTGCAATTAAATTACTACTCACTGCTATCAACCTGTCATGACTGTCACTAAATATCTATTTATAATACTGAATGTTATTATTTAACACACTATGAATGGTATTTTGCATAGAATCCAGACTAGCACCAAGTTTGCTTTTCAAAAAACAAGTCACTTCTGACATAGACAGTGCCAGTCATTTTATACTGAAGGGGGGAAGTGAAACTATTGAGCAAAATTCCCCAGGATCCTGTAGCAACAGTCCTCTGCTCTACTGAAGTGTCCATGAGCAAAATTCAGAATCCCAACAAGCTCCAGAGAAGCAGTTCTGTAGTCATATGCAACCTCTGTCCTACTTGTGGGAGGACAGAACGGAAAGCAGAATTTTGGAGGGGTTAATTTGAGTTCCAAAAACAGCCTGAGGGTATGCTCTGAACCATGAGAATACCAAACATCTCAAGGACTGATAAAGTAGTCCAGATAGCCTTTGCAGTCTGCTACAGTTGTTGCTATCAGTTTAGGAATTATGGATGAGATGGGACAGGTGAAACTCGATTGACTCTCCTACTCAAGACTAGCTGATTGTGCAGGTGTTCTCTTTATTTATGGCAAATCACAACATTCTTCTTTTATTTCAGCTGAGGCCCCCTCCCCAAACACAAAGAATAGAGACAAAGCCAACATTTCACCATATTACGACATGAGTATGTTGGCCTGTAGGCCTCTAGGCACAGCTCAATCTGCGCATTGCTTTAACTTACACATGACCTAAAATGGAGAATTAATGAAAACCTTAATTAAGTCTACAAATGGGGTATTATGTACAGGCTCTTTGGAATACTACAGCTTTGGATGGTTGGGCCCAGAAGTAGAGCATCAGCATTTGTGCAGCCCCACAAAAACAAAACAAATGACGTGTCACAAGGAATGAAACAGGCTTTCGTTTAAAAGGGCTGTGCAAATAATCCAGCTGACTTAGCATTTGTAACTAAAAAAAGGGAGAAACAAAGATGGGAGAGGAAAAGGGAAATGAAAGAGAGAAAGAAGGAGGTACAGAGACAAACACAATATAAGAATGGCGTAGACGAAACACTAGAATATTCATGTATGCCGTCATCGTCTCCTTCTGAGTCACACAAGAGTCATAAGGATGAAAAGGACCGTTGAGAGAATTTTCTTCCAGGGAATTATGAGTGAAAGCCGTTTTTTAAATGGGATTAATCTGTCCTGACAGCAACAGAACATTCGGTGCTGTTGCTCATGACTTCTGGCTTCAGTACCCAAACTGTAAAACTACTTTTGCTATACAGTGCATTGTTCAGGAAAAACAGATGCAATATTTGTTACTTTATGTGTTTTAAAATGCCTTCAGCTTATATGCGATGGCCCATACAGGTAGCTACTGTCACAGCTGATTTGCATAGTGGCAAACGTGACTGCAGAAATGTGAATGCTAAGAAAACTGTATAAACTATATAAAACTATATAAAATGTGGGCATAACAACTGTGATGTACCCATGTGTGTGAAGTGTTGTTAAAGTTTTCACCACAGCTACTGCATGTTGTCTTTTGAACCAGAAATGACCATGTAAGGGGTAAAAGGTTCAAATGCTAAGTTGTCAGCTAACCTAACCAAGCTCGGAGAACTGATGCACAGTCTATGAATGTGCCTTACTACAGTTAGTGGGTGCACCTTGCTAACCATGCAGTTTGTGGATCAACCACACATACAACCTGTAGATGCAGCCATAGACTTTATCAGAACAACTATGTGTACACATAGAAAGAACTGGACTCAATGGGCAACATTTCATTAAAAACACTGGATGTTGTTACTTTCAGTTCTTGGCACTGATGCTGGAAAATCATGTCCTCTCACTCTTATTTCTTTTGGTTCTTTTTTTTTGTTTTTTTGTTTATTTTTCACATGCTCCTTTTCCGCCTCCTGTCTTCTACTTTTTGGTTAATCTTTTTTCGCATTATCTTTGATGTCCAAACTTTTTTTTTCCTTGAGCCAGTCAGGCGAAACCATTCTGCTTTCCTGCCTTAGCGGTGCAGGCTTCTCTCTTGCAACATTGTTACTACATTCTGTGCTTCACCTGTAGATAACCATATTTTCTTATACAGAGAAGGGGGGTGTGGTGGTTTGCAGATGGTATCCTAGTTGTCTGCAGATTGCACAAGTCTGTTGGTTCAGATAGATACAAGAAACACCATTGATTCTTCAAACTATGAAAAAATTGTTTGACTCCTATGTTTTTTTCATTCACTCATTAAAATGCTCTCTTTCCTCTTATTACCCTGAAGTTTCAGGGCATGATTGGCTTTAAGCAAATTAGCTCTAATTTAAGCATAATTAGCTCTAATTGGACAATGCCGACCCACCGTTGATATTGTAGTGTCGTTTTCTTTGTTACATAAACATACATCTGATATTTTAATGCTACTTTAACCAGGTGAAAGACAAATGATAGACACATAGATAAATACTTTATTAATTCCCAAAGTTTTTTGGTTTTCTTTCTTTTTTTCTTTTTTTTTTCCCAGCCTCTTCATCAGGACAGCATGCGACCAGCAGGAGCCGCTAAACACTGGCCAACACTTGCCCTTGCAGAGCCCTACAAGCTTTGATCCAAATCCAAAGTGACATCTCATAAACAGGTTGTCAAAAGGCTTTACCTTGATTTTGTCTGTCATTTTGTCCATCTCTCAGTCTCTCTAGACTTTGGTCAATAAATTAATTACAACCATGCATAGTTGGTTAGCTGGATGATTGTTGTCTTGCTGGCGGGCGCTTTCAATGCTACGTCCACTTCGCCAGACATCTGCTTTTGTAAATCTGAACATACTGTGTTTTACTTTAAATTAGCAAGAAAAGAGATGTGATCTAATATTTAAGATAATTAAGAAAAGTCAAATGCATTTCTTGCAACCTCATATAATTGAATAGACTCCAATCTCAGAGAGGAATGAAGTCAACAACGACAAATGGCTGTACACATGTCACTTGCATCCTCAGCTGAATGAAGCTTTTCTTTGTTATAATTTGTTGATTTAGTATTAGGGGTTGAATGGATAATAGCTATTTTCCTTCAGCTCTTTGCTTAACTAAGTACATTTCAATTGCCTATTAAAATGCAAATTGTTTCATTAATTGAGCACAGGGGTGTGCTAACTGCTGAACACAGCTCTTGTGTTTGCATAGGTAAATAAAGAAACACCAGTTAGTGATCATAGCACACACATTACCATGCCTAAATCGCCATGTTACAGTGTGAAGTGAAGTTTGTTTGTCTTTCAGTTTTGAATGACCTCACAAATAAACTATGTGGTAGAATTTAGCATTCGCATTGACCCATTAAATGATTAAATGAGCATTAATGCCAAGAAAGAGTTTGGGAAGGTTTCAGTTTGTCAACCACAGTCAGCGATGAGACAGTTAGCTCATGCTAATATGAATGATACAATTTGCTATATGACATTCATAAAGTTTTCCTCTTCTTTCAAAGATACAATACATAATAAGTTCTAGTCTTACAAAACAATGTGCAGAGATTAAACACATAGTGGTTGAATGCCCAGGTGTGTATACGTGAGACAATATAAAATGGGGATTTGTTATTATTTCAATTTTTCTTGATCAAGCTATCTATTTATAAAACAGGGTTCAGATAAGTCATGAATAAAAATGTGAAATGAGTAGTGTGTCCAGAATAAAATCCAATAATGAAGTTACAATGTATTGCACACACTTTGAATGGCATTTCCCATTCCTGGGAAAAAAAGGACCCACAATACTCTTCATCATTATGAGAGAAATGACATACATGATGGTAGCAACAGAGTGGTGAGGTGTGCAGAGGGAGCGGCAGATGGATTCAAGGTTAGAGGGGGATTACATTAAAGATCTGCTTTGACACCCTTCTTGTTTGCAGTCATGATGCCCAGACTAACTGATGATCTCAGGCAGGAGTCTTCATGGACTATGATATTCACACATAACATTGTGACTTGCAGTGAGAGTAGGGAGCAGTTGGAAGAGAGCCTGGCGAGGAGGAGGTGGAGGTATGCTTTGGAGTGAAGAGGAATAAAAGATGGAAGAGAAGAACGATAGAATACGTGTGTGAATGAGACAGGAGGAGGAGACAGATGAAATGGTGAACATGCAAGGAGTAGAGGTGTCAAAGGTGAGCTTAAATACCTGGAGCCAAAAATCTAAAGCAATGGACAGCGGACAAGAGAGGTGAAAAGCTGAGTGTGGGAAGGGTGGAGTAGGTGGAAGCGAGAGTAGCGAGAGTAAAAGGGGAAATTGACAAGGTGGTAGTGAGATCTGCTGTGATGTATGGTTTGAGGACAGTGGCATTAACAAAAAGACAGAAGCTGAAGATGTTAAGATTTTCACTGGGAGTGACCAGGATGGAGAAGATTAGAAAGGAGTATATCAGAGAGCTCAGCTCAACCGGTTTGGAGACAAACTTAGAGATGAAAGGCTGAGATGGTTTGGACATGCAGGGGAGGGATAGTGAATATATTGGACAAAGGATGCTGACTATGGAGCTGCCATGCAGGAGGAAAAGAGGAAGATCACAGAGAAGATGCATGGATGTAGTCAAAGAGGACATGCAGAGGATCAGTGTGGCTGAAAAGGGTGCTAATAAAAGGGTGAGATGGAGGGTGGAGCAGCTGAAAGAAGAAGAAGAAGATTATGATAGAAATCATTTCACGCTATCAAAGCTCTAAAACCGCACCAAAGGCAATACTAAGATGAACTACTTTCAGCTTTGAGTGACTAAAAGCAATGACAATTTATGACAACTTTCCAAACATCTCACTATATATTCTATTATATAGCTATAAAGGACACAAGGAACACTTAGAATATTACGTTTGCAAAACACGTTAAATTAATCCCCAGCAAATAACAAAAGAGCTTTACTGTCAATGACAGCATTGAATTAAGAGGAGGTTAATTCTAGATATGAGATATATTTCATGGCATAAATTCCCTGATGCATATTACAGGCATTTTCCCAGAGAGGATATGCTAACTTGTCAAGCACAGGTGTAACTAATAAGATTAATAAACAGTCATTCTGGTTTTCCAGTGTCAGGTGTTGCATTGTGCACATTGACTCACTGGTAGTGCTTCCTGGCATACCTTAAATGAGACTGAGCCATCATTAATATTATTAGTCACACCTGTGCTATTCCTGCAAACGGAAATGAAAATACTTGTTGCAAATAAGACTTATTTGATTTACTTTAAAGCTAAATGCATTAACAATGGATGATGAGATTAAAAAAGAAAAAAATACTGGATATTTGTAGACTCGTAGACTGTATGCCTGTGTTCACTGGCAAGTATGCCAGGAACTGTAATGCTGAAAGACTGACTGGCGGCGAAATTGTTAGTCAATTTAACATGAAAAATGACTAATAAAGTTGTGTGAAAGTAGGGAAAAGAAGCTGCTAAATTTTAGAACAATTTAATTTAAAATTTTAAGTGAATTAAGAGCCATTTGAAACTAAGAGCTAAAAACATTCTTCAGTCAGTAATCACTAATCATATCCACATGCTTTTGATGTGTGGCAATTTACATTGTGCTCAGAATTACAAATGCATCATATTGATTTGGTTTTAGCTGGTTAGCGGGTGCTTGTTCTAAGTATGTTTCTGATGTACTGCCAAGTGTCATTTTATTCTACACAGCTCATAACCACACTCTCTGGTCTCCTGATCAAAATGCTGCCTTAACCACACAATTATCTGTCCTATACAAGTGAGTGTTAGCAATGTTTGGCAACACTTTATTCTATACAATCCAAGGACTTTATCTACCTCTCATCCTTGACCAATCTGGAATCACCAATCACTTCTCTAGATCTTTCGGCCATCTGTCTTTGAGCCACTCTATCACTATACTGCCCACTGCCTGTGTCCAGAAGCCCTCTGTCATGTGTTCTACATGTATGGATATGATCACTCCTCTGCTGTTTAATTATTCAACTCTTACACTCTGTATATTTTGGCATTCCCCCATGATCCTTTAAAGACCAGCAGGTGGCTGTCTCTGCAGGAACCTGCAGAAACCTGGTTAGTTCTCATTAACAGATCAACATGCACCGCAAACTCTGTAACCACTATTACATCAAAATTACACAGAGGCATGGCATGAACAGTTTCAAGATTCCCCAAAAGAATCATTTTGCTTGATTTGACCCACACTGGTGGATCTAAAATCAGTTACAATAGTTACAAAAATCTGACCCAGTATAGTCTCAATGTCCAAAAAAATGTAGCACTTGTACAACAATATAATGTTTTAAAACATTTTCATTTTATGCATCTTAGGACAGCTTAGGGAAGGTCATCAAAATTAAGGATAAAAGAACAACATTTAGGGGGTTTTTGTTTTGTTTTTTACTGCTGTCAAATGTTAAAACAGGTCCAGTTTGACCTGAACTGTACATAAGGATTAATTCATTGCACATGGACCTAGAGAGGACACCAGAGTATTAAGTGTGTCTCACACAGAAGGAGGTTTAATTTGTAGTCACATATACAAGTTCACAGTTAGTCATAAAAAAGACTCTTGATGCTCTTAGTCCCAAAAGCACAACTTAAAGTGGGCCGGAACGCTCTTGAATGGCATTCCAGCACCTTCACTTAATGAGCAGTTAACTCAAGTAGGCAGGTTAATGCATAATACTGCCAAATTAGGCCTTTCTTTTTTGTGTCAACCTCTAGCTGATGGCATGGAGATACTTGCTCAGTAATAAGAAAATAATGACTTCTCACAATCCACTTACACTGCCAAAACATCCCCTTTTCCTTCCCATCGCTGTGATGTGTTTATAGTGCAGATGACAGTTGTGAATAATACTTTAGATTGTAGCTATCCAGCTGTCTGTGAAAGGTATTCTCTGAGGTAATCGTGTAACTAACGCCAAGGTCCGGAATCTGCTAGCAACTTTCTGTAATGTTAAAGTTCAAGCTACCCAGATATTTTTAAACTGCAGACTTAGAAATCTTTTTTCAGTGCTGATAACTAAGCACTTCTGATGGGATGTGAGTATAATTTGTTTTTACAAACTGCCAGCAGGAGGCTGCTATGTCTACACACAGTTACACAAAAACTTAAATGGTAAGAAAGATGAAGCAAGTGATATAGAAAACTCTGATAATCCACTACCATCAATATCATAACGACTGAACAGTGATACCTAGAAGTTGATGCTTCTTCAGGATATCTTCTGTTTTCTGATATTGGAGATGTATGTCATTTGGATAACTCAATACACATACAGTTCCTGTATGGTTTTGTTTACTGTATTTTTTATGGTCGCCATAAACATAAAGCAAGCCAAAGGACTGAGCAATCTTGTACTCCAAAGGCAACAGCACAGAGCTGCACACATTCAGAAGAATTCAGTCTGCACACATATTTACATGGAAGTGACAGCAACTGCTCACTGTCTGAGAGACTTTGGATGTGGATGCCATTGAGGTCATGTTTACACCACACTTTTATGGATACCAGCACTGAGAAGTCCACAGATTACTCTAAAAGGATTTTTGATGCTTGTCCTAGCCACTATCTGCCTGGTTGCCTGTAAAATAACCTTCTTCATCCAAGCATGCTGAACAGTCAACCTAGTTTCTGTGCCACAGCTGAGCAACTAATGGGTCTTTACTGGGTCTGAAAAGTTGTGGGTTGGATAACCCCCACGTTTTAAGAGTGTGTTTTGAATTGCACCTTTGGGATACCTGTGTAAAAAGCTGGCATCTGTCTTGGAAGGGGATGCTAAAATATTGAACCGTGGCTTTGGATTCTCTTGTGTAGAATTCTCTTGTTAGCATTAGAAATGGGCTGTTGGCAGCAACCAAAGGAGCTCTTGCCTAGAAGTAGGAGTAATAGTAGTCTGAAGGAGATGATTTCAAGGAATGTCAAGCAGGGAAGTTTATATTCTCCCATTACTTCTATTGTTGTGATATTGATGCTTTGAAGACAACTGTCAAGCTGAGATCTTCCTTCCTTCATCAAGGTAATCACATCCTAAAGATAACAGAGACTGAAATATGGGTGAAAGTCAAGCCTAGCAACAGATGATCATAAGCACTCATTTTCCACCACTTCACTGGACGAGGCTCAGTCACTTATGTACTGCTTTACCTGTTTATAAGTGTGACACGTAAACTCACTTTGTTAAACAAAGCTACTCAAATTTAAGAGACTAAATTTTTTGTATGTGTGTGGCTTCCATTTATGTGCTGTGCTTAATGCAATTTGCATCTCAGTATGTTGGCACTTTAATTAAGTCAACATGTGATAATTAAAAGCAGCAACATCTTCCTTGACTTCATGCCCCAGGATAAATAATAAGGTCTGGCATGTCTGTTATAAGCATTAGAACTCAAGCATTTGCTTTCATGCTGAAAGGGTTGGGTGGCAGTTTAGCAAATTCACTGGGATGCTGGTGTTTGGACAACAGCATGCTATAAATGTCACATACAGAATTAGTTTGCTTTGACTTCTTGTGAATAAATTATCTGAGAGGATCAGTTTCTTTACACGTGTGCTGCACTGGCTATTGATTTCACGTTCTTTGCCTTGTCATGTAAACACTGTGGATCTGCTAACAGTCAAATAAATTACCCTTTATTCATCCAAATCATTAAAGTTTTACTCTGTGATTGTTCTAATACCTGCCAGTATTGGATGTTGTAAGCTGCCACTTTGCAGAGTTGTGCAACTACCTCCAGCTCTAAGCTTTGGCAATAGAATTAACCACTACAGGGAACCAATGAGCTGACAGAAATGCAACAATTCTCAGATGATCGCAATGGATTGCAATTTCATAGTTTGAAATATCAGTATTTTTGATTGAAAACTCACTAGGTTCTGTTGATTTTTGGCAGAAAACCAGGGTTATTGACTTCACACTGCAATGCCTGCTGCCTTAAACTAAAGCTTAAGGGCAATACATAGTTCATCCATACATTCTCTTCTCCCAATCCTTATCAAGTTCACGAGGGGTGGCTGAAGTCTATCCAGTACGAAAGGCAGAGTGGACCTTGGACAGGTCACCAGCCTGCCGCAGGACAGGAGAGAGAGAACCATTCACACCTATGGGCAATTTAGAATGTCCAAATGACTTAACCCCACTAACTGCATGTTACACGTCAGACTGTGTGAAGAAGTCAGAGTACCTGCAGAGAACCCACGCAAACATGGCAAGAAAGGCCCTGACCAGATGGTGGATTCAACTCTGGACCTTCTTGCTGTGAGAAAAACACAGTGTATGACCACTCTACAAAATCATGCAATGTTTTTGCATTAATACCAAATGACAAATACCAAAGGTAATAGGTTTTTATCTGAGAAGTTTAGCCATTTAAATAGAAACACTGCACCACAACAACATGCGTAGTGCAGAGTCTAAATCACCTGCAAAGTTTATGAAAAATGACAGGAAAGACAGGCCCTGCCACGACCTGTGAGTCATGCTTCATCTCCCTATCCTGATTTCAGCACCACCCCCACTGCTACCACCCGCACCCCCGTGAATAATTCAACAACAACAACAAGAACAACAAAATACAATAAAAACAGAAGGAGAAGATGCATAGAGAAGTTTTACATTACGAGTTGAAGAATGAACAGTAGATCACCCAGCCCCCAGTCCCCATACAAATCTTTATAGACCAACCTGCAGCAGTAGAGAAGCCACCCCCCTGTATCTTATTGACGTGAATTACAACAGCAAAGGCAGATCAACCACCCACCATGGACAATAATAAGTGCTGATTTGATGAAACACACATTCGCATGCACACAAAAATACCCATACTGATTAGCAGCCCATATCTTTGGTAGGATTAAGTGAGCAAGCTGTGGCATCACCTATGTAGGCGTGGGAACGATTTACTCAGATCTTTCTGTGGGGTGGGAGTGGTTAATGTCTGTGTTAGCACCCATGTAACAATGAGTACATTCCCATGCGTGGGAAAGTTAATGATTTTTTTTTCTCTTCAGCCAATAACTGACTGTTAATTAAGTTAAAACCGTGTATGTAGCAGTAGAACCACTAATGAAAAATAATTATTAAAAAGCATTTGCATCTGTAGAAAAAGAAAATGCACAAAGTATAGCACAGATGACCGCAGACGAATAACAGTCAGGCTCATTTGATAAGCTTAAGTTGTTTCCTTTTAAAATCACCCAGTTTTTTTGTTTGTTTGTTTTGTTAAGGATTCAACTGAAGTCTCTCTTGTGACATGTTACATTTTATGACCATTTAAGGAAAAAAGAAGGTAATTTTAAATTTGATGGTACCAACGTGTTTAAAAAAAAGTTGGGTCAGGTTTATGTTTACCACTCTGTAGCATTCTCTCTTCTAGGAATGCACAATTCATCAAACTTTGATCCTAATCAGGATTTTGGCTTCCCACTATTAAATGAATATGATTGAGTGATACAGAAAATGCATCGCCTGCCAGTAGAAGCAAAAGCAGATCAAATGTTTCATTTGACCACATGTCTGCATGAGCCAATCACAGGGCTTCTCTGCATCATGCAGTCTGAAGTTTCTAATCTAGACTAGTCTGGATGAGTAACAATATCGTAAAAGACAGACATGCAACACAATTCAAGCATCTGGCCCTGCAGATGATAAAGCGCTTCATCCGTTGTTTGGAAATACTTTTTAGGGTCAAGTGATGCTAACCTAGATGAAATAATATGCGCAGAGTTTTGTCTGCATCGCAAAGCAACACAACTAACTTATTCGACTGCCTAAAAACACACCCCAAATTGCAGTATAATTAATGCATGAAGGCCAAGAATAACAACTCAGACATCGATAAAAGCGACACATCAGCATCACCATCAAGCTCAAAAAAAAGACTTACTGAAATCACCAATGCAATCGCATCCCATTAGATAAACAAGGTGAGTAACAAAGACATAACAGTAAATGATATGATATTGCCTCATGCAATTATTTTTCTTTACTCTGTCAATTTAATTTGTGTTAAGCTTTGGTAAAAAAAAAAAAAAAATTTAATTAATGTTATCTTTCTTTATTTTTCTCCTAAGAGATGCACTGATTTTAGGTGAATAAGGTGGACCGTGTTCATTATTGATCAAACAAATGTTTTCAGTTATTGAAAATCTGGTCTACGGAGAAGTCAGACTCGATATACTGTTGTTATAAATGGAGTGTGCAGTTTAGCATTGTCTTGAGTGAAATATGCATGGCTCTTCCTGACAAGACATTGTTGCAATGAGAGTGTAGGTTTGTCTAAAAGCTGTATATACCTCTGAGCATTGATGGCTCCTTTCAAGGTGTGCAAGCTCCCATTTCTTTAGCTACTACCCATATACCATCAGAGATGCAGGCTGATAACAAGCCAGATGGTCCCTCTCCTCTGGAGGGAATGGCATCCATGCTTTCAAAAAAGAATTTCAAACTTCAGTTTGTCTGACCACAGTTTTCCACTTTGCCTCAGACCTTTGGTCCAGAGAACACAGCTGCATTTCTAGGTCATGTTCACATATAGCTATTTTTTTCTTTTGGCCATATGGCTTTAACCTGTATTTTGAGGATGGCGCAGCGACCTGCATTCACGCACAATGATTTCTGCAAGTGTTTATTATGAAGTTTGCTTCTGAAGTGTGTTGCTGCTGTCAAAATCAAAGTAAGATGATATTTTTCATGAAATTGCAAAATGCCTCAGTTTAAACATTTGATATGCTTTCTATGCTCTGCTGTTTTACACAGTGTCCCAACTTGGAATTGGATACAAGCAGAGTAGAAAAGATACAACATGGGAGGTAAACAGATATTTCACCAGAGAAATGTGTCTTTAAAAACCTGGAACTTGTAATCCAGTGAAGTCAGATGAGTTAATTTCTCAATCACAGACGAATAGAAGAAGAAGAAGCAAAAAATGTCCAAAGTGATGTCTTGTTTGGTGATGATTAGTGTAGAAAAATACACCAGCAAAGCTTTATAGATTTTTGTCTAGTCTTTTCTGTTTTTTCAGCTGCAAAACCACTAAGAGGTCTCCAGGCAATCCAATTATTGGAATAAGATTATCTGGGCGTGGCTGATCTGCTTTCATTTTATTGGTCAAACCCCAATCTCTCCAATCCATCCCTCGTTTAAGAGACCTCTCAGCGGACCCTTTACCTCTGATAATAGTCAAATTCATCAGCAGGGGCCAGCAAGGTCTTAAGGGCAAGACATATTGTACAGCACGATCATCTCCTGCTGCTTTTTTCCTCATTTTTGTTGGAGACCAGCAGCTATCTGTCTCCTCACAGTCGCTGGCTGACAATCCAGTAGACAGCTGCTGTGTGTGTGTGTGTGTGTGTGTGTGTGTGTGTGTGTGTGTGTGTGTGTGTGTGTGTGAAAAAATAGATTCATCCTAAGACTTCTTAAAGGTCAAACCTCTACAAACCTCTGCAGTTCTTGTGGATGACTTTCCATTTAAACCCTCCTCTATGCCTTTTAATGTCTAGTGTAATCCAGTTCTTGTTGCATTGCAAAACTGCTTATATTAAATTACTTGAACTGTTGCTTAGCATAATTTAAAATGAGTCTGCTTCTGAATACCTTGACATGCCCTTTCACAGCACCAGAGTACAATCAAATACCTATGTATTGTATGTAAGTAACAGTTTGGGACATGGTTATGATGATAAAGCATAGATAAAGCAAAAGCCATCTTTCAGAGCACTTTGTTAACTCATTCACTGACACATATAAATAGGATGAACAGTATGGACAGTGTCAGCTCTGTCTCATGACGCTCTTATCCACTTAAAACAGATTGCTTTCATTATTATTTGATGATTCATGGAAATGATTTTGAGAAAACACCAGTATGTTTAGCCCAAAATGTGGCTGTAGCAGGTTATAATAACAACTGTGACCGTCTACAGTGGCACATATTAGCAAAAGTTTCAGCTTTTAATCTTTTAGTTTTTGTTAAAGATTTTCTTTTGGTTTAACATGCTGTATCAGTTACAACCCGCACAGCATTGATTTAAAAATTGACTACAATATTTACACCGTTAAAGGAGAAGCTGGCCTCATTAGCATGCTTCTTTGGATCTGTTTGCAGGATAGCACAGTGAATGTCATTTCTGCACTGTATGGGCCTCCAGCAGTCGGTAGGGAAGCATGAACATTAGCTACAGATTTGTGGGTGTTTCTTATCAAACTGTTTTGGAGTTTTTTTCTTTTCACAGTTGTTTGGCCATTTGTCAGTTTCTTTTTTGTTTTTGCCAACAAAAAGTATATCCAACAGTGCTGACACCAAACTGAAAAAACATACTGGATGCTAATTAATTCCTTAAAAACAATGCTTTCTGTTTCTTTTTCTCTGGCACACTTTTTTGACTAGAAACTTGCTATTTGCTTAGACAGAGTCATCTATTAGACCTCAGAATCAAATGAGAGCTGGATATAACACAGCTACAGAGTGCCGTGCCTTCGGCTTAGCTTGAGCACTGGAATTTAGTGCTACAACGTGTATTTCGAATAATTCGATTATAAAAAAAATTCTCGACGCAAATTCTTCGCTTCGGTGTTTCGTTTTGTGGCACCGCTCTGTAGCGCGCCATTGTCACCATGGAAACGCACATTCGCGACTAAAAACAGACCTGCAATACGAACGTATTTAGGAGCAGCGTGTGAATGAAAAGTTTGACAACATTAAGCTCACAGCCTCCAGTTTTAAACAGAAACACTGATAACACAACGGCAGCAGTGATGATGACGCTGGCACAGTTTAATGTGGAGTCTGTTTACACACCGCGAACAGCAAAGAGGCTGTGATCACCATTAAAACACTTACTGGGAAAAAACGAGCGGAAGTCCTTTATCAACATGAAGAAAAGCAAACTTTGTAGCTGCTCCAGCTGTTTTACACAGCGAAAAATCCGCAGTAAAGCTCCAGAATTTGTATTAAAATAAGCAGATGAACTGTTAACTTAGTCAGATACTGTGTTTAAATTATACAGCTTAATGAAGGCAGGGTCTTATTTTACATGGAATGGAACAGGGGTGAGTCTAAAGGGGGGCATGGGGTGTATCAGACCATATTTACTTCAGGCCTTTTATGACATTTTTCAGATTGAAAGTGGAATAATATAAAATAGAGTCTCATTTAAATTGCATTAATATTTAAAAATATAAAAATTAAAGCTTTTTTCTTTAATAAAAATGTACATGGGCCAGTAAAACTCTGAGACACTGACCTGAGGGACTTTAGGTTGGACAGTGAATTATTTTTAATATTAATTAACTTTGTTTCAAAGCACAGGGCAAACTTCAGAATGCTGATACGTTCACTCTTCCTCGCAGCAGCCACCACATTCTGCTTTAAAGGCTTACAGACACTCATTCACTTGCACACTTAAACACGCAGAAACACATGTATAAAAGCCTTTCAAGATTACAGAGTAAAGGTTTTTAATGCCTTCATTTAGATTGTATATTTATCTTATTTTATTAGACTCTGACTCTAGTTAGAGTGTTTATATATTTTTGCAATTAAAAAAATAAAATTGAATATGATTTTTTTTTTGACAAACAAAAACATTGCAATTTCTAAAATGGAAACCAGTGAGCAGTTCATTTTGAAAGACCTGTATTTTTTCTCTTTTGAATATTTATTATTCATTAATAATAACAAAAATATTTCTTTTCCGATTACTCGATTAATTGATTACTAAAATAATCTATAGCCGCAACCCTACTGGATTTACCCTCTATGTTCCCGTTCTTATCTAATTTCTTATGAAGTACCACTTGAAACATGACTGGTTTGTTCTGATATTCATTTAAAAAAAAAAATTGAATTAAAAGGCATTTATATGGCAAAATTTTTTTTACGCATTTAATCGCTTAGCTATAAAACATGGACACTAAATAAAAGAAGGTCAGACTATTGTTCAGACACATTATCTTGTCTTCCCTAATAATTTAAGTTATCTATCACAAATATTTTGACATTTCTGCAGCCTCTAAATACTTCATCTGTTGAACGTTGACCATCTCTGCCTGTGCTCACAATCAGCTCTCATTTTCCAAGCCAAAGATATCACAGCTTTTTCTTGAGGCGATGACAGCGACCTCCAACACAGACCTCATCTTGCAGTCCTGTCTGTGACATTTAAACCGGCCTCCAGGGATGGAGCAAGTAAACAAATAAGACAAGAAGGGAAGAGTTATAAGAACTAGACCTTCATTTTAGAAAAGGTTCAAAAGTTCTGCAGAGACCAGGCTATGCGGTCAGTTCCTTTTAAACTTCATTCACCATAGGTGCCTCGCATAGTGTCACACAGGTTGCCTCAGCCACATATAATATATAACCATGTAAACACTGGGATCCACTTAATATCTAAGTGACACAAAGAAAGATTTCATTTTCTTGACTAAAATAACTTTGCATTCAGTGATCATCTGAAGCCAAACTCTCATGCCATTCAAGTGCTGACCATAAAGTGTGTTACATAAGTTGGTTTCCTTGAAGGGGTAAAGCGAAGGCTTTTATATATTTTTTATATATCTTTGCAGTTTTTCTTCACATTGAAGCTTAATGTGCTATCAACTATAAAGTGCTTTTCCAAAGGGCCTTCCTGGAAAATGAAAAAAAGAGTCAAATATTTTAACCCAATAACAGAATCTATGACTTGTTTATAAGCCATAGCAGAAGAGTTTAAAATCAGATATGATAAAGTCGACCCTTCTCCTGTCTTCTCTTCAACTAATTCTCAAAACAAGCTTTGCTTGAAATCTTATTTCTTTAACATGCACACTAAAAATTACAAAAAATTACAAATTAAAAAGTGAAAATGAAAGAACATAAGATGTATGTGTACATTACAAACCCACTCTGCTTAACTTTCTGTAATTAACTGCAGATCCTAATCTCATGATATTTATATGCCAAAAATATGGCCTAAATTATATGCTATGGTGATATCGTCATAATTATAAAAAGCCCTCAAGGTTCTCTTGGGAGCATAAATATGATGATTAATTAATCTTAAGCTATTAATGGCAGTATCATCATGAAATGCCCGTGAAATGTATAGAGATTATAATAGCGACAGTTTTCTCGAGGTTACCTCAGTCTCTAGAGAGGAGGTCACTCAAAAACTGCTTCAGGGATTCTTTAATTAGATGGCCATGTACCTCGGATACCTTGAAATTAATACAAATAGGAAAGGTCCTTGTGATTTTGTGTTCTTATAGTTTGTATTCTTTCATCAAAACTATGTGGCCAACAATCTACTACCTTGACCGGTTATGCCTATGTTTAAAAAAGTCTTCTTTAATAGCTTTAGAGGCTTTTTTTAAAAAATTAATTTATATAAGTAAAGAAAAAAACAATAGTGTAAACAATGTATGTTTAAAAAAATGTGGTTCCATTTTAAAACTTTAGAAAGTGTCCTAACCCAAGTCATAGTAGTAGAAGCAGTTCTGCTGCTCTGCTCAACAATAGTAGTTAATATGGAAAAGGGACAGCTGTAACACATTCACCATCTGCAAGTTGACAGGCATGACTTTCCATTAGGATTTTGTAATCGAGCCAAACACCTTATCAATTTCAGTGAGCAGGTCATGAATTCTGAATTTGGCTTTTTGTTCAGCTCTATGACAAGTTGTACCTTTCACAAGCTGCCACAATCTGGAGATGTTGACATATCCTGAATTACAAAGCAGTTATTGCTACCACCTTTTCTTTTTTACCTTTATGTGTGTACAGGCACAAGGTGAACATGCAAACTCCCCATGAAAAGGCCCCAGCTGGCCAGGACCATCTTGTTGTGAGACATTAGTGCTAACTACTGCATTACACACGCTGTACCTTTCAAAATTTTCAAGAGCTCAGTTATTGTAGAAATATTTTTCATGGGTACGACATTGCTAGTCATTCTTGACCGAACAATTCGCTTTTTTTAGTTACTACAGTTACTACATTCCTCTGAATCAAAAGCTGGAAAAACAGTTACTTTATTCAAAATCAGGTTTTGACTTCTGGATCATTTTAAATGGGGTGTTAGACAGACCAGACCAATAATCTTGCATCAACAGTGTCTTAAGTGTCTAGCCGGGACCTCCCCACATCCATCTTAAAATCGTCTGAACAATCTGAAATACATCTGTCTATATTCTGTGTGAGCCAAGTCTGCTGTCTTCATTGCAACATCCATCTTTTAAGTTCTTCAAAGTCTTCTATGAGGGTTGATGCCTGAGGGACAGCTCACTGCAGGCCGGATGACCCAAATATTCTGCGCTGCCATCTTTTTTCACTTTGGTCTTATGCACTTTCTCATTCCATTTACCAGGGCCTATCTGCTCATTTACAGGCTGCTATCTCACGGGCCATCCATCATTCTGTTTTGTACCATACAGTGGCTTGGTATTACTTTTTTTTTTCCACAGATCTAAACTGTGATCCCTTACTAGTGTAGGCTGTCTTACAATACTTGGAATTCGCATAACAGGAAAAAACCCTGGTTCCTGAAAACTCATTAAAATAATATTATGTTTTCATGTTTTTGCAAAGAAGTGTAAAATAATGATTGAAAAATTGTGTTTTCAGAGCAGCGCCTGGCACATGCAACACAATATCTGCTTTTAGCAACTAAAACATGCTAAAACTGTTCTGTGGTTGCTCTATGACACCCGCACCCTACACACTCCCGTCATCTCTTGAGAAGCACTCATCATGCATGAAGAAAATACACTCTCTATGGAATATCTTAAACATATTCCAACAAGACTTGCATTTCCTCTGAAAAACCCTCTTATTAGAATTTCTACATGTGTGAGGACAGTGAGACAGTGGTGAGATGTGTGGTAGGAGTGGCATATGGGTTCAAGGTGGGGTGGGAGATTTCATCACGGATCGGCTCTGAGCCCCTTCTTTTTTGCAGTGGTGATGGACAGGCTGACAGATGAGGTCAGGCAGGAGTCTCTGTGGACTATGATGTTTCCAGACAACACTGTGATCTGTAGTGAGAGTAAGGAGCAGGTGGGGGAGAGAGGTACGTACTGGAAAGAAGAGGAATGAAAGTCAGTAGAAGAAAGACAAAATACATGGCGGAAAGATGAACATGCAAGGAGCCGAGGAAGTGAAGGTGGAGTAGTTTAAATATCTAGTGTTAACCATTTAAAGCAACTGCAGTGTATAAGAGAACAGCTCAAGCAGTTCAAGAGACAAAGAGAGGCAAAGCTGAGTTTGGACATGTGCAGAGGAGGGATAGTGGATATACTGGAAAAAGGATGTAGTAGATGTTGAAGCTGGAGTTTCCAGGCAGGAGAAAAAGAGGAAGACCTCAGAAGAGGGTCATGGATGTAGTGACAGAATACATGCAGAGGGTTGGTGTGATGATAGAGGAGGATGCTGGGTGAGATGGAGACAGATGACCCCTAAAAGGACCAGCTGAAAGAAGAGTGAGATCACAGCAGTTTATACATATTCATTTCCAGACTCCCAGTTTCACTATGGTAAGTTTGTTTGCTTGTCCTTATTTGGACAAAGCTAGGTCAATATCCAGGAATTGGGTGTTTAAAACCAGAACATTCTGAACACTTATAGTCAGTACAAAAAGTAAATGCAGTCAATACCATTTAATTCAGTGCCCTGAATCTTAGCTGTTCAATAAGTAATTTCACTCTTTGACACATACCAGTTTTAAGAGCTGAGAGCAGTGTCTGAGAGTCAGAGGTAATAAAAGAGGGAAGGAAACTTATGTTTGAGGTTAGCTTAACATGAACTTCTGCGTGTGTATTATGTAAAATATAAAATGGAAAATGAAATACGACTTTAAAGTCCTCTGGTTGTTATTTACGGTGCAGATAATACTGGCATATTGCATAGTCTTGTTGTAAGGACTGTCATCAGGTCATTTAAGTGCACTCACATAACCACACAGGCCATGTCCAGTTGTCTTTAATAGAAGACTGCTTGGCACTGCAACCTGTCTTTGTGCGTACAGCCAGTCTGAACACTGCTCTGTCTGTATGAGATAGACACAGACATCTGTCACTTCAAAATACTCTAAATGAATCCAAGTGAACCATGGCAGCAACCCCTCCGCATCTGTACAGCCCGTCGCTCTCTCTTGCTGACTCTCATCCTCATGACTTTGCACTTTTTTTGAAGAGAGAAACAGGATAGTATGCTTAAAGCCTTGGCACAGATACAATCTCAAATGGCACACAATGAATTAGACTCACCTCAGCTGTCCTAAAGAGGCAGTTTCAAAGCTGACCGGTGACAATCTGTAGGAACACTAGCAACCAACAGGAAAAGAGATTGGCTACAAGGTAAATCAGAAAGAGAACAGTGGCAAGCAACTTCAAATCCCATTGCTAACAGGCTTAAAATGGTTTAAAATAACATGACCGCCAAGTCTAGAAGATAAAATGGTCACATATAACAAAACATGGACCAACATTTACACCAAAATGATCTATCAGTTATCCATGACAAAATTAGCTTTTTCGGTTAACCTTTGACTTTAGGTCATGTAAGTCAAGTTGTTTTTTTTGTTTTTGTTGTTTAAATTTAAATTGTATCAGTCTGAAGGATTTCAAAGTTTCCACATGTGATTCCTATATGAAATTTGTTTGTAGAGAAAAGTTCTGCTGTTGTACTGAAAATTTTTAATTTGCACATGATGCAGCCAGCAATGTCCCTTGAAACATAAATTATCTGTGTTTTCTTGAACTACTCGATTTAAAATAAATAAATAAAAATTTCCTCTTAGCTTTGGAAACAGGTGGGACATGTATCTGTATCGCATCTGTCGCTGTAGTTTCCCAAAGCTTTACAGCATTTAGCAGATTTGGAAGATTTGCATACTAGTAAGTAATACAAATAATAATGATGGCTTCATTATGAAAAAAAATCATGACTTAATCCAGATTTAATTATCAATTAAATGAATTTATTTATGGCCTTTAACTTGCCCATATGTAAAAATTCTAGATCATCTCAAACACTCAAAAAACTACAAAAAAAGATGAAAAAAACACAAATATGACAATTCAATTCAGCTTTATTAATATAGCACCACAACACAAGAACAAAGCGCTTTATATTGTAAGGCAAAGACCCTACAATGCCCTACCATAGCATAAGCATAGACATATCAATATGGATATGTGGATGCTTACTAAACTAGAAATTGCAAAGACTTTACATCATTAAAGACTTTTCTGATCCCTGTCAAAACTTTCCAATAGCTTATTTCAGGTAAAATTATACTAGCATGCATGTTGAAGGCTTATTTAAATGTGCAGCTTACAAGCTATAATTATGTGTTCATAGCACCTGAATGTCCCAACCATCAGTCTGCTGTTAAAGCTACAAGCATTGGAATATGGATCGTGGAGACAGGGCTGAAACGTGACAGCTCAGCCAAATGTACACCATCTGTGTTTTGGGACTTGGGTAATCTTTAATGACCTGTCATTGAACACTCTTTTACTTTTCTCTGCAATTATTACTTAATGTCTGTAACTGTTGCATATGACTTGCAAAGTATGTGCTGTATAATATAATAACACAGTACAAAACTGAGAGAATATCCTGTCTTTGCCACACACTTGCAGTTGCCAAGACAAACACTGAATGCATGCCATGCCTTTGATCTCCGGTAAACCAGCCAAGGATGGAGTGACAGAGCCAAGGTGGATGATGTGCTGTGATGTCAGTGTTTATCTTGCACCCAACTGCAATATTTAATTTATTGGTATGAAGGTCAAAAGAACTGACTTAACTGAAGAGAATGATTTTTCTCAGTGTTTCTATAAGATGAATAAGTTTGACAGGGAAGTGCACAGTTACTATGCACAGTAAAACTCCTTCCATTACCAAAGCAATTCTTGCTGATGTGGAAATTTGATTCAAGAAACATTACATTCATTTACTCTTGTGTAATAACATGACTTGGTTTGCTGACCTTTGCTTGCCCCTCCTCCAAAAAAAACCCCATGCAACTCCCACTTTTGTTTACATGAAGGGGTAAATAAAAACACTGTGACAATAGTAAAATTAGACCAAACAGAATATTTAGTTATTTTCTGTCTCTTATACTGTTTGGGATGGACAGCTTCTATTAAAATAGCCCGCCAGAGCGAAAGATATTAAGTTCCGTGTCTCACACCACTTTCATGCACTCTGGCTGTGCTGTGCGGAGCAGTCGTGCAGAACTTGCTCAGTGAGGCCATTTGGACCTTGTCTCCTGGGAGTGTGTCTGGGACCGTGTAATGCATGCGAGTCACTCGCCTTTCAGATAGTCTCCTTCTTAGGCTTCATGTGTTGTGTGTGATACCAGCAAGAAAAGCTGTTTCACTCTACTGACATCAATTGATGTCCGCATCAAAAAGCGCCAAATAGCTTTATCCGCATTAAAGAAAGTGTGTGTGTTTTGCATACGGTGCCGTATGTTCTCTTTTTTCCTTTTCTTGAAAACAATACTTCAGTAAATATTTTTTTGTGGTTTGACAAACCAATTTAACTTTGATAAAAAATCGGCAGTTTTTGCTTGGATGCTACAATAAAAACAAATCACTTCTATTGTCTATGTGATTTTCAATACCTTTTTCTACATTTTGGTACTTCTAGTAAAGAACTGTACATCAACAGCAAAACAACATCTATGTCAAGCTTAACTTCATGCCGTCTTCTTTTTCCTGGTACCGCTCGGCAATTTATTGAAACATGGAACAAGATCCTGCCATTCCACTGTGAGTGGCCATCTTAAGAAATCACAGGACATTTGAATCAATAAGAAGTGCGCCAGAGACACTGATTGCAGGCCAGGACAGGAAAGGGAAAGCACAGATTGCTACCTGCATGTGCAGATGGTGTCGTGTCACTGGTTCAACTTGTTTCTTGCTCAGTGTGATACATGTTCTCGACAGGCACCGGTGGCAGACACACAGAATGTAAGGAGCAGGCAGAGCTAAATCAGATTAAGCTTGGCCAGAGAGCCAAATGGCACCTGCGGAAGCGGCGGAAGTTCCTGTTGTGCTGCTGTATTTCAGCGAATTTCCTTGAAGGGGGCTTTTTCTCCTTCTGCCCTGAAGGCCTGAGATTATTCTGTATTCAGTTATACGTTATATTATAAGGAAACACAGTCTTTTGTTTTATTCTTCTTTCATAGCAGAAACTGCAAAACAAGCAAAAAGTCAGCATTTTAGTTTGACCTTACAAGACCAAAAAAAACGAAACCTCTCCCTGTCACCAGTGTCAGACTAAATAGGAAGCCAACACAGATGAGCAGTTCTGCATGACAATGACAATGAAGTTATCTGCACTGACAGTGTAAGAACAAGTCAGCGCTGCTACCATAAATGAAAAGGCCAGTGTGTGCAGTCTGCCCCATGCCCCCATGCCATTGAGACCATTACTACTGCCTTCAATCTTATGGAGTTCTTAAAGACAGCAGGGCTAATTCTTAATCCATTTAAGACAAAATGGCAAGATTAGATTCCATACACTGTTATCATGAATTCAATGGCATCAAGAAAAGAGGATCCTGGCAACATGGCCAAAGAAAGCCGCAGCCAAGAGCAGTAGACATATCCAATCTGTAAGTGGATGCCCTGCTTTAAATGTCACGCCCTGATTTGGGCCAAGAGTAAACTCTTGAGAAGGCATGTCAGGTTCTGCAAAGCCAAATGCAGATGATTCACTAACAGCTGATAGTGACACACTCAGTACAGCAGGCCAAATGTGAGAAATAATGTAGTGTTAAATCACAGGAGATATAAGAAACTCTTTTACCTTTGACATTTTACAAACCAGAACAGAAGACGTCTAATATATTGTCTATTATTTCCCTGTAGTGGCTATCAAGGGTGCTTTGTGGTTTCATTTCCTAATCAATATGACCTTGAATGTGATCCATACACACTCACATGCCGTCCTCAGTCCATTCACATTCAAAGCCACATCAGTTGACAAAGCTTGCCTTGTGACGCTATCACAATCATCATCACAGCTCAGTTGTTTGTTTGTTTTTTCATGTAGCAAGTTGAACAGTGACTCACTGTTCTTTAGATTCAGTGTTTGCTTTGCATACTAAAATAAGGTTGTAATCATTTAAGAAAAGACAAGTGAGGTTTTTTTTTCTTTGCCTACCTACTCAGGAGAAAAATATTGCCTTTAGAATGATTCTGGCACTGCATATTAACAAATTATTTATGCCCTTGGCTTTGACTTGATTATGAGTGACTTCTACGAAAATAGGTGCAAATTGGGAAACAACATTACCATGAAACCATGATAAATTGGATAAGAAATTGTTTGTATCTGGCTCCGTCTAATTTAAAGCATCTAGTACATTAACACAAAAAAACTCCACGATTTGACTGGAATACAAAGTAGATTTCATATGTGCTGCACTGCCTCAGTGTTAAAATGTACACATGCCTCAAGCTGAAATTGTTATATCACCCACCAGAGTGGTGACCCTCTTAGTGCTGGTTAGATAAAGCATCGGTCAATTTTGGCTAGACAGAGCAACCACTCTTAATTACTCCTGTCTGTTCTGTCACAGGAGTAGAGCTTAAAAATATCTGCTACGAATCCTGAATGGAAAAAGAAATCCAGAGAGCAAGTTTAGCTTAAAGTGTTGATAAGATGGATAAGTCATTTGTTCTGTTGTCCCGGGCCTACAAAGTTATGGCTGGCATTGATCCTCGTGCATGTCCAGGGCTGCAGCTTAGCCCAGCTATCAAAGCAAATTAAGGGCAAGCGAAGTCAATGTCAATCAGCAAAGTAGTCTGCAGAGGGAACAAAAAGTGAATCACGGAGAAGAAGAAAAAAGGCTAAACATTAAAGAAGTAACTACAAAAAACACAGCAAAATACAGAAAATAATAACCAAAAAATAAACAAAACTGCTTTCTGTGTAGTTACAGTCAACACATTTCAGTTGACAAATGCCATTAAAAATAGTTTTGAATTATACAAATGAGGAGAGACAAAAATTTATATTTGTGAACATATAAATTAGAAGAACAGATAAAAGAAGTGGCTAATATTGAGACATCCTACCAGTGGCCGGATAAAGATTGACTGAATGGCACGACATAAATGGAACAACATAGTATACAGGAACATCTGTGCCAACTGTGGCTTGGAATTCCAGAAGTCAAAATGGGATACACCCCCTAGCATGGTCGAGAATGCCTGGGCTAAGATGCTGTCGGACTTCCAAATACAGACAGACAACCTGTTGATGGCTAAACAACCGGAGATAGTACTGATGGACAAGCAGAGGAATATGGCCATAGTGATAGATGTAGTTGTGTCAAATGATAGCAACATCAGTAGGATTTTGAGTGGGCTTATGGAGGAGCTCAGGAGGACATTTTGCACTTTATTTATGTTTGGTGTTGTATTATGTGGCTGTGGAACAACACTACTGTCCCATGCACTCCCAAGCTATCACACTGCCTCTGCCGTGTTTAGCAGATGGTGTGGTTTGCTTTGGCTCATTAGCATTTTTATGCCCTTCTCCATACTTTTTTCTTACCATCATTCTCATAGAGATAAATCTTGGTTTCATCTGTCCAAGTTCTAGAAAGTTTTTCTAGAACTGTGCTGGCATTTCTATTCTTGGGGCTTAGGAGTGGCTTGCACATTGCAGTGAACCCTCTGTATTTACTTTCTTGCAATCTTCTGTTTATGGTAGACTTGGATATTGATACGCCTGCGTTCTAGAGAGTGTTGTTCACTTGGTTGGCTGTTGTGAACGGGTTTCTTATCACCATGGAAATTCTGCGATCATCCACCACTGTTGTCTTCCGTGGATGTCCAGGTAATTTTCCTTTACTGAGTTCACTATTCCTTTCTCAGGATGTACCAAACTGTAGATTTTGCCACTCCTAATATTGTAGCAATTTCTCAGATGGGTTTTTTTCTGTTTTCTCAGCTTAAGTGTGTCTTGTTTCACCTGCATGGAGAGCTCCTTTGATCACATGTTGTCTGTTTACAGCAAAATCTTCCAAATGCAAGCACCACACCTCAAATCAACTCCAGGCCTTTTATCTGTTTAATTAATTATGACATAATGAAGGAAATGCCCACACCTGCCCATAGAATAGCCTGTGAGTGAGTGTGTCCAATTACTTTCAGTCTCTTTAAAAAGAGGGTAGTGCATGTTAAGGAGCTGAAACTCCTAAACCCTTCATCCAATCTGAATGAGAGCCATGGGTCTAAACATTATGTCAGTAAAAGTGGAATATGTTTCAGTAAACGGGTAAAAAAACAAAACTTATGTGAGTGTACAAATGTATATGGGTCTAACTGTATGTGTTATACAGAGACACACAGAGAAAGAAATGGAACTGAAATTCTTCCAAATTGGTGATCTTTTGTCATTAGCTCCCTTCATGCTTTGTTAGGTTTTCTACCAAAATGTACTGTTCTACTTATGAATGAAGCTGACAGGCGACATACTAAACATAGAATTTGATTTAAATAGATCACTCCCATAAAACAGCCAGATGTCACAGATTCAGATCCATCGATCTTTGAGTGAGTATCACGCCAGTATCTAATATAAGTACCACTTTGCAAACTATTGCTATACACAAATTGCTCCAGTCTAAAGGGGGGAAAATGCCAGTAAAATAGGTTATGCTAAGAAAGTTGAGTGACTCCTTCAGCTTTCCTCATGGTTAGGTTTCATACCAGAGATGTACTGATGTTGTAGGTTACACAAAAACATGACAGCTGATATTGACTTCATCTTACTTTTAGATCATGTTTTAGGTGAAATATTACACATTTGTCATTATTTACTTGTTTTTCTGTAACTGCCAGTTAATGGCAAATGAACTAATAGCACCAAAGGGGTTGTGACATTATACTTTTTTGCTGAATACACAGTTTAGTTATGGAAGATTGCTGTTAATAGCTCTGGCTAAGTAGTTTGCACTGTGCTCGTTTGTACATTTCTAAATTCATACCAGTGGTTTCAATGTTTAAAATACTTTGCATGATGCAAATCTGATGCAACTTTTTTGCCTCTAAATGTTTTAAATTTAGTGTTTCAAATTTTAAAAATCTCATGTTAGGAATTTAAGTGTGTGCGTTATATATTTTGGGCTCAATTAACCCTCAGCAGTGTGCTGCAGGAGCAGGCAGCCTGCTTTCCACTCTACAGCATCTCTGAAGCAACCATTAAATGGTAGCAGTAGCTGTCAGTATTCAATTTACATTTCAGCAGTGCAGTGAGAGTGTCAGTCCGTATGCTTTCACTCTGATCGCTGTGTATTTTCCTGGCCAGTGAGAGTTCCACTCTCACTTTACTTAATGCAAATCAAAACAGCTCTAGCTGCTTTGCCACAACAACATACATCCATAGTGATACAAACCCCCCCCCCCAACCAAACCCTCAGTCTAATTTGAATGCCACTCACGAGCAGTCAGTTTACTGCAGTGAAACATCGCCTGTTACAAAGATGCCCCCGCTTGTCACCGTGTAACAGATCAGTATAAACAACTCGCTGCTCTCTGCTCCTTAAAACCTTGAATAAGAGCACCAAGCTGCGTGTCATCTCTCTTGTCAATAGACTCGTCAATCAAGGCTGAAAATGGGCCACACTCAGTGACAGGCAGGTTGCTGCCAGGCCACAAGCTTTTCTTCAGAAATCAATGTGGTAATAATGCAGTATTACTTTGAAAATAACAGTGAGGTGGACACAAATATATAGGTGCGCAATATTCTAATCAGCTTCCTGTTAAGAGCATATTTCTAGCCATATTACTTTTTCATAATATAATGACAATTCTAACATAGCATTATAATGTACACACACGCATGCACACACACACAAGAGAGCAAGAGGGCCAACTTTACCAGGATTCCTACAATCTACATGTTGTTGCAACAATAATCACTAATGTAAAAAGTAACAGTGTACAACTTTTTTTATTTATGTATTTATTTTCCTTTATTTTGCTCCATTTATCTATTTTAACATACATTATGAGCATTCTCAATATGTTTTTAGAGTTACAATTTATACTCTAGACCAGGGGTCGGCAACCCTGGGCACGCGTGCCACAGTTGGCACGCGAAGGGTTAACTGATGGCACGACCATAGCTGGACTGGCCATCGGGCATACCGGGCCTTTGCCCGGTGGACCGATGGTGATTTATTCGTTTTTATGGGCCGATTTTTTTTTTTTATAACAACAATAAACAATGAAAGGTGCTGGATGGGCCAGATGCTGGCAGATGTGTAAAAATAACTCAGTTGTTTGGTGGTGGCTATGGCGGAGCTGCCACAAGAGGCCAGGTGGATGAGGGAAAGGGGAGGCAGGAGAAGGAGAGACCCGAGGCGGCCGCCGGTCCAAGTGTCAGGTGAACTGAACTTCAGGTAAGAAGTTATGACCTATAGTCTATCTGGGTCAGATATAAACCGAGTTTAGGTGTAGTTTATTTTCATTGTGCTGAGTTTTTACTGTCAGTTACAATAACTCGTACTGCGTACTAGCTAGCATGACGGAGTTTCTACAGCTGGGTCGTTGCTATGATGTTACTGATAGTGAACTTTATTTTATCCATAAGGTTAGGTAGTAGAGTTGCCAACCGTCCAGTAAAAAACGGAATCGTCCCGTATTCAGAGAAAATATTGCGTGTTTCGTATTGAGCTGAAAAGGAACACAGTTTGTCCCGTACTTCAGCTAGAATGGAAAAAGACACAAAGCTGGAGTTATTCTGCGTCTTTACGCTGTCAGCTGCCTCTTCTTCTCTCATTCAATCATGAAACTGATCAATGATCAGCTGATTGGCTTTTCTCTCTTGTTTGTTTATCACCCACTTTGCGCCAGAAAGAGGAAACCGCCGGATGTAGCGCTAAACAACAGCAGCACGTTTAAGCTTGATCAGCTATTGTTAGAATTTATTTAATATTAATTTCTAGTATCAGCTGATGTTTGCTGGAGCCACGGCTGTAAAAGCTGCTGGTCATGATGTCGGTTTGGTTATCTGGTGAGAGGGAAACATGAAGATGAAACCAGGAGATGTCCTTACTGAATCATCAGAGCTGAACAGCTGATGGAGAAACAGGATTACCTTTTAGGTGACATGCATGAGTTGAAGGGAAGTTATGAACTGTTTCTGAGAGACAAATAACACCAGGATCCTGGTAACAATGCAGGGGCGGGTCTAGCAAAGTTTTGCCAGGGGGCCAGGTAGGGCATTAACAGGGAGAGGGGGGCATTTTTCTTTCTTATCCTCATTTAAAATGTCTCGCTTTTATTAAATAATTATCTGAATCTTACAACCAAAGTTTTTATCTGATGTACAACGTATAGAAATCATACATATACCAACAAGACAGTGTACATCACTGTCACAACAGCGTCTGTTTTCATTCAAAGGCTTTATGGCTTTTCCTATAATACCTGGTGGGCCGTTCTCTAGTCAAAATGCCCGGGCCGATTTTTTGTCCCAGTCCAGCCCTGGGCACGACACGCAGTGAATTAATCTGAGAGGGTGCATTAAAAAATAAATGGCCGGGCCAGCGGTGCACATTGCAAATTAGCTCACATAGACACATTAGTTGTACCGCTTCTTAATGACGGTATCTTAGCTAACAACCCCAACTACCAGATTCAGCTTGTAATTGGCTAAAAATCACTTAGCCTACTGGTGAGAGAGACGTTGCTAGCTGTCAGTTTTTTCAAGCAATGTTGAAATTTCCACATTCCGACACTTCAAATGCTTCAGGAGCTGTCCACTAAGCGCAGCAACTGTTAATATAGAGCGTTATTAAATTTATTGCTAATGCAATTATATGGCACATTGACATCTGAGGAAATTTTAGATGGCACTTGTCACCAAAAAGGTTGCCTACCCCTGCTCTAGACATACCAATAACATGGAAACTGGACTAAATTTATTCAACAATTGCATATTTGCATTCTTTTGCATTTCTGAATATTAATAATTTATTAAAAAAAATATTATTTCAGCTAAACACGTAAAATAAGGTCCATTAATATTTAATGTAAAAGTCTTGCACAAAGTTTGAGCATGCCTCTAATATCCAGCATGAAGTCAACTAATTTTCCAGTCAAAACTTTTTTTCATTTTAGTTTTGATAAAGTAGTTATTAACCTAAGAGAGTTTCAAACTTACAATTAGGTCATGTTGTTACATATTAATTTGATTCTTGTTTCACACAGAGTGCCAATTCATGGATTACACTCTTTATGTGCAGCAACAGCAAGCACACCACCCTGCACAGACGGGCATGCTGTGTGAGCGGACACGCACCCTAGATGCACACCTCACTTCATGTTTTGCAGATACGCAGCAGAAAAATACAAGAAAATGTACAAAATTAGAAAGAATGATTATATATTCCACTGTAAAATAATAAGATAGTGAGATTTGGGTTAAAAAAAATGTAATTATATCACACAGTGGATAAAGACTACACAAGACAGTTATGTCCCATATGGAAAAGATATATATAAATCTTATAATATTTGTATCTGTCTTGTGTGAAACTTGTATGAAAAGCATACAAGAGTGAAAACAGATATAAGATCCCTAGAAAAATTATATAAATGAAACTTGTATGTTTTGGATACTTACTAAAACAATATATGAAAGTAATGAGAAAGTGGCCACTTTCATGAGTAAATCATATAAGTTTTTACTATTTCTTTTCCATATGGGGTATCTTGGGAGTTATTCTAAAAATGTCCACAAAGGTGCAATTCGATCCACAGTGGTGTTAATGTTTGGCTCCTGTGGGACAGCCAACTGCTGTTGATTCATTACCTACTTAAACATAATGTTTGTCTAGTCAAAGTAAGCATCTGTCATGGCACCCATATCAGATTTCTGCTGCACTACAATCTTCTTAAAGTGTGTTTAAAAAGAAGAAAGAAGGGAAAATTTCAGGCTCTTATTTAATAGTTTTGGAGATATTCATGTTCAGATTTCAGAGTGTGAAAAACTAGACAAAGTGGGTTGACAGAAAATATATCTTGAACGAATCAAACTGAAAATTTCACAGTAATCATTACATATATGTTCAAACTATGGACCATAAAATTTGGGGGGCAAACTGGAATTGGAATCCTATCTCAGCTAAAGTGGTCCTGACAGTTTCAGTTTTGAGCAGTGATTTTAAAAAGCACTCTTAGTTAGCAATGCTTGCAAGTACTTACAGTATCCACAGCATTCAACACAATGATGGTGGGAGTGTGCTTCAGTGCTTGTGCTCATGCTTGCTTTATTTCTCTCCATACGCTACTTTCAGTAGAGTCAGCCAATTTATTCACAAAGCTGAATTGTAATCTTTCAAACACGCTCATTGGATTCCTCTGTTTGGATTTTTGAATGAGATGAAATGATAAAGAGTTTTTGCAACAAGGTGCTGTCCTGCACCGAACTGATATTTTAGTGGTTTTCAAGTATTACTTTAATTCAGCATTTTCAAATAAAAATCCTGTTTATCCCCGTCCAACGGACACTTATCAGCGATCCCCACAGTGGTGATCAACATAAATCCACATGAGCATAGGCAATGGCACAATAGCTGGCAGACAGAAATAAAAGTGTTCAGGTTTAAAGAGCAATGCCAAAAACATGAAATGTTAGTATTAAGAACATCAAAGCCAAACAAAATCAAAACAGTTTCACAGTGAGAATCGCACAAGGGAAAAGCACATATGGAGTCAGCATTTTGAATTACATGCAACACAAATAAAGCTGTGCACAAAAGATGAAAATACAGACTCGAGTCTCCTGCAAGCCCAATACAGAGTAAACTGTTGTTGGTTTGAACTAAGCAATAGAAAGAGATTAAGACCATGTTGACAATACCACTATTCCTCCTGCTCCTGTTGGTAGTTTTTTATTTCTGATGTCACTTTGCATAAAGTGACATGACGGAGCCACGCTGTTCCGCCACGGAAAAACACAAAGAGACACAAGAACTAAAAGTGACAGCACAATCACATCTGTGACACTAACAAGCATTAACTGGACATGTGATTCAGATATGTCCCTGTTTAACACATGCTTTTATTTACGCGACATCTCAAGGAAGCTATGAGAAAGACGAGTACTGTAGGTGTTGTGCAGAACATCAGATAGGCGCTCGGAAAGAGAAAACACTGTGTAGCATGAATACATTATACTGAGACGAGAAGTGACATAATGAGGCTACAGTGCATTTTGCCTGGTTTAGGGTCCCTCACTAACCGAGGCTCAGGTTAGTTGTAGTGAGAAGCAAAGAGACAGGCATGGCTGCTCCCTTCATGTCTTCAAAATGTGAAAACACGATTAAGGTTTCACTCTAATATAAAGATGTTTCTCTGTGCGCTTCAAACACACCAACATCTCACAACAAGCAAACACACTTGGGAGATGAGTCATTCCCTTTATGAATCATATTGTCTGCTCTTCTCTTAACTTGTGTGGGGTTTGGTTTAAAAAAGAAAGAAAGGAAGAAAGAAAAACAGAATAAAATATTTTCAAATTCATGCACATTCTAGCATGGAGGTGTGAACTTGTTAGAAGACTAAGAGGCTTTATTTAGAAAGGACGAACAAAAAAAAAAATCCTTCACTTTTTTGACAAACAAAATCATCATCGCCTTCATCGTGTTTTGTCATTTCTCGATCGCCGAGATTTTATGCTGTATTTTCGTTTTTGCCATGTGATGCTTTCCTTGAATAAATGAGCAAAAAACCCGTTTGATTCTAGCATTTCGAGTGCATGTTCTTGACGTGGTATTCAGACATGTCCCTGGATCCCACATCAGGGACACCTGCAACTCAAATATGTTGAACACGTTTTCATCTCCCAAAACATTTCCAGAGTCATTTTGAAGAAAAAGAAACTGACAGGAAATGCTTCAGTCTGAGTTTTCTAGCTTAACTGTCTCCTTCTTTATTGAGTTTCAGAATGCATCACTGCATTAGCTGGCCTCATAATTTATCATCAGAAACAGCCATAACACACTTTTGACAGCAGACACCTTGACTTGCCACCATTGTCTGAAATTACATTTTTGACTCAACACCCTAAAGTAATAGTGGTTGACACACATCTCTTTTAGATGAATCGTTTGTTTGGTTGGTTGTTTTTCATTCCAGACCCCAAAAAATAATTACATCCTTGTGTGACATAGGTTTGTTTATTCTTATTCTTATTCTACTTATTATCATTATTATTATTATTATTAATGAAAGTTTTATTAAGGAAAAAAAACAACTTGAGGGCCAGAATTTAATATTGTTTAATATTATGAAAGGATTTCATGTGTATTTGTGCTACGCTCCATCACAAACAATGGAGGACAGACACACACTGAAATACATAACGGTTAATGATTACAGTGCAGGCAGTCAGCATAGGCTTTTATTACAGGGCTATTTTGATAAATCAGGTAACTCTCAGATGGTTTTCTGAGATTTAGGCGCTAAATGGAAAATCATTTAGTGCTTGGTGGGTGTTAATTTTGTATCCTGCTTGTCACAGCAGGGAAAGCACAAGTGCATTTATGATGGCTGCATTTCGCTTAGAGGCAATCCCGCTGCTGTGCATGGTTCACTGTGCATTCTTACAACGACCATGAAAAAACTTTATAGTTAAACATTTAAACAGAGTTTTGGCTAATGATGACTAATTAAACTGTATTTACTACCATGCACATATTTTTAATGTTTTCAGTGATTTTGCAGTGTGCAAGCTATTTATAACTAATATGGTCTTTAAACTAAGCGCGCTACAGTTTCTGCAGTAATCTATTACTTTTATTCTCATGGCAGTTTGCTTTGCAATGATGTACTGTAGGATTAAACAGAACACAGTAGACAGGTGTATATGAAGGCAAAAGAAAAATGCTATCACTGTGACATTTAAAAACAGAAGTGTCTCCTCATTTGAATTCAGACTTTATGTGAATTCATTGTCTGACAAACAACAAAAAAGACAAACAGAAGCATATTTAGTTTCAGCCAGAGAAATGTCACAGGAAAACGTGTCGTCTCGGGATGATGAGAAATTTCACTTGCTTTATTTATAAGGCAAGATATGTACTTGAGAAACTCCAACCTCAGCCAAGATTTCAATGGGCTCTATTCATCTTGAAGTCAGGTCTCAATTTTACACATTTCCTTGCCTTTTCTAACTTAGAACTAATAAAGCACAATGAATCAAGAGTCTTCACAAATGTGCCTCTATTTCACTCTTCCTGTTCGTTTATGAGGTGGAGTGTGGTTCAGTGACTACAAAAGCTGTTTTCTTTTCAAGAGAACAGAGCACAGCACTGTAGCATATAGGAGAAATAGGAGAACCCCTCCTGGAAATAATCAAAGTTTGATTCATTTGTTCTTTTTTTCTTCAAACTCTCACCCTTTCTTTCATCCTTTGATCTGTCTTTTTTTATTCAAACATTATGAGAGATAGCAGTGCTTCATTTAAGAACAAAACTGATACAGTATATTTAATTGGGTTTCCACTATAATCCTGGTTTTGAGTTTTGTTTTTGCAGAGGAAAGTTGTTTCACAGTCAAAACACCATCTATGGTTATACATTTGGTTCACTTGTGTGTTTGATTTAATCTGTCCTCTAATTTTAGCATAATTTCCCAGGAAACTTCCTGGAAAGGACTGTGCTGTTTCATACTAATTATATGGGAAGAGGAGACAGTGTTCTGTGACTACTGTCACAGTACCAATTTACTTGACTTTGTAAGAAAGAGCCAAGGAATGCTTCACAGGATATAGCACAATTGGGGGAATATTTCATAAAAACTGCAGCAATCTTAGAGATTAAAAAAAACTGGCACAGAGATGTTTAAATTCAAGTTAAAGCCATTCTGAGAATTGTGTACTTAGCAACTTGGCAAGACAAACACTTCCCACTTGAATTTGATCTGAGGAAACAAAAAAACCCAATACATTATGAGCAGAACTCAGAATCATTTAAAAGTTGTTATTAACACAAAAAATGAAAAAGAAATATGGTGGAGATCAGGATCTAGAGATCAAGATCGAGATATTATTCCCGAGGGGGCAGTTTGTTTGCAGCTCGCAGCAAGATAACCTACAAAACACATACACCAAAGAACACAGAATCACATAATAGAATTCAAGAAGGTAGTAGCGGCAGGGACGAATGAGAATTTAAATCTATTTGTTCTACAACAAGCCAAACAATGCCTCCTTCCTGAGGGCAGCAGCTGGTACTCTGAACACAGAGGGTGTGTGCTATCCCTTCAAATCCTCTCTGCCTTCTGGGTATCCCTAACTCTATACAGGAGGCCAAGATCAATGACCTTTATACCTACTCCTTTGCTACACAGTTTCACATTATATCCGCTGGACACTGAACACTTTCATATTTGGTAAAATAGGATGTTACTTGTGGGAACATTTACATACAGCTGAACATCTAAAAATTCCTCAGTGCACAGAAAAAATACTCTAGGCTTTGCCAAATAATAACTGGAGTTAATTGTAAATCTAACCTCTGAATACCGTCTTTCTTTAACCTGTAAGTTGTACCAAATTACACAGTCATCTCAATGAATGTTCTTGTTCTTTCTCATCAATGTATCTAAGAGCTTTCAGAAGCTATAGGCCCAGATAATTAGTCACATGGAAGAGCCCATTTATGGTTTTACATCCTTCTCAGTTCTCTGGGGCTTACATTCAGTCAGGTGTTGAAGAGATCTTGGGCCAGTAATATTGCACATCTTTGGTCATTCTAAAAAAAATCATTAAAGACTGGGTGCATGTAAGCACCCAGAGGCTGGCTGATTTTTGATGAAGGTGCCAAAAGTTTCTGGCACCAATGATCAAATTTGTCAGGGTGCTGGGTCTGTGACCCAGCATTTTGAGTTTATTTTGTATTTTTGATTTCTTATGTTATATTTGAATATGTTAAGTTCTTGTGTTATTTTTAATTAAGATTTAGTATAGTCTATCATATAATCAAGGTCACTTTAGTTTTGAGTCTTTGTCTGTTCTCCGTGTAGTCTGTCTTGTCCTCTGTGTTTAACTTTTGGTTGTGTTAACCAAACATGCAACACACCTAACCAAAAGTTAGGTGTCATGTATTCATGTCTACGTCCTATTATTTCCTGTTTTATTTTGAAGAGTCTCGTGTTCCATGCCCTGTGTGTTTAGTTTTGCTTCCTGTGTGGCGTGATGTTCATTTGTGTCAGCTGTGTTCTCCCAGGTGTTTGCACTTCTCTCATTACCCTTCTGTGTATTTAAGTCCTCTGTCTCCTTCTGTTCATTGTCAGGTCATCTGTTTAGCTCACCTCATGCTCCTGAAATTCATGTCATTTCAAGTCTTGGTTTTCTTAGATTTATGTTTAGCGTTTGTATGTAGAGTTTTCCATGTCTAGCTTTAGTTTTCCCAGCTTAGGTTATAATTTAGTTTTCACCATTGCCATTTTGTTTCTAGGTTTTTCTAACAGCCAGAATAAAAGGGTCGCTTTTTGTTTAACTTCAGTTCTCTCCCTCGTGTTTCCTGCTTTTGGGTCCGCTCCTCAAACACACTGGCCACCGGTGACAAAACTACATTCAGTGTGACTTAGCTCAAATGTCTTCACTATGCTAACATTTTGTTGAACAGCAGATGAACTTCACTCTCTTCATGACTTGCAAAGTAAATCAATGCTGTCTTGAGAAGAAACTTTTAACATGGGGGTGTAGAAATGTGTATAAATATGCAGCTGTTAACTATTCTTTTCTCCTTTTTTTTCCATGTGGACAGCCTTCATTCATAATCATAATCAACAAATGGCAGCTGGTGATTAGACTGTAATGAATTTGGTTGGAATGTCTGGCTTTTGGTGGCGATTTTATCCATCAATTTTTATTTTCGTTATGGGACTGAAGCAGAACCTCATTTCATTTTTGACTCTCAAAGCCCAGCTCTCTTCCACCCTCATTCACTTCACCCTATATTGATCTTGAAGTATTGATTTTAAGAGTGATGAAATGAAGGGTTTTGGTAAGTTGAGAGGATGGCCTAGAATTCTAACTCTTGTATTTCTTATATTTTATGACTTAATGTTGGCTGCAGAGGTTGAAATGTAAATTCAATTCAGTGGCAAAGGTGCCATTTTTATCCAACTGGGAGCAGACATGCAGTGAGCTGAATTTCTCTAATTAAAATCTGGGATTTCTTGCCTGAGTAGTTTGCCAAAGTTGTCTTTTGGCAAACTACTCTTCTTACTGGCCAATGTTGACCAGTAAGAACATGTTACAGGAAAAACTGGTAAATGTTGTATGTCTCAGCTACTGCATTTTCCAGACAATCATTGAAATCATTGTCATTTCTAAAAAAAGAAGGTGAAATGCAAGAAAATTGTGTTGACAATCAGGTTTTGGGAAATAGTGTATAGTTTGTATTTGTAGATTTCTTGAAGAAAAAGAAAAGAAAAAAAAACAGTCTTGCTCCTGTAATGATCATGGGAGTACAAGGTTAATGTCTTGCAGAAGGAAATACACAGGTATATTAACACAGGCACATTAAATAGGCACTGTGCTGCTGTGGCAATTGAATACTTGAGCTCTGGACCTGCGTGTTCTGTGGCTGAAGGACCATGAAAGACAACTGCAGTATTGACTGAGCGAATACAAAACTTTTACAAAAACAATGACATGATATACCTGTGCATATAGATTTAGTCACCTGCTAAAAGTGCATTTCATCTACTCAAGTCAAATTCACTGTGTATTGTCTTTAAAATGACTGACTGCAGAACTAAATTAACAATCTGTGACGACTAAAACCTCTAAGGCATAATGTACTCAAAGCTGAATTCAGCCAGGAGACAAATAGCAGGTAAAAACGTGCAAACCAAATCAACCCTCTACTAGTCTTGTTAGTTGCACCACTTAATTGGTAGTGCTGTTTGATGCGTCCTTGGTCTTTGTTCCGATTTTGATGAGCAGCACAATGTCTTGAAAGAAATTTCTTTTTTTTTATATATTTGTCCTCATTACAAACCTGTATGTGCACAGCTCTCCTTTGTTGGATTTTCATTCATCTAGCCTGACATGTTGGAACACAAAAACACAACTTAAAAAGTTTCCCTTGCATGCAGAACTAACACAAAGAGAATAAGATTGTTCTCCTGTTCAGACATCAAAAAAAAAAATGTGTTAAACGGTTAAAACAAAAAATGTCTATACTTGTTTATACTTACTCTGATGGATGAGAGGAGAGCATGTGAGGGACTGATGTCTGTCATGTTTTAAAATGCAGAGGATTGTTTTATACCCGAAGGCATGCTCTCTGGTCAGGGAGTGAAATCGGTGTAGTCTGTCATCTGAATTTGATCAGACCAAAAGCGATGCATGCTGTCATAATAGCAGGAGATTAGCGTGGAGTCTGGGTGTAAGGCAGAAGGGGGCAGGCTGGCAGTGTGTGGGGGTAACATCTGTTACAAAGCAACCCGGGGCTCGTGCCTGCATGTTTGACCTTGCATCAGCAAAGTTGGCTGGGATTCTTTTCCATGGACAAAACATCGCCCATGGCATGCACAAGAGGAAGCAATGCTTAACCACAGCTCTGATGCATCCAGAAAAGAGCAGCAGTATCCCCTCGAATCACACAAACACTCGCTTTGTGTGTGATGTGCAAATACAGACACACGAGCTGACGCTGATCTGCTGAGCTCCACATTTCCTTGCCTTAGGTCTCGAAAGAAGCACTTAAATACAGTCGTCTGGCTTTCATGATTGCAACAACAGGGGTCAGCTTCCAGATGCACAGCTGCTCCCCCTAACACAACCTACCCACCCTTAGATATATGCATTTGACAATTATTCTAATGTTCGCCGTGCACACACATGCAAACGCACATGCAAACACAAGCAAAAAGTACGCTTGTGTGCTTCCGCACAACAAAAATGTATGCAGCAGCATGTACGCACCAAAACACACATAGGCGCAGACATTCAAACAGCCCTCCAGGCCTTATTTGTATAAACAGAAGTTCTGCTGGAGCTGTGCAGCCGACCTGCTTTTCAGTGCTTGTGCATTTTTTTTTTCATTCTGTGGTGTTGAACAACAGCTGTCTCGCTCCTGTAGATCTTTCTGTCTGCTATTGTCTTTCCGTCGCTTTCTCTCAGCCTTTGTCATTCTTGTTTCTCTCCCAGCAGCTGTCCTCTTTTGCTCTCTTGCACTGTCTGTCATTCTGTCTGCCTTTTGCAATGTCTCATTACCACAGAGGCTACGGAAAAAAAAATGTCCTCCTCCCTTTTCCTCTCCTCCATCCATTCCTCTCTTTTTTTTAACCACAGCTAACTCCTGCTTCATTTTATCTTATTCCCCTTTCTGCGTGCATTTTCCTTTCCCACCTTTCTCTTCCAACACTCATCTCGTCACAGACAAGATGTCCCAAAGATTTTGCATCCCTGCGGCACCAGGGCAAGGGCAGAGAGGAGGAGGGGAAGAGAAGGTTAGAGGGAGGGGAGCAAGGGCTGGCATTTGTTGGCATTTGACTGGCACGGGGAGCACCAAGCTAAGTGGAATCAGATAACTGTGCACTTCTCTGGTGCACCGCAATGCCTGAATACTCAGAGTGCCCCCGTCCTCCTCACCTCTCACTCTCTCATTTGTTTGCAAAAATCAGCATATTAATAACATTTTATCATGCTTCTGAGATGTCATGGTGCACCGTGATCATGATTTTTGGCCCTCGTGCCACTATTAAATGCCTCGTCCTTTGACAGCCCCAGAACAAAAGCAAAAATATACTTTTGACCACATGACACCTGCTGTAATTAGACTACAATAGCAGGTCATAACTGAGTCCCTTGAACCTATCAGTCTCCTGTTTCTTCTACTATCAACCCCCCCCCCATAACCTCCAGCTGCTTGTTTCCATCTGTCTTCCACTCTTCCACTCACTCCTCCTGTCATTCGCCTCCTCTCTCTTTCTGTTTCCCTTTCTCTACACTAATCTCCCATTACCAGAGATGCCACGTTGGAGAAAAGAGTGTTTTGAGACAGCAGAGGCGTGTGTCTCTCCATCTGCAAAGAGGCCAGCTAAATCTGAGACTCCTCTTTACATCCAAATCTATTCCACCCCACACACTTCTCATCACACGCTCTCAGCGCCACTTACAAAGCTATACATTTACAGAGCAGTCGATGGGAGGTGAGCCTTGTTTTCATGGTGTGTTTATCTGACTTATGGGAAGGGGAGGGAAACCGGGGGGGAGTTGGGGGGGTGGGGGGCATCCTGAAGCGCAATGTGGCCCCCTGGTGATAGCCAGAGGTAGTGCAGATTCTCTGCAGATGTAGTTTTTTGGGGGGGTTTTTTGTTTTTTCATCTGTCGGTCTTGCTGCCCACTTGTGTGCTTTCATTCTGTTCACACACTGTCTGGGTGTTCACTGTCAAATCTGCAGCTGATTTAAGGAAGATACTGCACAACAAGTTCTATTTGGAAAGGCAGATGGTTTACCATGTTAGGAAGCCTAATCTCTCAGCGGGTAAAACATTTGCAACATGTTTATGGTTTTAATAGTCTCAATCCCAATCGTTACTTTGTGGTTCTGAGTAGCGCAACAGAGACAGCGGGGCTGACAAACTGGCCTCTAATTCCCACAAATTACACAGTAAAACTGTCTTGATTTCTAACTCACCTCTGGTGTTAGCAAGCCATGCAGGTTTGGTTTAGTTTCATTTGGCCGTGTTTTGAAATATCTGTGTGCTATCTCTTTTCCAATTAAGCTGTGAGATTATACTTAGGCACAGCAGTGATTTGAGCAAAACACTGTAAGAATGCTAAATTGCTTGCAATGACATGCTGATTTTTAGTTAATAACTATGAGGGGTGTCACCATCTTCATAGGTAAACAAGTGCAAGAAATTTAGAACCTTTTATTTGTTCATAAAAAATCAGTATTGGCAAAAATGAAATATGAACCCGATCATGGCATTACAACAAAAGTGGGGAGGCACTAAACTCATAACAATATACTCAATTAAGTTTAATTTGTTTGGGCTCATTATAACAGCATTGAAGTGACTTAATGCTCTTTATATTGTAAGACAAAGAGCCTACAATAATAGAGAGAAAACCCCAACAATAAATCGGCCCCCTCTGAATGAGCTGTTGGCGACCGGTTGCCTGTGAAGAGAGCAAGACAAAACTGAAGACAGCCAGAGATTAATGATAACTAATGATTAAATGCAGAGTGGTGTATAAACATATAATGAGTGAAAAAGGTGACTGAAGAAGAAACACTGTGCATCATGGGAAGACCTCACCAGCAGCCTAAGCCTACTGCAGCAATTGCAGGGAGGATTAAGGGTCACCTGATCCAGTCCTAACTAAGTTTTTACTCAAGATTTTTAAGTAGAGAGGGTGTCTGTCACCTGAATCCAAACTGGGAGCTGGTTCCACAGAAGAGTGGCCTGGAAGCTGAATGCTCTGGCTCCTATTCTACTTTTATATCCTTCAAACCACAAGTAAGTCCGCAGTCTGAGAGTGAAGTGCGCTATTAAGGGTGATACTGTACTATGAGGTCTTTAAGATCAGGTGGGGCCTGATTATTGACTGCCACCCAATGACAGTCCTCTTAGGCTACGTTCACACTGCAGGTCTTAATGCTCAATTCCGATTTTTTGATCAAATCCGATTTTTTTTGTCTGGTTGTTCACACTACAAATAAAATGTGACAGCAAACGTGCTCTAGTGTGAACAGTTCATGGCCCTCAAAGCGGCCCGCATGCGCAAAAGAAGACGTCACACACAACCAGTGTTGGGCAAGTTACTTTGAAAAAGTAATTAGAAGTGAGTTAGTAACTGAGTTACAATATTCTAAAAGTAATTAATTACTTGAAAAGTAACTATTGCGTTACTTTAAAAAAAAAAGTGTTTAACCCTCTGGGGTCCAGGGTATAATTGGCCATTTTTAACTACTTTTGATTTTCCCTCCACATTTTACCTTTAAAAACTATTTACTTTGCCTTGTTTGGTATCATCCTTTTCAGCACAACCTCACGTGTCTGAATTTTCATTTTCATTTTTCATTTTGACAAACTGTATTAACACAATTGATCTAAAATCAGACAAAAAACATAAAATCCAAGTAAAAAAGGTTATATTATTTACTGTAACAACCACAAACATGTTTATTGAATCATATTTCATAACTTTAAATGCAAATATAAATTGTCAATTTTAAAATCCTATGTACAAGTTTTGCAAACAACAAAGTTATTTGCAGCCATTTACCTTTTACCTTGATTTTTTAAATTTACATAACAATCATCTGTTCTGCATTCAATAAGTTGCCACACAAATTATTTGTGCCACTCCAAAAAAATAATTTCTGTCCACTATAAAGGAGAACATCACAGCCTGATACCTGCAGGTCTGACAGCAGCAGGTGTATCACTCCTCCTGTTTTCATTCAGCAGTCGCCTCATTGTTCTGACACACAACACAAAACTATCCACAACACTACACACTAACTACACAAGACAACACATTAACTACACACTCCAAACACGCTAAACGTCACAAATCTCTCACATCTCAAAACTCTCTCTCTCTCTCTCTCTCTCTCTCTCTCTCTGTTTCTGCTGTCTTCCTCTCTCTCTCACTCTCTCTCTCTCGCCGTCACGCCTAAAACTTCCCCGTCTTCCTAAACAACCAAATGTCATGTTGCCATATCATTTTTGATTGGTCAACATGGTGCATTTTTCCACCAAAGCGAAAGGGCTGTTTTTGTTTTGTTTTTTTATTTTTTTGGTCATGAGCAGAGAGTGCTTGCTAGCACTGTCCTTACAGTAAACATGACGAAACTATCCAGGAAAAACACCGCATATATATTGTTTATCATGACTCTGGTTTTACATGGCCTATCAACACAATTTAAAAACTGGTATATATCACCTTGTTGCTTTGTCATCTTCAAGTGGTCATGTGATTGGCTTACCACGACTACTTTATTCTTCCTCACTCAAACAGCAGCACACATGCGATTGTTTTGCCCCCTAGCTTCAGGTGTTGTGCCAAAAAAGTGATCGTCTGCCAAAAAGTGATCGTCTGCCAGAAAATAATTGCCGTCCGCGGGAGCGCGCACAGCTGCTTAAAGCTGTAGCGCCCAGATTACTTACGTAGACAGCTACTTCCGTGCAACTGATATAAGAAGCGGTAAGCTGAAGACAGCTTCAACTGTCTGTTTGTTAAAAAAAACAGTAACGCGACCGCACCGCATTTTCTTGTTAGTAACAGTAACGTTGTAACGATAGGAATAGTAATTAGTTAGATTACTCGTTACTGAAAAAAGTAACTCCGTTACTTGTAACGCCGTTATTCCCATCACTGCACACAATGCGCTCTGTTTATGGAAGTAAAAATGGCAGCTACAGAGCTAGTAGGTGTTGTTGCAGCAGTCTATAGAATTCTGCACAGTCGAAACCGACAGAATTTTGACAAATTAATTAGAGAAAGAAGGACACTGAGAAAAAAAAGAGCCCGGGCTTTAACAATGGCCTTGTTTGGAGCAGTGGCTGCTACCTCCTTTCTTGTTTGTCTTCTCCAGCGCTGATAATTGGCGTCTGTCTTGTGTCAGTGACGTAAAAGACGGATTTAATGCGACATGACCATTCAAACAGCAGTCATTTTTCAAAACATCAGATATGTATCGGATTCAGTACCACATACGAAAGTGACCCAGGTCGGATTTGAAAACATCGGATTTGTGCTGTTCACACTGTCATACCATGATCGGATATGGATCGCATAGGGTCAAAAAAATTGGATTTGATGCGCTTTCGCCTGCAGTGTGAACGTAGCCTTAGTTATCGAAGGTCATACTGTCTTTTAAGGGTGGTGGTGATGATTTTGAAGAATTTTGAATTTTGAAGTTATGTCATTTGTTCCAAGATATTTGTCACAGGAAAAATGAATAAATAGCTGGGAACACTTTCAGTATGGTAATTAAATTTAAACACCTATTAATTTCACAAAATGACATGTTTGACCCGGAGCAAGTCACGACCTCCTTGGAGCCTTAAGCGAAACCCTGCTGAGGGGATTTGCCACTGCCACACAGACACACACCTGAAAGCCCGGTGCTATAAATACGCCTATATAGAACAGAATGGGGTATAAACAAAATGTGCTAAATATGATATTTATACACAAATTCTTAAGCAATTAATATGAAAAAAAAACCCATAAAATGTAAATTATGCAATCCGAATTCCAAAAGAAAAAAAAAGTGACACTGTGTAAAATCTAAATAAAAACATGCAATGATGTGCAAATCTCATTGCCCCATATTCGATTGACAGTAGAACATAGAACAAACAAACAGATGTTTAAAGTGGAAAAATGTACTGTTTTAAGAAAAATATGTTTGAGGCAGAAGAGCAGCTTAAAAAAAAACTTGGCCAAAGCCACATTAATCACTGTGTAGCACCCACTCATATTTTAACAAAGGTCTGCAAATGTCTTTTGTTGCCCGGTTGTCTGCACCGAGCTGTGTTCTAAACAGTGTTGACAAATGGCAGTTCTCCAACATACAGTAACATATAGTTGCAATTCACTCTCTTCGGTCACAGAATAGAGGTCTTTGCTTGTATATTTTTTCCTCTCTTTTTAGGACTTGAACTTCCACCTCATCCTCTCATTTGCATTGCAAGTTCTGATTTGAGTCATATAATAGGACATTATAGTATATATAGGATATAACATGACATAAAATAGTAAATACAGTATAGCCATTCTGCTATATTTTCACATTCATTCTCATATTTCATCCATATAGCTAACATTTTCAAACAACATTTTGTTATTCTACAAAATTAGTTTGATTTTGCAAGTAGACTGAATGTCCCAGTGATTTATTGCAGTAGATTTGTGTATACATTACTTCATCTGCAGTGCTTTTCAACAAATGGCTTTAAAGATCGGTTTCACATGGCTAAATGTGGAGTCTAACTTTTTCACTTCTATAGCCACGTAACACATAAACAGGACTGATAGGACAAGTGTTAGGTGTTTTACAGCTTGCTGACATTTTCTGGTGCCATCCTATTATGGTTTTAAATAAAAATCCATACAAGCCTATTATTCAGCCAAAGTCAAATTTGAATACAACTACAGCTTAAATAGCCAAATAAATTCCAGATTGCATTTTAAGCCGCAGCGGTATAATGAAAACAATACATCTACAGAGGCAGCCAGGCAGACATGTTGACACTGCCTGTGCTATTTCCATGTGTTGTTTTCCTTCTTCCTCAGATGCTGAAGCTGAATAGCAGGTTTTCTGTCAATATGAGATCTAATCTCGGAGAGCTGACAGTATGAGAGAGACGCAAGAGTGCAAGGCATGTCATTAGTCAGATATCACACAGAGCATTAACGAGCAAGAGGTAATTGTAGGCACACAGAGAAGCATAAGGGCATATACACAAAGCCACACGCTGCAGCAGTAAATGCAGGAAAGTCTCTGTAATGCCATAATAAGGAGACAAAGGAGAGCCTTCCTTGTCATCCGTGTCCTTAATAAATATCATTAAATCCAATGTGTCTTTAAGGTGAAAACAAATCACTCCCCATTGATTCAATAACATCTGCCACATATGCAACAGCACTGCATAACAAATTAACACTTGGGGAATAGTGTACACAGAATAATTAAAGTTATTAAAGCTGGATGATAAAAAAAAAAAGGTAATTGCAATTTTTCAGCTTCAAGTAAAAATGTGATGATCAATAAGTTATAAGGAAGATCAGCAGGCTGCTGCTTAACTTTGCATTTTTCTGGCAATGAGGGGAACCTGAGGGGAACCACTTCAGCCTGCATTTATACTTCCCATGACCATAACACCCAGGATCCACCCTCGCTCACACCCCACACCTCATCCCGACAGCTTTCACAAGGTTTGCACCTTTACTCTTGTTTCTGGCACAACCGTGTGGGCCATGTGGCACGAGTTTCTATAGCGTCCCCTGCAGTATAGTCACACAGTGAGGCGTGTTAAATGAGTCAGTTTAACAAAAACAGAAACATACATGGAAGCACATTTTGGTTGTGTGTCCTGGGAATCTTACAAGACACTCAGATGGCTATAAATATTTAAATAGTCACGACAATGAACAGCTCACAGTCTAAATGCTTCAGTCTCGCCGTGGTTTGAGTTCAGTTCTTACGGGCTGAACGCATTGCGTGAAATACTTTTTTGCACGCCAGTATTATTGAGGGCCTTAAATTACCATTTAAAAAGATGCCATTGATCATAAATGGTGGAACTAAACAGAGACTACTAAAAAGCTTGCCCTTGCAAACTCTGGGTTATGTAACCCATCTGTTCCATCCCGCAGGATGTTTTCTTTTAATTGTTTGTAAATGATGTCTTTAGAGGAACATACTGTATGACTTTAAATCGGGGGGTCTGACATAAGGCCAAAACTCATTAAGGCTGAATTTGACATGCAGCATATCGAGAGCTGTTTCTAACGTTGCCACGAGCGCACTGCAGATGGGAGAGTTGAAGCATCGAGGGAGCATCTCAGAGGTGTTTTGAATTTCCCTGGAATAAAGCTAATGAAGACCCTCTTTACATGTTATTTTCAACGAATTTACATTTGAGTTAATTTACTTTAAATATATATCAACTTTGAATATTCTGTCATAGGTGAAGCCAAAACTGTGGAGATGCCAGAGACGAAAAAACACGATAAAGTAAATTCAGAATGTTGGGTAGTAAGTGATTTCTCTGTTTAGTGAGTCAGTAAACATCTCACAAGTAAAAAGGCAGAATAAGACCCACAGTGGACAAAGTGCAGACTGGCTGGCTCAGACTGGTATCTGTTAACTTGATAAGACATGCAAAAAAGAAACCCACTGATGTACATTTTAGGGAAAGAACAAAGTATTATACACTACTGCCTGCAGTAATTGCTCTGGAGGTCACTTAAACTGTCACTGCTTCTTTCAGTTAGTTTGCCTCCTCCACTTTTACATTTTGTTGAATGGGTTCCAGCTGTTTGGAGAGAGTTCCTTCAGCGGGTCCACCATCTGCCATTCCACGGAGGCCGACACTCATTCAGAATGAGGCTATTTTTGCTAAGGCGATATCCTTTGTAAAACAAGTTAAGTGTTCCACAGTTTGTAGGAAATCCTAAGTGATATTACACGCGTAGGAGATTTGGCTCATGGAAATTTGGTTTTCGTTGTTTTGTTTTTTGTTTTTATTTCTTTCTTTCTTTTTTTTTTGGGGGGGGGGGGGGGGGGGGGGGTGTTTACAATTCCATTGTAATCCTAAATCATAATTACTAGTATTTCAGAAATACACTGCACACTGCATTCCCAGATGGGAAAAGCAGACAATATCATCAATTAGCTGGTGAATGTAGGGCAGCATTTAGCAGCTAAAGATACTTCTTATTTTCTCTAAGGAGGTGAAGATGAAAAACACAGTTAAAAAGAGAGTGAATATTAGACCTTTATTCATCAAGTGGTTGAAGATTAGCAAACTTCATGGTTATGTTTTATATTGTATTTCCATTTATAGGTGTACTTCAGACTATATGAGGAAATCATCATATTAATTGCTTTCATTTCCTTTAGCCTATACAAGTGAAAAAATCCACAGAAGTGTTCTTGTATTGTATTGTGTTGTGTATTGTACAAGGCACTGTGCAGTGTGGGTGTGCTTGTTTCATTTGAATTTACTTTATTTCTTACATCAAAGCCTTTTTTATTGCATTTGCTTTGATTGTTTTGTTGTATTCATTTATTATTTTCTGTTATGTGTGTCTTTTTTTGGAATATGTATTTTAATCAGACCATCGTTTAAGAGAGTATCCTGCCTTTCCTTTCCCATTAAAATAAAGGTTAAAAATGTGTCCAGAAATGACTGCAGAGGTATGGATTTTGTCAACAAGCAAAGAATATGAAGTTAAAAGCTGGTTACATGATGGTGTAGGTTAATAATGCCTTTCTCCTGTCCCCATTTAAAAAGAAAAAAAAACTAACAAAAAAATATTTTTGTAGTGTCATAAAGAGCAAACCTATACATGCAAGTGTCTTAAGATGCTTTATGCAAATAACTTTGATTAGAACAAGACTGCAAAGATTTTAAATAAGAAAACTTTTCTTTCATTCATTAGAAATGTATTCTTGCACTCTGTTCAGTTACAGAAAATTAGTTCAATACTTGAACATAACTATCCATAGTTTTATTACTATAGTGGCAGCAAAGCTGTCATTAGACACTGGACTGCCATAGACCTAGAATGCAATGCTATAAGAACACGCACATCAACGTATGAGGGAAAAAAAAGTAGAATTTGATTGGACGCCTATAGGCACACAACCTCACACAGACCGACAGTTCTGAATTCAGGCTCTTTACTGTCATTCACCCCAACACACCAATATTACTGAGAGAGGTGGCCTCGACTGCCAAATTCAAAGTAATTGTGAAGGATGTTGAAGCCAGTTCAATAAGGTTCTGTTGATGCCGTGTTTATCCAAGATTTATTTGGATCTGGCCGCTTACCTCTATATTTTGCAGGCAGACTTTATTTTTGAGGGAATTCACAGGGAATTTCCACATTTTAAACTGGCTAAAAAATCCACCAAGCACCAGATGTCCATGGATGTTTCTTTTGGGGCTTAATATGGTCAGGTATTTATGGTTTTTACAAAAGTGCGGCTGTACCTGAAAATTTGGTTGGTACAGTATATGGTATATATATATATTCAAAACATACTGTCCCACAAGTATAGTGACAGTCACTATACTTGTGGGAACCAACAGTCTCTCTGTGGGGAAAAAATGCCCGTCCCAATGGGTTTGAAGGCATTTTTGAGGCTCGAAATGTGGTTTTAGTGTCATGGTTACAATTAGGTTATGGTGAGGTTTGGGATAGGCATTCATTTTTGATGGTTAGAGTTAGGATAAGCTGCCAGGGCACAGTGTTATGTCAATTAGATGCCCTCACTACGATTGTGAGTGTGTATGTGTGTGTGTGTTTGTGTGTTTCAGCCAGAGTTGACATGCAGTGCATGTACATTTGTTCTGTGCACATTTTAACTCAAAAAGACAGCTTTTCTTTTCCCTTTCAAGCCAAGTGTTTTGCCAAGTTGTTGAATGCAATTAAATTAACAAATAATTAAAATGAAAAAAAATATTGGGATTATAATTCAAATCTGAATTCTTTGGGGGGAAATGTGTATTTTCAAGCTTTATCTTCCTTTAATAGCTGTTACTTTAATAATGTTCATGCCCACACTATTGTGTACATCTGAAATACAGCAAGTGGATCAGGAACAAGCAACAATGTAATGATGTAATATTAGAACATAAATGATTCTCATACTGGACAGAGTCTAGGTTTTTATCCCCAGTTTTGTTTTGATTGAATGTTTAAGTCCACACAGGCTTTTGATAATGTAAATGTCATTCTGAAATGAGTTCATTATGCACTGTTATCATGTTAGATGTGCTAGAAACAGCACTGTCTGCTACTTAACTACTCACTTGGCGTGAGAAGCTCAAATTTATTTTGCCAGAATTCAATACCATCATTTAGTGCTTTGCTCTCTCTCGGTACAACTAATCCGTTTTACTCCCACACTGATGACAGAAAAGAGAGAGAGAGAGAAGAAGAGACTGAATGAGATAGAAACGGGATGAGAGCATGAGAGGGAGGTGAGAAATGAAGTCAGTGGCTGTGAGGGAGGATCAGGGGAAGCATACAGGCAGGCGACTGCGTCAGCATGTGTGGGAGAGTGAGAAAAGTGAGCATCAGGACACAGACACTGAAAAGGTAAGGACGTGAGCACATGAGAGTTTGGCAGGTCAACTTCAGCTTCTGTAAAAACCCAGAAGTACTGCCACGATGGTGCTCTAACAGCAGGCCAGACCATCACTAAGAATGCTGTTACCCTTAAAGGCTGCTGGGTTTTTCCGGTGCTATTTAATGGTCTTTTCAGCTTGAACTTCTAAGACTTTCAGAAATGAGCATGTTCTTCTTAAAGACCAACAGAAGACCTTTGGTGAATTTCCGTCCTAAGTACAACAAACTTTTAGTCATGTGATTTTCTTTTTTCCCCTCATGAAACAGACCTTTATTTGTCTGCATTTTCACTGCAGACTAAAGGCTCGCAAAGGTTAAGAAAATCCATCTCCATCTGTCTTCTCTGCTCTCTGTGTCAGAGTTGTCTGTGTGTCTGATGGGCTCACAGTCGCTGTTACGCTGGACAGGATAAAACATCCTCTTGGTTAGGTTGTTCACAAATTTTCGCAATGCAGCACCTTCTTGTAAGGAAGTGGGGATCTTTTACAATGTAACAGTCTGAAAATATTGTTTTTCACCCATTAACTAGCTTGATCACTGCTAGTCTCACTTTGATTCACACTCACTAAAACAGCCATTTGGTTTTTGTTAAGCACCACAACTGCTAAATGGTAAATAGACTGCAACTTAAACAACACTTTTCTATCCCTGAGTAACTATTAGGCAATCAAAACTAACTGGTTAGGTTTAGTGAAAAACATTTTAAGTTAAAATGAACTTAAAATATTAAGCACATCTTGAAAGTCAAGTTTCTCTTATATGCAACAATCTTGTCTGTCATTTCCTGTGTTTCCACATTATGCATTCTTGGTCATCATGAATACCTGTGCTTCTATCAGTGTTGAAAAATGATGCTAAAAGGAATGTGTTGCAGCCTGATGTATGAATGGCACCTTATTAAGTTTAAGATTAACATGATCTGTGTGTGAGAAAGGAATGTGTTTATAAACAGGGACGGTTTCTGATGTTTAGCTTGAAGTATGTAAGTGGAATCCATTCAATCCATGAAATGACTGTGACTGACTGGCTGAAAAAGGCAACTTCAGGGTATGAAGCCACGGTCGCACAATTTCCTTCAGGATTTTCTGTAGAAAGCAGAATTCATGGTTCCGTCAGTTACAGCAAGTGTTCCAGGTCCTGAAGCAGCAAAGCAGCTCCAGACCATCACACTACCACCACCATGTCTAACTGTTGGTACGAAGTTATTTTTACGACATGCTGTGTTACCAGATGTAACAGGACAAAATCTTTCAAAAAGTTCAATTTTTGTCTCGTCGGTCCAGAAAACATTTTCCCAAAACTCTTGGGGATCATCAAGATGGTTTTTGGCAAATGTGAGTTGAGTCTTTATACTCTCTTTGGTCAGGAGTGGTTTTTATCTTGGATCTCTCCCATCAAGGCCATTTTTGCCCAGTCTCTATCATATTGTTGAATCATAAACACTAACCTTAACTCAGGCAAGTGAGGTCATTTGTGGATAATGGCTCTCACTGTGGTTCACTGGAGTCCCAAAGCCTTAGAAATGGCTTTTTAATCATTTCCAGACTGATTGATGTAAATTAGTTAGTTTCTCCTCTGTTCTTGAGGGAGTTTTTTAGATCATGGCACAATGTGTTGCTTTTTGAGATCTTTTAGCCTACTTTACTTTGTTCAGGCTCTATTTAAGTGATGTCTTGATTCAACAGATCTAGCAGTAATCAGGAATGAGTGTAGCTCATGAAATTGAACTCACCTTCCCAAAAAATGTGTTTAAACACAGTTAATTCTTGTATTAACAAGGTGGGCAAGTAATTTTTCATATCGTTTTTTATATTTCATATATATATATATATATATATATATATATATATATATATATTTACTCGGGTTATCTTTATACAATATAAAAAATTTGTTTGATGATCAGAAACGTGTGACAAATGGAAAACAAATGGTAAAAAAAATTAGTAAAGGTACACACTTTTTCTCAACACTATACAACCCCAATTATTATACATTTTTTCAGTGGAATTGAATTTACCACTGATTTATATGATACTGACCAGAAATAAAAGTTATGCTATAATAAAAGAGCTTCATGCACAGCAAAGGTTTTTGTTCTGATACTGTTCGAAAATACTGTTAGTTTGGGATTATTTTTTTAGGGAATTGCAGATGAGCTGAAGAGGGAGTGGGGTTTTAGTCTGCAAAATCATTCCACATCCATAATCATTGTCTTCACAGACTGGATATACAAATCATGCAATCGCTTCTTCACTTTAAAAATAAATCTTCCTTTTATCACCTGTGACTTGACTAATTTCTTTCCTGCTGAGACCTATGACGTCACCAGCATAAAATGAATCCACCCCACCTCCGTCTCTCTCTCTCTCTCTTTGTTCATTTTGTGCACAGCTTAAAATTTGTAAACAATCCTGGTTTGATTGGTGTTTATATAGTTTTGTATTATGACATTATTATTTCCTTTTCCAGGAACAGTGCTGTGGTCATCTTTTTTTTATTAGCATTTTGTTAATTGGTTAAAATCGTGCGTTCCAATGCGGACCGTAATGAAGCCAAAAAATGTTGCAGTTCAGCTGCAACACTTCAAAAAACTGCTTCCAACGTTTTCCACCTGTGTGATTTGCCATACCCAGCCTGGTTAAAATTCTTCCCTTTGGACTTCACACACATGTTTTTAAAAACAAATTTGAGCAGGCTGAATTTGAGCTCATCTAAAAATAACACAAAGCTGCTTTCTTTCACAGCAGGTTCTTTTGCCAAATTAATTCTTTATATACTATTTATTTTTGAGCTTCTAAATTGTTTTGGCCTTATTGCTCTTCCCCTGTACCCACGCTTGTTTATCCTGTTTTAAATAGCCGGCAAACTGACGTGCGTCTGGTGATTTTCACCAATTTTTGAAGCTATCTGTGAAGTTTTTTTCTTGCCCAGCTCCCTTGCTTTTACTCTCAATTATGCAGTCCAATCTGCTGCTGGTGTTTCTGGGTATTTCTGTGTGCCTTCTGTTCACATACATAAGCATTTCACTCTTCAGCTTTTTGACAATACAACTGTGTAAAATAGAAGTTTGGGGTTTTTTGATCACATAAGAATGTTTAAATTTGCATCCATGCATTTCCATTTGAATTGAGCCTGAGCCCAGAGTAGGTGTTGTGATCTACTGTATTATTTAGCATCAGATATTATTATAGATTATATCCCTTTAAATTTCACCTCGTGGTCTGACTATTTCAGAAACAAAGTTTCATCTAACATGTTATTAAATAACCTCATGAATGGAGTGACCTATTGGCTAAGTGTGTGGGTATTAAGTATGTGGGCAAAAAAATCCCTTGGCAGTCCAACACATGTCATTCCTCTGCTCTCTTTTCCAATACCTTCTTTCCATTGTTTTACTTAATCTGCCAACTAAAAGCAGAAACACACACAAAATAAACTTTAAAAAACTTGTGAACCTCATAGAAGTTTGATGATATTTTAACTAAAAAAATGGCTTCTGTGTACACTGGCATCAGTGACTTTTTCCTTGCCAGACAAGCCAGTAAGATGACACCTTAGCGCCAAAGGATTGGGACGTAATTGTTTACAGCGCTTTAGAAATGTCTGCTATGTTGTTATGGGTGTTATATATCCTAATGACCTTATGGAGACACAGATTAAGTACTGATTCAGCATTCCTATTAAAGTCCCTAGTTTTCATTACTAGATGGATAGTTAAGAGTTGGGGGGTGGGGGGGCAATTTCACTACAAGTATAACAGGATGAGAATGAACTGAATCCTCATATTGGCAGGATTATTGAAAACAGCTTACTATTTTCCCCATTTTTCACTATTCAAAGGAAAAGAAGTCAAATGGCATTTATGGCAGGGCCAGGGATAATGGAAAATTGTCCATAAAAGCAAAGAAAATGCCTTGAATAGAAGAAAAAAAAAATAAAGGCTGGATCCAGCTCTAAGCCATTACAATAGTGTACAGGCAGAGGGAAGAGAAAGAATGTAGGGCGAGAAAATGAGTGGGCACAGTTAAAGATTATCTGGGACCTGAAACGGTCGATTCTGGGGAGGTGGGGATAAAGAATGGCGTGCCATCTTGAAATTAACAACTCCATCTGATGGTCTATATTTGGCTGGCCACACACAGTAGGTGGAATTGAATCCCACATCTCTCTCATCTTCCGCTCGTGCAGCTACTAGCAGCAAATGCCCGGTGCTCCAACCTGCGTCCCTGGCAAACAAGGAGGCAACATCCCCTCCTGCCAGCTTCACGGCTGACTGACCCCTTCTCGCAGCTTCACTTTGTAGCCTAATAAATAATGAAGGTCTGATTTCTCAGAGGGGTGTCTGCACACTGTGCACCTGGACACTCTGCATGTCTGCTGGCAGGCATCACAGGAGCTTGCCAACTAAACTCAAAGAACCACTACCATTTCCTGCCACACACAACACACTGTTTAGATGAGAGAGGCATTCTGACTAAACTGGCTTTTTTTCCCTCATGTGAATTTGCATAGAGCCAGGCTAAATTCCTTCACAGCGTGAATTTCCTGGCAACTGAAAAACTAAACACCCCTGCTCTTTACAAAACAGAAGACAGTTTGTGTTTCAGAGGTTAACATCACTAGTGAGATCTAAAGCATGAGAGACATGGCAGGGAATTCTTCTGAACAATGTACCTACCTAATAGGAAAACACAGAATAGATCAGAGTGGAGATCTAATATAGCAGTCAATCTATCATATGGAGATGTGACTTTATTAATGTAGCAGTCAATTCTCCAGACTGTGTTTAAACTGGAGGTACATTTATAAAAAAGTAGAAGAAGATAGACACCCATCTCCAACACTGAGCCTCTTCTGGGAAAAGCATTTTCAAGAAACATCTGCCTTCAAGTACAGTTCCATTATTACACATCAGACTTGGACGTTCAAAGTGTTCCAGGTGTTATATCCACAGGAAATGGTATCATTTACTTTCTTTGTTGCATGCATTTTCCCTCAACCTCCCTGTTCCACTTCTACTTCAGTAAGCGATTTCCCACATTGCACAGAACGGCTTGGAAATCCCCAGAGAACAGGCAGGAACATATTGAATTCAGCAGTGAGCTACGCATGTAGGTGGATAAAGAAAGGCTGATAGCAATTGCATTGAAAAAAAAGCAAGAGAGCAAATGCTTTCGCACTTGGGTGAAAGCCTTGCACAAAATGTAATGTCTCTTGTGGCTTCTTTGCATTCTAGTTCACTGGATATTAACACGGTATATTTATTTATATATTTCATGGTATATGCAACTTTTTCTTTTGCAGAACCCATCGTTGCAAATACTCAAATTAGCCTCAGAAGAATTGATTGTCAAATGTGTAGAAAAAGTTCTTCAAAGTGTATGTGTAAAGTAAAAGTAGCAAAACAGCAAAAACAAAATAAAGGGACATAGAGTTTAAACCAAAAATGTAATTTACAATCCTCTATTTTCTAATATATTGTAAGTTATGCAAATTTTTTGAACAATTAGTGGTAAAAAAAAAAATGCAGTGAAAACAGCAGAAATACTAAGAAAAAGATCTACTGTCACAGTTAGCTGTGATCTGTACAGTATCACAACTATGTGGTAGTTGTGGTAGCATTCCTTAGTATAATAACTAAGGAATGCAGTCAACCAATTCTTCCTTCATCTAAACTTGTGAATTCAATCTGCAATTATAATTATTCAGGTTAGTCTAGGTTTGTGTAAGATGAATTATTGTAATACTCCAATACTTTCCTTTATATTGCTATAATCCTGCATGCAAAACAACAAAACTTCCTTTTTTGTTTTTGCTTTGTAATCTTACCTCATATCAAAAATCCTCAACATTTTTTTTCCTTTTAGCATCATAGCACATGTTCTTAGGTACCAGATATGGTCACCTAAAAGTGAATCACATGAGAATAGAATAATTGCATTTTCATGGGTCTTCTTCCTTAATGATCAATTTAAATTGATGGAGGTGGTTATTTGTTATTTTAACATTTTTTTTTATTTTACAACACTGAAAATTCCCAGTTTTCTGCTTGTAAATTAACCTGCATTCGATCTTGCGCTGAGCTGAATTAATGACAACTCAGATGAAATTTACCTGCTGACATCCAGGTAAAAGTCAATGTAGGTCACAATAGCACAAAGCCCCTGCTCAGGGCAGGTCCCGTATAGCTATTTCTCTATTTTCCTGCTGACCAGGCATAAGTACCCTTTAATAAGATCCATTCATCTTTCTTTATTGGATCAAACTGCTCACCATTATTACTCCCAATCAAATCTATTTACTCACCATTTACAGTAGGGAATATCACACGCACTTTGTATCAGTGTGAAGCAGCAGGACAGATTAAGAAACGCAGCAACATGCTTTAATAGCTGTATAACAAATAAGCATGTTAGTGTACTGAAGAGACTAGCTTGCACATACCTGGACGCTAGATGATTAAAAAACTTGACTAAAATGTTAAATACAGCGAACAATTTGACACATTGCACATTACTGATTTTCTTCTGGTACATAATAATGCACCATATTCCTAGTATATGGACAGCTGGGATGTTTTATGAAGAGTTTTACATTTTTAAGTCAGAAAAAGTATTTAGCTACCCACAGGAACATATCTGAAATCATAAAAAATGGTTTCACCTAATATGAACAGTGTTATCTATTACTAAAACCTAATGAAAAAACTTACCCGACAGGCAGAATTGTGTCTGTAATAGCATAAAGTTGAATAATATAAACAGGCATAAAAACATTGGCTCTACAAATGGCTAAAATGGATTGAACATCATTGTGCTTCACTTGCTTTGCATCAAATTCACTTGCTTTGTAGTTTCCCTTTCTTCACATTCTTTCAGATCTGTGCTCCTCAACATCCTGATTCAACCTGACATTATTTGATTGATCTGATCTTAAAAAGACTTTCCCATCTCACCATTGTAGGCCACAGAAAACTGTCTGGTTTATATCCTATTGGTGTCAGCGGTAGCTGAAGGCAATGTGATGAATCAAAAAAGCTCTGGGAATCATTACCAATTCTCCATTCCAAAGAGGGATTAAATATTATTTATAGGGCAGGGGGTAGACTTAAGTTCACTTCAATTGCTTCTGCCCCTGTTGTCAATCTAAATGATACGCTTGCAGGCATGAGGCCTTTATTGGAGAGTTGGATATTGGAGAGTTTAAATTCTCCATTTCGCTGCAAGAAGTCTACATGATAAGCTGCAAACCAAATTACACTGAATGGACAAAGTACAAGAAAATAAAACTGAGCGACAACATGCAAACAGTTAGAACCTGTGTAAGTATTCTGACCTACAAGTGATAATATTGTTACTGATAGTTTCTAAAAAATATATAATTTCATAGAATATTCAGGTTTTACATGAAATTGACAGCGGCAACTAAAAATCCTTCCACTTTAGCAGGAATACTCATCTCCAATGGAGAGTCATATACAGCTCTCTCTCTCGCACCACCCCATTTTGCCCATTTGTCTAGGGTTATGGTGCACTAAAACACACTCCACTGCCTCCACTGACCCTCTCCAGCATCATAGATCTACATTACAGACTTGGACCTGCATAGGCTGTCTGTGTGACTGATTCTGCCATGTGCCCCTCCTCTCTGCACAAGGGCACAACTCTGAGTTCTCCTAAAGTTTTAAGAGGATGGCAGTGCTACATGGCTCCATGGCTTAATTTGTCATTTGTTTATTATGTAGACCGTTTTATTAGTTGGCAAAACTTCATCAATTATAAAATGAAACCTTGGCGATGACATCTTTTAGAGATAAACTCATCCAACAGTGATTAACGAAACGCTATGAAAACAGTTTTTCTGTTGTCTTAAGAATTAAGACTTCAAAGTTCAAAGTTATTTTCTGTCATCTCAACACTTGAATTTGTGGTGCAGGGACTGGATGATAAGGGCAGTGAAGTCCTTAAGCATAGTCGAGTCTGTCAGATTCTTTAGATGTTTACTTTGTAATATTTTAATTGCTACAACTGTGGCAATCATGCCATTTTTGTCTGCCTCTCTGTCTGTCCATCTAAAAGATGCCCTGTTTGCAGCACAATTCTTAAAAGGCTTCCCTTTAATTAGAGAATCTGCTCAATTTGTTTCAGGATTTGTGCATCCGTCACCTGCTTTCTCATCCGTTTCACAATCCGTTGTCATGGGACCATGGCTTTATGAGCAGGTATCATGCACAGTTCTTTTTGGGATATTGATATAATGGCAGCGGAGGGTACTGATGGGCTGTACGCAGACTGTCAGCATTCATTTAAGTTGAGGATATTTTGATGTATCCTCCTGCAGAAGAATGTTATTACTTCCTAGCCACGAACTGCACCCTCCTATCTTTGCTCTGCACATCTGTCTCTCTGTTGGCCTGTCTTTGTCACTGTGTATACTGTCAGAGAAGATGAGACCGAAGGGAAAGGAAAAACATCTCAGTATGACATAGCCTTCAAAATCTCAGATCCACTAAAAGCAGTTCCACGATGATGTCAACAAGGCTGAGCTGTCCTGTTTTAAATGTGTCAATTCAGCTCTTGACAAAAGCCCTTGGATTCCTAATGGCGGTATTTTCCAAAGGACTTGTTAGACAAGGTATTTTTACCTAACATTTACAGTTTAACAGGCCCCAAAAGGATTGGTGATTTTTATTAGGCAAATGCCTAAATATTCTTAATTGATATTAATATTAACAACAGCAAAAGATGTTTTTTGTTTTGGGTTATTTTAACTTGAAAAAGCATTCTCCGTGTAAAAAAACTAACTATTAGGGAAACGAAATCGCACAAAACGAAATCAATTTATTTAATTAAAAAACATCAGTTAGTAATATGTTTAAAAGTGGTAAGGATTAACCTTGAGTTTGGATTTAATGAATCATGCAGTCTTTATGTGATGCATGTGTAAACTACACAGGTGTGTACATATCCTACAAATACACAGAAAGTCCTTCAGTCAAGTTTATGCTTAAGAGCTCTTGTCTCACATAAAAAAAACCCCAAAACATATGGCCTATGTCGTTCAGTCTAATCTCACTGAAGACCATTAAACTGCCTTATGTACTAGGTCACAGTTGTCCGTCATATAGGAGACAGAGAGGGAGAAGGGAAATGAAAAGCTGATGGGAGTGTTCGAGATGACTTAGCTGTCTGCGCCGTGATGAAGTGGCATTGATTAACTCAGATTAAGACGTAGAGGCCCGGCCTCCACTTCAGCACTGTCATTTTTTTAAAGAAGGACGAGACTAAGGCAGACAATGTCTGCAATTCTTTCACACTGTGTGACAAATATAGTTGTTCTGGACCCATTGTTATCAAATACTTTTCACTGTCTGTGCAGTACAAAAGCTCATAACAGGAAATCATTTGATATGGACTTTAAACTACAGAAGATTTCACTGTACTGCATATGTAGCGTTATGACATAGGGTTTAATCAGTGCTCTGTTTTTGAAAATATAAAATGCATGCCATTTTTTCACTAATTGAAAAAGCAAAGGAGGTAATGCAAAGAGAGGCTTATTTTTATCGGCGTCAGTAGATTAAAATCACGTGACTTAATAGAACTTTGTGCAATTAAACTGGCGCATTAATCTTCACCTTTGCAAAGAACGTTTAATCTTATGTTTGTTCATCGTGTAATTAATGATGTAGTTAAGAATTGATTTGTGGCCAAATTAATGGGCAAAGCTTATGTTTACAGTGTTCTAATCTAAACATATGAACATCTGATGTTTTTTTTCTCCAGTATTTTTCAGCACATGCTGGTCTTCCTCATTACTAAGTATATTTACCACCCGGCACTGCGTTGCCATAATTAGATGCCATAGTGATGATGGTGCATTTAAAAGATAAAACTTTCATTAAGCTTAAATAAATCAATTTAGGAAGGCAAAATTAAAATTACCCAGCTATGAACAATTTCAGGCGGTTGTGTATTAGCGATGTATAATTAAAGTGAAATGTAAAATCAGTTAGTTGCGGCTCATTAAAAGCAAGAAACCCACATGAAACCTTAGCTCAAGGAGCGTTCAGGAGTTCAGCAGAGATGCTAGTGTTTAAATGTTAAATATAGGCACTGGAGAGGACACCGGTTTTTGATCAGGCTAAGTGAAAATGATTTGCTGTAATCTTGTTGCAGACCTGGCCAAGCAGCTTCATGATTTTCTCTCTAAAAAGCATGAAGCTGTGTTTAATTCCTTTAAAGCTCTCTAGTAACTACATCTAATCCTGCACTCTTAATTTCACAAATTCTTGTTTCTCAAGAATCACTGACTGCTTATTCCTCGGAGCCATTTCTTCATGATGAAATATTAAAATCCCTCTAAACGAAGTGGATCGCTGTCTATCACTTGGTTGCATAGGGGGAAAAAAAAACTCATTCCAGTAGAGTGTTAGTACGAAAAGGACATTTGCTTATTTGTAATACCCAGGGCACCACTCTGACCAGCCATGCTGGAAGGACAAGCAGGGCAATAAAATGCAAGGACACTGAGCCCCTTCCCACCACCACCGCTACCACCACTCACCCATCATTCTGCTCTTCCCTCCCCGCTCACAATAAGGAGGGAAATGATGCGTTAAACACAGTGGAGCCACTCGTTCTATAAAACAGCGCCATGAAGGAGAGGAGATATTGCCGGTAAAAAGCGTAGAAGTGACAACTCGTTATTCAAAGTTCTCAGACACTGTGCCTGCAGTTTTATGACTAAGAGTTCCACAACTGAGCACGATGATGAATCTGCCCACAAATACCTACACACAGCAGATGTAGCCTAAAATCAACTAAGTAGACAGTCAGACATTCATCACCACTACCACGGGTATGAGGCCGGCACCGTTAGCTGCTCCTAGAAAATTTATGAAAACATCACCATGACATACGTCGGCTGAAGATGAGGAGTAACTTTCAGATAGAGGTGGATTCCTTTATTGCTCTAATGTAATATTCTTATAATTTGGGGGTAATTGAACACCAAATCCCCTTTTTATTTTTTATCATATTTTATTTTTTTATTATTAATTGGAGGCTCAGGCTACCTAATATTCTGTCCATTACAATCCTGTGTCCGAATGGACATTTTTATGACTAAGAGCAGGAGGGTCAGCCTCACGGGAGGGGCAGAAGTGGTGAGGAGAATCAGCTCATGCAGAAGCAGCTTTGGTTTATGGTGTCAGCTTTATGGTGCATCATGTGAGAAGAAGTTGTCGGCTGACATGCGCGTGGCCATTTTAAAGCCATAATCGGGCTGCTGTTGTGCAGGCTGAACCTGGCATATGCCATTTATGCTTCTCTTTCTGTTTAACAGCAGGCATAAGCAAGTAAAAGAAATGTTCAACTCTTTAAAATATGTTTTTTTTTTTGACTTGCAAAAGATTGGTAGACCATGGTAATTGGTCTATAACTCACAATTAAAATGACCAAATCAACTATACGTCAGGGAATAAAGTTATATCCTAGGTTTGTTGCCTTTTTTAATGGACAAATTATCTGTGCATCAGTTAAAGATCTGAAAGGACTCTGATTCAGTAGGTGGGCTGAATTAAGATTTGAATAAATAACATAAAACTCCAGCCCTAGTTTACCCTACAACACTATGCAGTGCTTTCACAGGATTCAACTGTGTGAACACGCAACGCAGCTTTCTCAAAATCTCCCAACTCTAAAGGCAACTGGGATATCCAGGAGTATCAGGTTAAAATGTTTGCTACTACGGTTAATCTTTGTGCTCTGTGGACTGTAAAAGGATCTCAGGAAGCACTAGGTATACTGCAGAAATCTAACACAGACACACACACACTCACACACAAATATGCACGCTACATTTAATACAGAGGAAGCACAGCTGAAATTGAAGAGACTAAAGGTAAAATTGAATTGCTGAACTCCATTTGTCAGTGAAAGACGAACAGAGAAGGTGGAAAGAGAAAACAGCAACACCAGACTCAGAAACACTGAAATTTCTCTTCTCCTTGTTTTTTCTTTTAATTGATTTCTGCTTATTTTGTTTTTTCACCTACTGGGAGATAACAAGCACTTCCTCTACTTCTGCACTGATCTGTGTCTGTGTAAGATGTCTGCAGAGCAAAACTGTTATACTGAGACGAGCATACATGTCAGAAACTCATATACTAAGCTGTTTTGTATTGTTATTATATTATTATGTATTAAAATCTTACTATTATATATATTATTTATTATGTATTTTTATTGCAATAATTAAACCAGTAACTTGTTATACATTGAGCTGAAGTGCTTTAATTCTGCAGCCGTTCAGTATTGATCAAAACACGTAATGTTAGAAAGAGCGGATTCGTGAGTTTCACATGGTTGCTGGTAGGTAGCATAGCAACAGCAGAGGCTGCAGTGACTCCAGCCATACTTGCAAAAATATGGGACAGGTTTGACTATTGTATGGACATATGACTTACGTCTGGGGGGGCACAGTGTCACGGTTCTGGGTCGGTTCGACCCAGCATTTTGAGTTCTCTTGTTTTGATTTATTTTTGAATGATCGTTTTGTTCGCTGGTGCTTTGTTGATTATTATTATTATTATTTATCTATTGTTTCTGTGATTCTGGTTTTGGTTTTTGCTCTCAGGTTTTGTGTTCTCATGTTTGGTGTGGGTTTTGTCTGCGTCTTTGTGTAGTGATTTCTTGTTTCCTGTTTTATTGTGAAGGTCTGCGTCTCATGTGAGTGTTTTCAGTTTTACCTCCCTTGTCTCATCTTGTTAATTACTCCCAGCTGTGTCCCCCACCTGTGTGTAATCTCCCTGTGTTTCTCTGAGTGTATTTAAGTCTTGTCTTCTGTCGTAGTAGTCGCTGGTCCGTCTGTGTATCTACCATGTTTCACCTGTGTGTTCTACCTGCTGTCAACCGTCGTTTGCCTCTGCCCACCCTCCTTCATGTTCGTGTTCTGGTTTGTGTTTAGTAGTTTAGTTATTCCCAGTATAGTTTAGTTTAATCTCCGTTTGCCATTTTTTTCCCTGTGCTCTGTGTTCAATAAACCACCTTCACACCTTCACTACTGCCTGCAATTGGATCCTCCTTATTTTCTCCACACGGCTCACTCCACTCGCCGTGACACACAGCATATCTCACTTGTGATCGCTGTAAATTTTGTATTAAAAACTATATTTAACCAGGCATTTTAAAATTTACTGCAAGCTTCTATGTCCGATACTTTAAACTATATCGCCTTTTGACTGTTTGTTTCTTTTTGATACACCCTATATACCTGTATCCATTGGTGCTGCAGTAATTGTCTCATTTATCAAAGACAAGCTTTTAGCCACAGGCTCAGGAGGAAGAGAGGGTTGTCTGCTAGTCACAAGGGTGGTGGTTCGATCCCCGGCTTCCCTGGTCTACATATCAAAGTAAACCCCATCTATTGGCAAGTGCATATGAATTCGTGAATGAGGCTCAAATTGAGTAGAGAAGTGCTATATAAGTACCAGTCTTTTGCAATCTGCTTACAAATTACTATTTAAGGCAATGCTGACTGTTACTTTTACCAGATGAAATGAACATTTAAACCAAAGAATAAGCTAAATGTAGTAAATGTCATACATTTATTCACCAGTGTGCTAAAACAGATTTTTCCTGTGAAGAAATCACACTAAACATTTCTGCACAACAGCTTTTCATGACTTTTTCCAGATTACCTCAGGTTGCCCTATGTCTTTGTCTTCTAAAAGCACAGTTTTGTACCCCTGGGACAAAATAATAAAGATCTGCGCTATGTTATCATTCTGTGTTGTGCACTGGTAGGCCCAAAGGCTTTTGAAGTCATCTTTCAGCGGCGAACAGAATGTGTTATTAAAATTTTGCTCAACACTCCAGGGCAATTGATGAACCTGGTCATGGCTGAATGCCTGTGAAGAACCACATTACATTAAAGGTGCGCTTTCTTCATTTGTGCATCCTCCACTTGAGTAGATCCAATATTTAAGATGAAATCTACTTGATGAAAGGCTCTGGCTGATTGTCCAATGTGAATCCAAACTCGTGAAAAAGAGAAAATTTGATGTGACAAATATCTAGACATTTCATTTTCTAAGAACTGTAAGTCAGTTTGGGCCCCTGCTTTCAGACAAGACAGGTATATTAAAGCTTGGGTGTTTGTTGTGCGGTCTCCAATAGCGCCAGGCTCTATTGATTTAGCAGCTAGCTACCGGCATAATCAAAGCCCACCCCAGAGGCAGCACTGTCACTGCTCTGCTGCACTCCAATCATATTCACACTTGATCACATCCCAAAGAGCTTGTCACCTCAGTGTTTTGTGACACTTAAACCCAATATATACATTCCCCGACTTGTAAAATGGAAGCTGACCTCGTTCTCCTTTGGTTAAAAGCAGGCTCCAGTGCCCTTTGAATGAGATGTTTTATGCCAGCATCATGGATTGCCTGTTAATGCCACACATTATACCTCTAACCCACTGAACAAAAAGCCCACAACCTTGCTTGGTGAAGTAAATATAACCTTAATATTGTTTTTTTTTGTTTTTGTTCAGTTTATTTAAAATTATCTAAATAATATTAAGGAGTTTAGCGAAGAAAAGAAAAAAATGCTATATAAAATAAAGCAAAATACATTTCAATATCGCTTCACCTGTTCTGATTCAGTTACATATCAAAAAAGAGTGGGAAGAAGTGCACACTTATTAAACCCAACCCTTCCCCATAAGTTACCAGTTAATATTTATTTAGCTTCCTTAACCATATAAAGTGTGGTAATTACAATGAACATATTTCTAACATAATATATACACCACATAAAGTACAAATTCTTATCATATCATTTTGTTTTTGTAACTCCATAACTTGCCTCCACACAACAAGGCCACTACCTCTAGTTTTGAAACGTTACAATCGTACAATCCAAATAAGCACGAAATAACAACTTTCTAAACAGAGACATTCACTGAAATTCATAATTTTGCCTTTTTTTTTATATCTCATGAAGGTCATATCTTTACAACTCTTTTTGAACTGCTTTATCTTTGAACACTGCTTCAACTCCACACTCAAATTGTTCCACAGTTTCACTCCACTCACGAAATACAAAAACTTTGCCTAATAGTACACACATTCACAGCTTTGAGAGGATGAGTAAGGTCCATTCAATTTGTTTTGCACTTCCTGACTTCACACAAACTCTCTAAATAGGAAGAATCGCTCAATATAAGCAAATATATGTTTTTTCTGTCCCAAAGTCAGTGGGAGGGCAATTCTTGCTTTCATTTAAGGACTAACTAGTTTCACACGGCACGGTGGTTAGCACTATTGCCGCACAGCAAGAAGGTCCTGAGTTCAATTCCACCATCAGGCCGGAGTCTTTCTGTGTGGAGTTTGCATGTTCTCCCCGTGTTTGCGTGGGTTCTCTCCGGGCACTCCGGCTTCCTCCCACAGTCCAAAGACATGCAGTTTGTGGGGATAGGTTAATTGATTAATCCAAATTGCCCATAGGTGTGAATGTGAGTGCGAATGGTTGTCTGTCTCTGTGTGTTAGCCCTGTGACAGACTGGCGACCTGTCCAGGGTGTACTCCACCTCTCGCCCTATGACAGCTGGAATAGGCTCCAGCGCCCCCTGAAAAGGAGAAGCGGAAGCGAATGGATGGATGGATAGTTTCACACGGTCAAGCCTCCAGGTCTCTGAACACACTCTGATTCCAATAAAATAAGAAAATTTATATTTTTGAAATAGTATGGAAATCATATTTTTACTATGAGTCATCTGTGCAGGTGGATTCATTGAAAACAATTCAATGAATTATCAGTTTAATCAAAGGTTTTTTGACTTGCCCAATGATATTACAACATATTTTTTTAAAATATGGCCACTATGACCTCAAAGGTCCTCTCTTTGTGAAACACTGAGTGTGCTAGTGATCCTGCTACTGTATGTTTGAATGCCTCCATGGAAGTCCTGTTCTCATGACTTTCATGTGCCTGCTGTATCCTCTGTTTCACGCTAACCTCAGACTTGTGCACAACCAAACAACTTCAGTGTCAGAATGAGCCAACTTTCATGAAGAGGATCATAGGGCCGGGTCTCTGGCTATGACTCAGACACCAAACAACAGGCTTTCAGTGAAGAAATCTGCAGAGTTCAAGCCCGAAGGCACCTTTCAGGTGAGAAGCACGATCAATAGCATGCTGTGAGCCGTGAATTCTTCCCCAGGGTCAGACTGCCAATGCAGACTTCTGTTGTAAGCGCCTGAGACACCCAAAGAAGAAGATTTGGCACAAACAACTGAAATGTTTGCTTTTAATGGATAGTTTTGAGATGGAATATGATACTACACTAGAAATGCATTTTTCCTAATGTGTGTCTCTAGTGAGTGTCCGGCCTCTTGTCCAAACATAAGCAGAGAGCTTTAAAATGCAAATGCCCATTTCCTTTATACACTTCTTGTGGTCTCACAAAATGCCTAAAGCAGATGACTGAAAGGTGAAGTGCACATAATGTTGGGCTTCTAAAGTTGGCAACGACTCATTTCAGAACTGTAAGTGCAATAAAAGCTTTGGTATTAATCTGTCTGAAACAAGCAATATGCAGACAAAGATTTCAAACAGCTTAAATTTCTGTTCATTAAAAATCTCACAAGCCAAGTGCAATTGGCAGGGGGTCTGCTTCCGATAGCAGGAAAGCTAATGTAGGCCACAGTATTAGCAGATTTTTTGGTGATGACATTACAGCTGCTCTCCCAGACATGTTTAAAAGTTTTCCAGTCCAAAGTTTGCTTGTGACCATGCTGGTTAGTCTGATCGCCATAAGATAACAACTTGTTTATTGTGTAAGTTTTAAAAAAACAAGAGTAGAGACACAGTCCACAAGAGAGCTAGGCTTTGATGTGGTATGCATGCTGTTAATTTGGTCCAAACTATATGATTAATTATTAAAGATTGGTTGGTGATTTCAAAATCGTTGAGCATCTTTGTATTACGGTGCACTCCACAAGCCTGCACACATAACATTTTCATGCACTGGATGCATTCATTTCATTGTTCTCATTGCCAGACTCTAGTGTACATGAACATGTTGTCTGGGGAAAATCAATATAGGGGGCTGCAAAAACGAGATTTGCTCAGAGTTAGCTCAAGCTGTCTGGAGTGTTCAGCATCAGTGAGCTTCAACCAATGGAAAGTCCTCAGAGACAAAGCAGTATCTCTCTGCTGTCTATCTAACTACCCCTGACTGGCATTATTTAGCTTCTGGTCATCTTGGTCTATACCGTCTCGACTCTAGCCTTTAGTATTATATTTTTTCACATTTCTCCAGCCTTGTCTTTAAATCTGTGAGGCAGAAATAGTTTAAAAAAAAAAACGAAACTTTTCCACAACTTTTTCTCCATTTGTCGCATTGTCTGGTAAGCCGTGATTATGCTTGGTTTTGGAAGAAAACTAATGTGATGTTTGTCAGCCTAGTAGCTTTTTTTCCTGTGGGGAAAAACAGCCGATTGGATGAGAAAATATCAAAGAAACAGTGGCAGAGCTCCGTACCACCTCAGGGAAATGGAGCATGTTGCATACAGGTCTGACCCTGGAAAAGTAATTGATTGATATGTGGTCGGATGGTTTAATGACAGACAGCATTCCACCAGAGACTGCCTGGCAAAAAGACATCACCGGTAAACTGTGTACAAATCGCCATTCTAGCAAATGTGCCACTTTCTGTCAACCTGCATCAGGCTAGCAGGGCAAGTGATTGATGACAGCTGTCAGTCTGCTATCCACTCCACCTCGTCACCCCTGCAGGATGCCACTTCTGCTGGGTAAGAGTCCATCTCTGTACCCAGCAGATCTGACAGTAGAGACACATCAAAACTAGGTCTCGTTCACCCAGTCAACATCAGCTGCCCTGCCTTTTTCTCCAAAATCTCTTCCAGAAAACTAGGCATGGGAGCTTGCAAGGATGACATATATTTATTCTGACGGAAGTGTAATCAGTTTTCTAGAACGTGCTCAACATTGGGACATTCGGTTGAGCTTTAAAAGTCATCACAATGCAAGGCAAAGCAAGCAAGGTACAGTGAGAATGAAAGAAAAGGAGAGAAGCCAGACCTGCACTGTCAAGCAACATCTAGAGAGCCGCTGATCATTAGCCTGCAAATATGGTTTGGCTCTAAATAAACCTGCCAGAGAGATGACTGAAAGGCTGTGAATGTTAATAATTAGTCCACGTAAGATCACAGGCCTCAACATTTAGATCAAAGAAAGTAGCTTTACTTTCATTTTTTCTAGCAAAGTTCAATACAGCACTTCGGAAGGGTTGTGCTTTTTTTGCTTGTGGAATTAAACAAGTGCAAGGAGAATTGCAGAAAGACACAAGAAGCAGCATTTTTGGCAACATACTAAGTAAAGTTATTGTATCGATTGCGTGCACCTTTAATCAGGCATCAGAGGTTATTACAGCCATTACTGACCTGCTGGATGGTAAAAGGAAAAACATCTGTTTTTGCCTTTAACAAGTGCAGACGTCGTAAATTTATATGCTTAGATGGTCTTTACTTATCTTGCATTTTAAATACTTAAAAAAAATCTGAATTTGCCTGGCATTTGTATTCCCAGTAGAAAATGACATATGCTCTCTTTAATAAGAATCTTTATCACATACGTTTAAAATTTTGCTGGTTTGAATTATGGTACTTCATTTGCCATCTGTTTTGTCCCCGCATCGACCTCATCAACTACACATCTCCTTTTGCTGCCAGATGCCCACTGGCTGAAAGCCACAGATACACTATTAAAACCTCAACATATGACAGCATGACTTTACATACCGTACCGCAAAGACTGCAGTTAAGGACAAAAAAAATTATGCTTTGTAAAGAAACTTTTCTTAGGGCAGGATACAAGTGCATATGAGCAATGATCTGAAGGTGTTAGTGTAGTGTCACTCAAATGTGTTGTTGCTCCTAACTATAATGATTCAATAAACTTGATGACTCATGAAATCAGTGATTGATTATCCATAACATATCTCTATATATCCTAACAGATTGTTAGAGGGGCAGGCTGCCACATCATTAATCCACCAGTCAATAACTCATGACCTTCTGGTTTATAAGCTCTTCTTGGAAAAGTATTCATATCTTGAAACAAAAAAAATCCATCTTATGAGCACAAATGTGTTGAAGTTGTAAAAATCTAAATTATTGCTCACCTGAGTTTATGAACACATGGTTACAAATTAACCATTAACCATTGCTTTCCAAACCAAAGTATAAAAACTACAAGTCATCTGCTCAACAATCAAAACTTGTGCTCAGGAAGTTAAAACAAAGTGCTTCGAATATTAGTTGTTGTTTTTTTTCTTTAACATTTTTAGAACACATCAAGACAAAGAGCAGGTAAATAAGTACAGGTAAGTAACAAGTGAAACACTAAAGGGTAACATTTCTGATTTCTGGAACAACAAAGATAATTTTAAAAATGAACATTTAAACACAGTAGCAGTGGCTTTTTCGAGTGTTTGTTTTGTTTTGTTTTTTACATCGATCCATTTTTTTCTGATGCAAAAAGTACACGGGGCTATGGACAAATAATAATAAGTCTCAGGACCTCAAGCTGTAATGCTTCATATATCTGAGACTATAATGATAGAGATTCTCACTGGACCTGATTGTTAGTAGCAGATATGACTGGTTATTTGTGCATGTTCCCTCTGGTGGCTTTTGTCAAAGTGGATTAAAAACATAAATATGGTGGGGGAATCCAATAACCATGTGCAGCGAAGGAAGAATATGCATCATCTAAACCTCGCAAACACAAAATGTCAGCAAGCATAGAGGCAGCTGTAACCTTGACAATGACAATAATGCCTATTAAAATAGAAAAAAAAAAGATGACTTTGCCCACTGGGATTACCCTGTCTGATTTGTCTATGCACCAATGTTGCAGTCACAAGTGGCTGGCATCACAAACCCTATTACCGTGTGATCATAACACAAGCACAGTCTGTGATTGATTACCTCGTAAACATAGTTTACAGAGTGTGATATTAAGTTTCAACAAAGGTAAGACACAAGGGAATATCTGAACCCACATTACAGCCCAATGCGATGCACAGAATTGCTGTGATTGTAGTGACAAGCTGGTTTGTCTGCATGGCAGCCATATTTGACTCACTGCAATATTTTTCATTCACTATGTAATTAATAATAGTTCATCTTAACTGGGTCAGCTGACTTGTCTGTGACCAATAGGTGTTGCCTACTTTGCTGCTAGTGTACGCATCTTCACAGTCGATACAATTCCCTCATTTTATTTAACAAAAAAAAGCTGAATTCCAGCAACATGATTTTAATAAATGCTGATAAATATGTAGCGGCTGTAAAGGAATATGCATTTCTGTATTTTTTTTTTTGTAATAAATAAACATTCATTTAATAAATGGTTGTGTTAATCCAGTTAGTTCTAATCATTAACTTTATGGTTATAGCCATCGTTACAGCCTTCCATTTGAACAACAACAGCAGGTTTGGCCTTTCGGAGCGAACAACACTGAATGTTATTTGCATTTAGCTCAACATTACCACTTTATGCTTAATGTGTTCATGCTTTATCTAGTTTGAGCTACTTGACTAATGGTTTATATTTTATTTGGATCATGGAAACTGCAGCTGAGGATTTTCATGTGTGTGTACAGTACACGTGTGTGTCTCTGACACATAGAAACAGGCAATAAATTTACTACTTCTCATCGCTTGGCGAACTGGATAAAATGTCTGCTTTGGCTTCTGCCATTTCCTAACTGCTGATTGGAAGCATACACTTAGCATGCAATAAAGTGCCAAGTGTTCAAACACAGGTCTGTGGAGAACAAGACTGAGGACGCATGACTGGTGATACAAAGAACTCCTGGCACACACTCAGGTCAAATCAATACAAATGAAGATGTCTTTCTGAAATAGGGCAATGAGCCCCTGCTTCTTCTATGCAGACTCCCCTAACGGATCAATCTGACAGGTCATGCGTGAGGTGGGGCCGCAAACGCAAGTCATTTAAGCATAAAACTGATGCTGCCCGTGTTTCCATCCCTGATATTTGTTCACTTAATAGCACACTCCCTCACAGATTTTAGGTGATGGGATATAAAGCCTTTCTTCTTTATGCCTTGTTATTTACACTCAGTAATTCTATTAGATCCTACCGGCAGGAAGAAAGGAGGCTTTTGTGTGTGCTACATGTGTGTGTTTGTGAAGGGATTTAAGTCCACTAGTTAAACAAAGGACTGAAAGCTGCACATGTTTGATTAAGGGTATCAGTTTTAATGGCAGTAACTATTAAAGCTGACATCAGTTTGAAGTTGGATTAGACCTATAATGAGAAGATGCATCGTGGTAATCAATAGTAAAATCAGTTTTGGGGGTAATTACAGCTGGAACATATCATCATATCAATACATGATTACTTTGTTAGCTGAGAGAATTTTACAGCTGGCAGGTCGTATAGCATTTTACTATTTGTATCCTATCTCATTAATTTTATACCATATGTGACTTTTGTAAGACACCTTTTAGGCAATCTTAAAAAGTAAAATACAACGTATCATATGCTAAAACAGAGGAAACTTTTTAACATATTGGTTTATTATCAATTTGATCAACAGGAGCCAATTCAAGAAAGAGGGCTGTGGTTTCACCAGTCTATGAAAGACTGTGTGGGCAAAGAGCTCTGTAAATTAAGAATAGCTTTTGTCAGAGTAAATAACAGCACTGAAATAATATCACTGACAGTTTCTCATTCTCATCTTTAACATTTGATATGCCTTCGTACTATCTGAAAACAAATTAAAGGTTTAAATTATTTGCAAATCGTTCCATTCTGTTTTTATCTATATTTTACACACTTTTGAAACTTTTATTGGAAAAGGTGGATGTAAATTAATCAATCTCTCTCAGATCACAGAGTCTCATTAAGTTTTGCAAGCATGGACAAAGGTTCTCCTTAAGATAGGAAAGGAAAACAGGAAAGTTTAAGAGTACAGCTTTAAGTCCTTCACTGACATCGTATTATAAATGGACAATGTGCACTGGGACCTAATATATTATTATGAAATTATCTGTAGTTTTTGGTTCTTGGTGTGTGAGGCTGCCATTATTTTTCAAATACGACAGTATGAGACAATTTTCCCACAGGGATCAATATTTTTTTTCACCTGAATGAATACAAAATTATATCTGAATCTAACAGAAAATAAAGGTCGCTATAACAAGCTAAATTAATCTACTCTTTGTTCATAACATGTTCTCTCTTCTTGCTGGCAAAAGAAATCCCCCTTTACTGCAAAAGAAACTAACTATATACTGCTGTGAAGTTGTAGAAAATCAACAATAGGAATACTGTTTGTTTGTTTTTGTCTAAAACATTAATATACATTATTCTAAAGGCCTACAGGATTATACGTTCTCTGCACATTTGTACCTGTCAGATTGGCAGGTTTTCCTGCTTGCAGGAGATCATAACCAACAGACACTAGTAAAGACTGACTCTGTGGCACCAATTTCTCATTTGGCGGCTTTGGCTCCTCCATCATTGTCCCATTGTGCCTCTTCCTCACGTCGTCTCTCTCTCTCTCTGTCTCTCCCTCATTCTCTCTCTCTCTCTCTCACACACACACACACACACACACACACACACACACACACACACACATATCTACACACACCAAGACAAGGAAACAATTTAAGTGAAGCACAAGGAGACATGTTAGCATAATGAAGAGCACACCAAAGAAGAAGATAAGAATAGAAGCTAGAAATAATTCTCCATATGAATTAAACATAGCCCAAAAAAGGTAATCATGTCAGTGAAACGGTAACAGCTTATTGCACTGACTCCAAGCACCATTTTACCCCTTAGGTGCATAAGTGGGTCAAAAATGACCCGGTGAGGTTGCTTTCTTGCAATATCTATTTTAGAAACGTTGTTAACATTTCATTTAAGAGTGTCACACCTTAAAAAGACACAGCAAGGACTAACAGACAGCCCACATTCAGCATTTAGAGAGACGTTCATCCTCATTCACTGTAGATGTAGGTTCAAATTTCCGCAGTAGATGCCAAACAAGCCCATCAAGTATGGATTAAAGCTCTTATGGGATTGTGATGCATGCATCCCCTATATTTGGAATGGTTTCCACAGGGAGAGAAACAGGGGAAGAAGTGAGGGGAAATTGTCCAGCAGTTATGCACAAGATTCAGAAACACGAGACGCAGCATCACCACAGATCACTTTTTCTCCAGAGCTCAATTAGCGCAGTGACTCCTGGAGACACTATTGTGGGGATACCACAATAAGCAAAAGGCAGACATCCTTCCTCTGCCTTACCATGGTCAGCTATGTCAGCAAGAAAAGAATGGCTGTTGTACTCCTGAGGTCGATGTATCACAACAAATGGTGGATGAAAATGCCAGACAGGGGAAAAAACACAACTGATCACAAAGGAAGTGTATGTACAACGAACCAAATGGTTGGCACTTACTGTATGCCTAATTTTAACATTGATTTTAACACGGGTCATTTTTGACCCACTAATCGACGAGTGTAGGGTCCAGTTACTCATGCATCTAAGGGTTAAAGCAGTCACTAATCTTCTTATAGTTATTGCACAGAACTGTAGTTTAGGTACCTCAAATTAAGCTTTACAGTGTGGCTGAGTTATTAAAGAAATAGAAACGACTGAAATCCCCTGAATAGTGCCTAAATATAAAAATCCCAGTGAATGGATTATTTTAAATTTATAGTAATGGATTTCTTTTTCCCATTTTAACAGCACACCAAATAACTATGTACACGTAGAGTGTTCTCACTGGGGGACTTGCAGTTCGGAGCTTGGAGTCTGCTTTTCCCACCAGTGTTACAAAACTAGTTCCAGTTCATTATTTTGGTTTCAGCCACCAAACGCCATTGATTTGTGTGCTGGGTGAGTAAATGGGGAGTTGTTTGGGGAGATAATACTTCTATAGGATAATCATACGTCAGATGTCTTTTTTAGTTTGTTCCACTCTCCCAAATTGGAACAAAAGACTTAATACTCTTTGAAATACTGGAGGGCTGGTAAAATAAAATAAATAAATTTAAAAAAAATTCTGGGATAAATATGACAAAAAAGCATTTTGTGCTCACATTCTCACAAAATGACCAGGATTGTGTTTTATGGGTAAATAGTGCTAAACAGAAGCCATTTATAACTGAAGAAAGGTTTTGTTGTACAGCTAATCTTTAAGACAAAAACATGTGTGTTGCACAGAGGGGATGTAATCGAAAGGTGCTACAGCACAGCTTAAAATGCTGGGCGTGCTTTGTTCTTCTTTCTGGCTATAAGAAGCTTCAGAAAATGTTCAGACAGACAGTTTTCCTGAAGCACAAGAGCAACACACAAAGCTAAAAATCAGTATTATCCCCCTTTTAAGCCGTTGTCAACTACAGACAAGAAATACTCCATCCAGCTTCAGGGAATTGTAATACTCCCACACAGACTGTGCAGTATTGAATAACAGCCTGATTTAAGTGCCCATCACTGTCCTAATTGGTTTCCTCTGGCTCCATGTCTACTCTGCTTTCTCAGGCCCTCTCTTACATTCTGACCATCTCTCTCTCTCTGTCTTTCTTCCTGAGGCATCAGGCAAATTCCTCGCTTGCCCTCCATCTACAGCGATGTATTAAATTTGAGCTAGCTCTTACATTGATCAGCCCTCTCTCTTCCAGTTTTGAATACAGACAAGCCTTAAGCAAACCATTCATGAACACGCCCTGGTTTCATTACCGGTCGTTGATGTCCAAGGGAAGTAGTGCTTTCACAAAAAATGTAATATTGTACTTAACCCTGTAACGCCATGTGTATCATATCAATACATGAGTCTTTGTGAGTTTTTGAGAGAGCTACATCATTGGTGTAATTTTGTTTTTAAATAAATAAGTAAATAAATTGCACAATGCATTTTTAAGCAATACATTACACAAAAATGCTGGATGCAGCAAAAATTATACAATAATGATAAAATGATCATTAAAACTCCTATATGTAAAAATGGTATTTTATTTGACAGAAGATCCAATAAATACTCTAGTTTGGGGGAAAAATAGAATTTTCTGGTAATTACTTCAAAATTCAGGCTTTACAAAGTAAACAGCAGAAGTGGGAAGTAACAAAGTACAAATGTTTTGTTACTGTACTTAAGTACAATTTTCAGGTATCTTAAGGCTACTTTACTTGTCTAGTTTTTTTCTGACTACTTTTTACGTTTATTCCCTACATTTTAGAACAAACATTTGTACTTTCTACTCCTTACATGTTTAAAACGGGCTAGTTACTTTTGGTTTAACGCATTTGGGTCGAGTTATTATTTCGTCACTTCAAGTCTCCAAGCATCAAACTGACTTGAGCCTAAACAGTAACACGTGTAAGGCAGTTGTGTTCATGTATTAATCATCAGAGGATGTCGCATAAAAAGAGGTGACGTGCGCCAAAGTCAGGGGTTTAAAATGGGATGGTGTTTTTTTGTTTGTTTTGTTTTTAATTTTTGCCAAAACGCCGGAACTGCAGGTGTCTGTAAGTTGTGGTTGTGGCACTTCAACATCTAGCTAGCGCTACAAAAGAGGAGCTAGCATAAAGGGAGTGAGTGTGTTATTTTAAAATATGAGGTCATCTCAAATGTAATGTTTCTAGCAGCTCAACAAACATCAGCAAACACACAAACTGTTTGTGTGCAGTTTGTGGCACAGTGTGTTGCTAGCTAAAGCTGCTGCGTTTACAGGGAGAGAATGAGAGTTAACTTCACTCAGAGATGGAGAAAGATAAGAAAGAAAAGACAGGAGAGGAAGAAGAGAGCTCAGATTTAAAGATAACGACTGCTCATTTAAAGCTTACACGTAAGTCCTCGTGTTTTTAAGTTAGATATTGGGTCTGTACATGTGACATGTTTTTTCCTGTTGTGAAACGTGCTGCAAATCAAACTGAAGCGGACTAACTGTGTTATTCAAAGGCTGCATGAAGATACTCTGCAGGTTAGTGCAGGATAAACAGGTTTGTTTGCTGTACTGTGATGAGTTTAAAGTGAAGAACAGTGTGTGGCTGGTGCACAGTGGCTGTGGTTTCATGGTCAGACATTTCAGAGCCTGTACTTCTTTGCTTTTACTTGACTAAAGATGTTGAATCAGTACTTTGACTTTTACTAAAGTACTTTTTTAATATTAGTACTTGCACTTCTACTTAAGTACTGTACTTTTGCCAGCTCTGGTTCACAGTAAACTTTGATGTGCTACCATCACCAAAATTATCCTCTTTTTTTCAGTATGACACCTAACCTACTATTCACATTTATGAAATTGATAGACAATATAATTTTATATTATGTTATTCTTATGTTTTAGAAGCAAAGGTGCTCTGACTCCTGCTTGTGTGATAATTTCTGGGTATACTGTTATATTGTATATATTCTCTCAGACTGCAGGCCTACTTGTGGTTCCTATGGTGTTTAAAGTAGAATGGGAGGCAGAGCTTTCATGCCTGCTGAAAGCTGGAGGTTTCTTCCTGTTAAAAGGGAGTTTTTCCTTCCCACTGTCACTAAAGCACCTGCTCATAGGGGGTCATGTGATTGTTGTTGTTTTCTCTGTTTTCTTTGCATTACTTTATGGTCTTTACCTTACAATACAAAGCACCTTCAAGCAACTGCTGTTGTGATTTGGTGCTATATAAATAAAATTGAATTGAATTACATTGGATTTTATTGAAAAGCACAAATTTTAATAGTTAAATAACATTCATTGGCTATATACATATGTATTTTATATATGTATATATGTAAAATATATGTATTTTTTATGCCATGACATTTCTATTGCCTCAACATAAGAGACAGGGTCACATTTTGCATATATATTTATAAAACACCTGTATTACATACTAAAGGACCACCTGGCTCTTTCACACAGCTGACGAGTAAAACAATGGGCAGTAGACGTCACCACTGTGTGCACTGAGGGAACATGGCACAGGAAGTAATGCCCATTCGAGCGCAAACCTCAAATAAACCTTCTGTGCCCCGAAAGTAGGCCTGCCCTTCGTTTTCAGTAGAGCAGCTGCAGGCTTTGGAGAAATAACAACAGCAGACTCACTCAGTGTAACTAGGGGCTCATTTGTAAATGTTAACTTTCACTTATTAACTATTATTGAGTTTTCCCATTTTTGTAGCGGTTGATACCCCGAGGGGTCCAGCTGTGGCATTTCTTCCCTTACTTGCGTTCATTTGCAGCCTAATGAACTGTAAGGTGTTGTAACAGGGGTTCATTGTGTGGTAAAATGTGGGTGGTCTTGATGTGTTAAAACAGAGAGTTTAATGGAATGAGTATTTATTTATGATGCTGATGAATTTGCTCATTGTGGGAGTAAAGCAGAAGATAGTACTCTTTTTTAATTACATTGGTATGGATAATATAGAAGTAGATATAGATTTTTATTTGATTCCTATTTTAACACTTTGTCAGTCATGCACAATTCAAACCACAAATGTATTATTGAACCTAGTTTAAAATTAACTGCTACAACTGATGTGGTGTCCCAGTTAAGAAAATGAGAAATTCTTCTTATTAAAGTATATTATGGTCACATGCCTGCAAAGACTTCTATTTTCTCCTGTGGAATCAGGTGATTGACAGGAAGTAGAGCGTAATGTAATGCGTGCACTAATGTAGAAACGCTTGAGCACAATAACATAACACACACCAACAGTGTCGAACCTAAATTTAGGCTCGGGGTTTGCCGTGGTGGATTATTTCACTCCAGTGGAACTTGTTTTTGTTACTGTTCAGACTGTACACAAATAAATGGCAGGTAATGGAGCAAAACAAGCTCTGCTACATCCAGATAAACATATGCAGGAAATGCCAGAGAAAATGAGGACAGCAGCAGCCTGCCACAAACTTCACATTAGTTATAGCAGTAATAGTTTTTGAATATAATAAATAGGAAGAAGAGGGGGAAAAATGCATGGTAAAATGCAAATGAAACCATGACCTACAGAATATGTTGGAGGGTGTGCAAATAAATAGCAATGTCTATTCCTGTCTGCAAACAAACTGTTTAAAATATTGAATTTTTCGTTAACAAACTCGTAATCATGTTGGGTCAAATGTAAGTCTTATTTTATTTAAGTCTGTGTTGCACAAGTCAGGTACTTTACTTTACTTTATTGATTTATGTAGCACTCTTCACAGGATAAAAACCACAAAGTGCTTCACAATAATACAAAACAGATAAACATACAACAGTACAAACATACAGCACAAATCTAATTAAAAGCTAGTCTAAATAAATGAGTCCTGAGATGATGTTTAAAAGAATAAATACAATCCAGGCAACGTAAAGATGGAGGGAGATAATTCCACAACCTGGGGACCACCGCTCTAAAACATCTATCACCTCTGGTTTTAAAACGTGTTCGGGGAATTACCAACAGCCTTTGATTAGATGCTCTCAGGCTGCAAGAGGGAGTGTGAGGCTCTAAAAGATCAGAAATATAGACAGGAGCGTCATGATTCAAAGCTTTAAAAATCAGTACTAAGATTTTAAAATGAATTCTAAAATGCAGTGGTAGTGCTGGGCCACAGCATCCAGTCTGCATTAGGGTCTTTATACAATATATGGCTGCTGTTACATCTCTTGACAATCATGTTGAAGGACACAAAGTGAATAAACTTTGAATGTAAAGATGACTGAAGCTCTTGAAAGCTAATCACTGAACCAACTATTGGAGAGCTATAAGCACTTATTTGTTTTTAACCTAGCCCTGACCAGAGCCCTGTACTTCGAACATCTTAGTTTTATTGCAGTGTAGCATGTGATAATTAAAAGCTACACTTTAGCTATAAGGAGTGATCATAATCAAAGTAGCTATTTATTTTACGTTGATCTCTCCCTTTCTACTTATGTTTCTACATAATTCTTCTTCCCACGTTACTTACACTTTGAAGCTGTTTATTCCTCGCTCTGTTGTTGAGACTGCTGACCCTCCTCCTGCACTCATTCACAGCTAATGCTAGCAGCAGCAGCTTCCTGTAACTGCGAGGGACTATTAGTTGTTGCTGGTACTAGTGTTGATGGTGCTTCTGCTAACATGTCGGTCAATTTGATACACTTTGCTACATCTACTTTTAGTTTCTTTGGGGTTGTCTGGACTGCCAACTGGGCAATCGTCTAAAAAGACAATGTGTGAACACAAGAACACGACGACGAACACGACGACGGTGTGAACACAAGAAGAAAAATAAGTACACATGAGCTGTGTCTAAGTGTTAGTACTGGGGAACAGTGGCAGACAACCTGCTACACTGACACTGTACTCCCCCCAGAAAAGTCATGTTGTGTCCTTTGCATCTACAGCCAGTGCAAGTCCTGAAATAGACTGAGGCAGAACTGGACGGCATGCACCAAGAGCATGTGGTGGTTGCAGCTGGAAGGACTGCCAGTCCAGGCCGAGTGGCATACTAAGGTGATGGAAAACCTTGTGGCCCTGTCTGGGGTTCATCATGCTGCATAAGATGGGGGAGATGGAGAAGATCCACAGTCATTCCTAGACATGTTTGGGCTGTGTGCCTCCCCTCATGTCTGGAGAAGCCCAAAAACCAATGCTCAGCCTACCAGGGGATCGTGTAACGTATCGTGTCCCAATTCCAAGTTCCAAATGGCTAGACACCAGGCTATGGTTGACTTGGGCTGTATGCAGACCCCAGTCCAGAATCTGTTTGTCCCAGAGCATTGTTGGAAACAGTGGGTATAACAGCCATTGCTAAAGTCAAGAGTGCTGTGGCCCACCTTTAAAAAAGAACAGAAAATTCTGGTCAGAGTATTGAGTAATGTCCCAAACTAACCACCTGCTATTGCCAGTTTTAATTCACCCTTAATACAAATAAATACATTTATATGAATATGTGACTGCACTTTTTTTTTTGTACTGCAGCCCACCTGCAGTGCAGTCAGCCCACCAGGGGGCCCCAGCCCACAATTTGGGAATCACTGGTGAACAAATAAGTGTGTACATTGTGACATACATAAATATCCCAGAGTGCCAGGGGGAATTAAACACAAGGGTAAAACACATACGGTCAAGCCTGTGGTTAGCCCCTGTCCTGCACACCTTCTTATTCTGGGGACAGATTCTCCAGAATTTAATAAACTGGTGGGACAGTGTTTGGCGGTGTATTCATGACAGGGACATACAAGGCTGTCTGACACTGCTGCTGAGTAGGGGGAACCTGTAATACTCTCCATGGAAGATTTTCTACTGGAGTAGTGATGACACCCTAATGCCGGGTAATCATACCCCTGTTTTGCAATGAGACAGACTTTATTCAGTGAGTTGTGACATTGCATGGAAGAGGAAAACACCCAATTGTTGGTGCTGAAAAAGCTGCACAGGGGTGCCTCATTCTATCCAATGACTGGCCAATTGAGATTTGATAACACACTGGACCAAATTATGATCCAATTCTATTGGCCAGGTATGCAAGGAGATGTGCTCGGTGGTGCTCCTTTGCCTTAGTCAGGCCATGTGGTTATGTGGTTATGTTAGCCATCAGCCATGCACTAAAAGCAGGTGGTGGTTAATCTGAGGCAGCTGGAGGCACTGCAAGCCCAGGCAGAGTGACACATCCAGGTGCTAGAAAACCTTGTGTCCTAGTCTGGGGACCTTCCATCCTCCTAAGTGAGCATAACATGAGATGTAGGTCCAAGTGTGTGTATATTCAGAAACTCACGGTGGCAGACAGCCTGCTTCAGTCCTGTTCCCTGGCAGGGCTTTTAGTGAAATGTGTATTTAAGTTTAACATAACCAGTTATGTGAAAAGGTTTCAACAACATTTAATGATATAAAATGTAGGAAGTGTCATGATGGGTTCCAAGTAGAATACATCAATGTAATCGGCTTGCAAGCAAATGCATGCTCAGCTAATGGAGAGTAAAGTGAGAACTGAGGCTGAACTGTTCCTCAGCTTAGCAAGTCATGATCCCATGATGTCATGTCTCTCTTTCATGTTCACTAGTCATGATAGCTGTATTGTTCTCAGTTTGTCATTCAAGATGCGAATAAGCAAAATAAAATGTGGATACATTCTATAGTAGAGCAGTCACGCATGTGGTTTTAATTATTTTGGTAGGTCTCCTCTTTTCTCTGTGGATGTTTGTAGGCAGATTTCATCAGTACAATAGCAGAGCAACTGTGCAAGACCTACTACAGGTCTTGCACAGTTGCTCTGTTGATTTTAACGGTTATTTTAATTTTGAATATGTTGCTCTTGCTTTCATGGACAATTTTTTTATTCCTAAATTTAATCACTCAGTTTTTCAAAATGTTCAGCGATAAAACACTTCAACTGTTATTTTGTATTCCCTAGTATTCAAAATAACAGGCAAAACCTTTTTACCACTAAACTATCCGCACAGTTAAAAACAAAACCTAACCAGCAACCCCTAAAGGCCTAGTTTATAACTATATGTTATAAATGAGGCATTTATTATTAACTACGTAACCATAAAATGTAACAATAAAGAGGTACATGTAAACTTGAAGAAAAAGATTGGGATCTTCTTTTTAAATGTCAGAATGTGCTCACCTGTACTGACATTCTGACCCATGCATGTGAACATTATGGAGACTGGTGAAATTGATGATGCAGATGGTAAGAAGGTGAACTGAAGCCAGATTGTAGAAATTAAATGTGAGAGGCATCTGTTGTGGAAATCTTATGAGACCACATTTACTCGTGCAAGAAGAACATTCAGGAGACTGAAATGTCTTATGCAGATATTAGAGCTGGGCGATATAAGATTTTTTCATATCACGATATGTTTTTTTCATTTCTGGCGATAACGATATATATCACGATATAAGCCAAATAACTATATTTGTAAGATTTAAATGTGCCGTTGCTCACAGGTAAAATGTGAAATAATTAGCAGCTTGTCTTGATTTTACTATTTATTTCCCATAATAAGTTCAACAGGGTAGATGTACTTAAGGAACATGAAACTTCAGTTTCAGATAAATAAAGGCAAATATTGCAAACTACACAAAACGCAGCTGCTAAAGCGTTTAAGTTTCAAAACAGAACAAACAAAACAAACTACTAAATTGTCAATTCCACTTAGAAACAAAATTTTAATTCTAAAAATAAATCTTAGTTCGTTTTACAGAAGAACAGACAAAATTGACTAACTTTTGTCAATATCAAATAAACTGAGAACTAAAAGGAAATTCTCAATCTCTGCTTGTTGTATAGCTTAGCTTTTCAAACAGTTTTAACAGTTACTTTAGTCTGACAAAAGCCGAATGACGAATTAGTGCTTTCAGTCAGAGATTGAGCATGCACCGGTTTATTGTATTTCCAGACTTGCTTTCGGCACAATTTACAGTGCGCGCTACTCTGTTTTTTGTCAGACTTGAAATAGCCGAAATACCTTCACACTACGGAACTTCTATGGCCCTTCCGTTCGACAATCTCTCCGGCATTGGAACCATCATCTGTTTTCTCTTCGGTAACCTTCGCTCACGCTCTCGGTTGATTTTTCTCTAGTCGGCAAACTCATTTCCTTCATTACCCGGGCGGCCCGGCTGCAAAAACAAATACACATGTGCGCCTTGGCACTTGTGCTGTACGTAACAAGTCACGTGACGTGACGCTGCGGCTGTGATTGGTTAGGCTCTGCGCTACTTAATTTGGATTGGCTGTTCTTTTTTTTCCTTTTTTTTAAGAGGACAAGAGAGATGAGGTCTATCGCAATAGTTAAATTTTTCTATCGAGAAAAAGTTATTTCGCAATACATATCGTTATCGTTCTATCGCCCAGCTCTAGCAGATATATGTATGTCAGAAAAGTTAGGTGAGGAGATGGGAGTGCAGCAGTGCAGGTACACTTAGGTTTTTACATTTTTGGACAATTAAACTTGTTTTGTAATTTTGTCTCTGTGCACAACCAGAAAAGATTTAAAATCCAACAACCAATATGAAATTGAAGTGCAGACTTTAAGCTTTTATTCAAGAGGTTTAACTAAATGATGGTATTAACTGCTTAGATATTACTATTCTTTGTTTTGTTTTTTATATAAAGTACACACATTTTCAGTGGCTTGTGACTATTTGGACAAAAATATATATTTATAAATATAATAACTGATTTTGTTTTCGCCATAAATTCTGACCTGAAGTCTAGAACCCATAGACATCATCAAAAGCTGTGTTTCCGCCTTTCAAATGCTCTGCACACTCTTTACTGCAGATGCCTTTCTGTGGATCTTTCTGCCTTCATTTTTCTCTTCAGTAACTGAAAAGGATACTCTACTGAGGTGAGATCAGATGACTAACTTGGCCAATGAAGAATATCTCTTTTTTGCCTTAGAAACTCTTGGGATGCTTTAAAGTATGCTTGAGTCCTCATACATTTGTACTGTGAAGCACTGTGTCTCAGTTTTGTGGCATTTAGCTGAATCTGTACACTTCAGAATTCCTGCTGCTACTTCTATCAGCCATCACATCAATAAATCTAAATGGTCTGGTTCCACTGGAATACATAAACACTTATGTGATAGCATTTCCATCACCATGTTTTTTGACATGTGGTATCTGATCACGAGTGGTTTCTTTCCTTCTCTATACAGTACATTTCTCTTTCATGTATCCAAAGATATTTTTTGTCCTGGACTGGCCACACTCTTTTAGATGTTTTCCAGTTAGATCAACTGACCTTTTTGTTTTTGAGCACAACTAGGAAACCATCTGATTTTAAATTCATGAAAGCATCTTCTGATTGCAGATTCTGACAAAGATACATATTTCTCCTTTTGAGTTTTCTTGACGTGACTAGGGTTCTGTAAAGGAGCTTGTTTGTATGGGGAGGGTTTTTTTTTTTTTTTGGTTTTTTTTAACCAAGAAAAGATTTTGCAAATGTTAATGTGGCAGAGGTGTGGTCCCGGGCGCGGCTGCAGGGGAGGAGTGGTGCAGTGAGCTCAACGGGGCGGTGCTGGAGAGGCAGGTGAGAACAGCTGATGGCGTTTGGACTGATGACGGTTTCCTTCCCCTTTTTTAGTGAGACGGGAGAGGAGCGGAGGGGAAGCTGGGATCAGCTGAGACCGGAGCTGTCCAGACTACGGACTGTCACAACAAATGAAAACTAAAAATAAACGTGGCATGTGGCAATAAAGAACTGTGTGTGCGTATGTGTGTGAAGTGCATCTCACAGTTAACTTTACTTTTCTTTGCCTGGCCTTTTTGGGGTTGCTGAGTTGGCCAATGCATTCCTTCTTTTTAAGAATATTCCAAGTTGTATATTTGGCAACTCATAAAGTTTTTGCTGTCTCTCTTTATTTTATATTTGCTATCCCTCTTTGTTCTGTATTTGCTATCTCACTTTATTTTGAGTTGATTTGTATTTATCAGCCTAACGATCGCCTCTTTCACTTGCATTGACATATCCTTGGCCCTTAAGTTGAAACGTTCAGTGAGAAGCTAACAAATGCAAGTTTAAGATTTTGAATTTACCCCAGAACTTTTATCTGCTTAATTTATTATTTGTCAGCATATATACTCAATTGTACTTTTCAGTACAATTACTTTTGAGGCTCTGGAAATGGAGGACTATAGTACGTGCAAAAATGTCTATAATTCCTAAACGATTAATGCAACAGTTTTTTTTTTTCAAATCCCTGGAATCAGAGATGTAAGTCTGCATTTCAAGGACGTATTGATTGTTTTGACTGTGGTGATGTAAAGAGGAGCATATATATATGGTTACTATGCTATCAGATTCACAGGGCATACGGTAGACACACCAGTGTAGGTCTAACACAGACACATTTTTCATCTTTATCACCTGCATATATAGATTGTGTAAATTTGCAAAGTCTGGAAATGATACCAGTGAAAGCTGATCCAATTCACAATGCAGGTCCACTGCACTGTCGTACCTCAGTAGAAATACAAATTGTGACCACTCATATCATCATTTCCATGCATGGCATGACATTCATGAGATTCTTTCATTTACAACTTTTGTAGATGGATTATGAGAGACAGATTTAATTTCCCCAGTACAGACACCATAGCTACTCAAAGTTACATTCACACACGATACACTATAATTAGCATTACAAGCCATAAAATTAGTACAGGAACATAAGGAGAGATAGGTGGATAGTTTTGACATACCTACTGCTGAGATCTACTTCTACTACTACTTCACTGTGGAAAGGTGTACGCACACACACAGATAGATTGACGCAACATGCTATAATATAACCCAAACACTGATATATTTTTTTTCTTTGCATATTACTCCTGATTGGTAGCTTCCACTAATCAAGAGTAAATCTATCTCAGTGTCTTGTGGTTGCACATCATTCTTCTGAAACATCTAAGCCAACCTGAAACCTGTAGCAAAACACTGCTTTCAAATATAAGTCCTTACAATAATATACTGTATCTGGCTATGAGTGTTTTACATTGCTCTGGAGGATTTTTGGCCCACTTTGCAGAATTGTTTTAATGTAGTCACATTGGAGGGTTCGGGGGCATGATGGTCTGTTTAAGGTCATGTCAAAGCATCTCAATCCAATTTATCTTCGGACTTTGACTAGGCCACACCAAAACTTTAATTTATTTTTTATTTTTTTGTTGACCACACCTCCCAACGGCATCACAGGGGTTGTGGTCAAAGCCTGCGCAGACCAACTGGCAGGAATCCTCACCAGTGCTGTTCAACGTCTCCCTTACTCATGCCACTGTTCCCACCTGTCTGAAGGCCTCCACCATCATTCCTATCCCCAAATAGACTGGAATAGACAGCCTCACTGACTATAGACCTGTAGCCCTCACGTCTGTAATCAGTAACTGTTTTGAGTGGATAGTTTCTCAGCAGAGAATCTCGACGACTATCAGTTTGCTTACAGAGCAAATCGGTCCACCGAGGTTTTCCATCACTGTCACCCTTCACAGACTGCTGAGCCATCTGGAGAACAGGAAGAGCTATGTGATGATGCTCTTTGTGGACTACAGCTCCAGCGTTCAACATTAAAATTCCAGACATCCTCACCACCAAACTGGACCACCTTCAGATCCCCCCTGCCATCTGCTTCTGGATCGAAGACTGTCACTCAGCGCCAGATGCCTGCAGGGCTGCGTTCTCAGCCCTCTACTGTATGCCCTGTACAGCTATGACTGTATACCAACCCACCCAACAAACGTCATGTAAGGTATGCCATTTTAATCACTCAGAGTTAGATTGGCTGGCGTGTTTCCATTCATTGCTTTTCAGCTTCAGGGCAATTTCTGCTTCAGGGCAGAAATTGATGGCCTGATATTCTCCTTCGCGATTTTGTGTTGGAGAGCAGAATTCATGGATAACTTGGCATCAATTATGCCAAGTTATCCAGGTCCTGAAGCAGCCCCAGACCATCACACTACCACCGCCATGTTTGACTGTTGTCTTTTTATGAAATGCGGTGTTAGTTTTATGCCAGATGTAATGGGACTCAAAATTTCCAAAAAGTTTAATTTTTGTCTCGTCAGGCCACAGAATATTTTCCCAGGATCATGAAGATGTTTTTGGGGAAAACTTTTGTGTTCTTTTTGGTCAGCAATGGTTTTTGCCTTGGAACACTCCCATGGATGCCATTTTTACAAAATCTTTCTTATTGTTGGATCATGAACTCTGGCCTCAACTGAGACAATTGAAGCCTGTGGTTTTTTCAATGTTGTTCAGGGTTCAATGTACTCTTGGTGGAATTCTGGTAGGCCAACCATTCCTGGGAAGGTTCACTACTGTTCCAAGTTTTCTTCATATGTGGATAAATATTTTCACTCGGTTTCCTGAAGTCCCCAAGCCTTTCCAGACTCATAAACTGGACTCTGAAAGAATAACTTTATTTCTCATCTGAGAAAATCTGTTTAATGGTTTAAGTGTGACAAATATGTCAAATGTATTTCCTCACCCATCTGGTACCACGATAGAATGCCACCTGTGCAACAAGTCGAGTTGCTACTAAAAAACTAATAAAATTTCCTCGCTACTAAATATTCCTCAGTCAACCAACCAGCTGGTATTATAACAAAGTCAAAGCAATTGGGAATGAGAGCACCTAAGCCACAAAGTGGTAGGCCATGTAAAATCACTGAGGATTGTCCCACTTCTATCTCCATCTCACAATGCAATGGACGAGTCCGGGTCTGGTGGTTGCCAGGAGAATGGCACTTCTCTGACTGCATTGTACCAAGTTTCATTGAAGAGGCATTATGACATGGGTTGTTTTTCAGAAGTAGGGCTCAGCACCTTGGTTTTGGTGAAGGCTAACCATTGGAACCATCTTGCTACATCACTTCACCATAAGAGGATTTAATCTAGAATGTTAGGTGCTGAGGTGCTTACAGCTTTGTCAAAGTGAACCAAATACTAATATGATTGTTATCCTTCACATTTAAATATTTTACTCATCACTGTTGCAAATACGTTTCATGTTTTCTGAGGTTTTACAACAAGTCTATTTAAATCCATATATACTTCCTTTACTGCAAAAGCAGTATGATGGAAACGTGTCTCAACATTTTTTTTCTTTTCTTAATATAAAGCTGTAGTCTGTTCCTGTTGTTACCGCAGTTCTACTCTGACTAGAGTCAGGCTATGACTCAGGAGGACAATGTGACTGAGATTGGAAGATGGCAGCTCCCCTTTTTCTCTTGTCCTCTCTGTCCTTTTGTGCTGTAAAAGAAAAGTGCAATCTGTTTTAGTGATCACTGGCTGCCTCACAAGAAACCACTGAATCCTGAAGTGCAGGTGGTGTCTTGTGGCATCTTTAAACAAATAAAAAGACATTTTATGACATACTGAGTCAGCTCAGGTATTCTATGTGACAGGACTTTTTGTCTGTTACAGTACATAAAGTTACATAATAACTAAAGTCTCACCATGAAACAGTCCAATAATGTTTACATGAGCTGCAGGAATGAGATATCATACGGGCCTTTAAATAAGTATCACACCCTCTGTTATGTCAATGAAATGGCAAACTTACCATAACATGAATTTATATTGATAATCAGTTCCCTGGATTTTGACAGCCTCCTGTTCAAACACTTCATGATGACATCCTGCAAGTTTAACTGTGTTCATGCTATTTCAGCTATTAATATTTCATTTGCATCTACCACCCCAAAAAAACCTTGATTACTGACCAGATTTGATGTATTAAACCTTAAGCAAACAAAGCATATAATTCTTCAGGAACAAAGCTTTTATCACTGTTGCATTTCTTCAGAGAAGGTCCTAGGTCCGTGTCAGAAAAGTCACTCATCATTCTCTGGGACTAGATATTTAATTCAGCTGAGTGGATGAGAGGCTCGAAAATTTTCCATTTACATATTCATTTGCATGTCACAGTAGATCTGTTCCTGGGTGATTTTGTTAGGCAGCAGGGTCTCTGGTGTCTCTGCATACATTGTTAAATGTGAATGTCACTGCCTGTTGAAACAGGACTTTTGCAGAAAAAACTGTCTCATCATTGGCTCACTTTTGGTGCAGTCTCACTTCTCTTAACCAGTTTAATTTTCATTCTACCATTTAAACACTTTGAAATTCTTTTCAGTGTCAAAATTAAAAGCCGCAATATATGCTGTTGCATTACTGAACTCATATCGAAACGGTGGTGTGGTGACTTTTAAAGAATACCAACATACACACAAACATAAAACACCATGAAAACACCCTGTTATCATTGTATTATTAGGAAATTGTGCAAGTTTCAAAAGTAAAAATAATTATAATTAGCTATATATAAAAATATTACTAAAGTTGAGCCTGCATCTGGTCAGCTTGTCTGTTTTATTTGAGATGATCAGAGCTGCCGTCCATATGTGCAATGTGCATGCGCAAACCACCAGAAAAACACTGAGGGCCTCTCAGCTTGCCCAGTTCAAGAAGTAGTGCAAAGAAAAAAGACTTGTTCTGAATGGGTGGGGTGTGGGGGGATAGTGTATATTGACAATCCGAATGGCCCGGGTCTAGAAGCTGTTTGTGAGGGCAGCCAATTATTTTTTTAGGGGTTGTTATTTACCATCTGCGCAGCCTTCCTGTTCTTAGTAGTGGCCTCTGCGTACCAAACACCCAGGCACAATCTCCACTGAGGAGCGGTTGAAGGCCAGCAGTAGCTGTCCTAGCAGGTCCAGGTTATGCTGGGCCTTCTTTTCCAGGGTGTTGGTGTTGTGGGTCCAGGTAAGGGGGCGGAGATGTGAGCGCCCAGAAACCTGAAAGTGGAGACAGATTCCACCCATGCTCCATTTATAATGAGAAAGGAGTGACCTGTCTCTGCCTCCTAAAGTCCATTATGAGTTCTTTTGTTTGAAGGACATTCAGCTTTAGGTTATCTTCTGAATGGGGACAAATTCTCGGATGGCAATAAAGAATGGTTGAAAACAGGCGAGGCGCTTTATGACAGTGCTGTCTGAGATGAAAGAAGAGAAAAATAGATTTACTTTTGTGTATTTCATGAGCACTTTCACCTTGCTTGTCTTGACATAACGCCAGTGTACTTAACATTATTCCAGTATGTAAATATTCTCTACATCAGAGTAATTTCTCATTTGTATAGAAATTGTAGCATAAAATCAATTTACAAATGTGTAGTTGTTGTAGCTTTTCGACAGCTGTTTTCAACACATATGCTATACTAAGTTAGTGAAGATGGTGAGGGATTTAACCAGGTAGGGGAGTGGAAACAGTGGGGTATCAAGAAACAGGTGGCAATGAAGACATGATGCAACATGAAGAAGTTAAACAAAATGCAAGACACCAAGTAGCCTGAGCAAACTACCAACTGAATAGTTCAACCAGCCATCAGTGAGTGGTTTCTCTTAAGTGTAATGAGGTTCATCATCTAAAGTCATGACAGCCACACTCTCTTCAGAGTTATTCAACCCATACACTCACAGCTCATCAAGGAGACAAAGAGAAAGTGGGTTCACACCTGAAAAACAGAGGCCTATATAACAAAGCATTGTTTCTTCTTACACAGCTAACTTCAGGGTTAATAACTTAGCTAACTTCAGGGTTAATTCTGGGTTTTTTGAAGGTGCTTCACTTCTTACTGCAGTACATCACTTTATAACTTGAACCTGTTCTAGATTAAAGATCAATAGGCATGAAATCTCTGCCCACTGACTATAGTGTCACTATTCCTGCAAGATCCTTTGCACCTCTATACGCAGAGAGAAGAAGAGTCTAAAGTTTTTCAGTAGTGTCTGTTTTTATGTTTTCCTGATGAGCATCAGTAATAATAATAATTATTCTTCGATGTAATTTTTTTCAGTTCTCTGACAACATTTGTAAAGCAATTTAATTGTTCTATGAGAACTAATGATCCTAAAATAGGACCATTGCACTGTACTTGTGGACTTTGTATCAATCACAACTAGAACAAGCAAACATTTGAATTCTGTTTTTGCATTTATCCTTTACTTGCTCTCGGACCATTATACACAATCGAGGCTGAAGCTGAAAGAATAAAAACTAAAATTGTGTTATGCAAATTTAAACATTAATTTAATTAAATTCTTTTCTAGTCTCACTGACCAAAATGTTTTTAAAGCACACACATTTACACTAAACAGTTGTACAGAGCTTTTCCTTTCACACCACTGACCTATCTGCAGCTGCTGTGTTATTTTCATTCTGTATTATGTGTGTAACTTTTTCATATTTTTATAATATTATACTTTTATCTTCTTTTGTAAAATGAGCCGCTCAGCTGCCGGTACAATAGTTGTTTCCAGTGCCACCGCTTTCATGTGAAAATCCCGGGTTAACTTAGCGAGTTGATAAGCTTATTGTGACCGCTTAACCTGATCACCAGTGTTAGGGTAAATGCCCTGGGTATGTTAAACTCACTTCATAGTACATGACCCAGGAGTGTCCTTGACCATAAGTATCACAATAAAAACAGAAAGAACAACGTCATACCTGAAACACAGAAATGCAGGACCATGAATGAATGAACAGGAGAGAAGTTACTAGAGAATGGGACAGACGGAAAAGGATTGCGACCGCAAACACTAGACAAAAACCTCATACCAAAAAGCAAATCTAAATTAATCGATACAAAAAAGAAAAATAACAGAAACCTAAACTGAAATTCTAACTTCAATTTAGGCTAAAAACATCTAAAAGTTTTGCTAAAATGCAAAAATAAAACATAGGAAACACACAACCAAAACTGAGCTGAACTATGAAAGACTCACTAACATCGAGAGCAGAAAACTCCCAGAAGAAACGACACAAGGGAAATTAAAATAAAACACCAAAATACAACAAAAAGAACAACTCAAGGAACTGAAATAACAAACTCTACAAATACTAGACTGTAAAACTAAAACTTCAAAATAATAATAACTAAAGGCCTCAAGCTTCAGGAACAAAAATAAGGATGTAAGAAACCACATCAGAAAATAACAAAAGATAATAAATAAATACAAAACTCAAAGAACAGTCTTAACAATATACAGAGGACACAGTGGAAATTAAAGTTATAACAAAAACACAGGGAACAAAATCTAAATAGTACTAAGTACATTACTAAAAAAAAAAAGAGGAATAAAACTCAAAGCAAAAGACCCATGTGAACCCTTAACGTAACCCAAACTGTGAAAAACAAGAAATCCACAAAACTCAAAAACACTAAGCTCTAACCAGAAACTAAGCACAACAAGATGCTTGTGGGTAAAATGAAAATCGAACCCTCAAACAGTAATCAATGAAAATAAGAAGACAGAACTTGTCCTGGTACTGGGTTTTTTTTTAATATTCTAAGATTTAGTGTATATGTTCTTGGTTCTGGTTCTTTAGTTGTTGTTGTTGGGTTTTTTTTGGGGGGGGGGGGTTGGAAACGATGTGCCGGGAGTCTGCTGTTGAGTTTTGGACGAAATGCATTCTGGGATATTTAGCTGTCCCAAGTCTACACCGATGCATGCTCGATAAAACGGGCGGATCGAGAACACATCCGGGACTTTTTCGCGTTCTCGCCGTGATGCGTACTTTGAATTGGAACAGTACTTGGTCTCTGACTGATGACGTATCACGAGTACACGAGAACGCAAGTACGCACAAGTACGCATATTGATAAACGCCCCATGTGTCTTAGTCTTTGCCTTATCATACTTCCTGTTTTATTTTGACAGTCTCTCATTGTCAGTTTTGCTTTCCCTTTCACGTTAGTCTGTATCGTTCCAGCTGTGTTCCCTCCTGTTTCCCATCCTCTCCATATCCTGTGCATATTCAAGTCCTCTCTCTTCCTCTACTCATTGCGTCGTCCCTGTTTGCTCTATTTCCTTGTACTCCTCATTTCTCTCCTAATTATCTCCTAGTTTCCAGTTAGTTTTTGTATTCTTGTATTGTGGTAAAGAATGTTACAGCTAATAAAGCTGCCTCCTTTAGTTTATCCATTTTGTGTCTAAGTCTTGTGTTTGGGTCTTAACTCTGCCTGCCACACAGCATTACATGACAGAACTACATTGAAACCAATGTAGTAAATTAATGAGAATGTTGCATTCCAGAAACTCCAACCCTGACAATGACATGACAAGGGCCCTCATTCATTAATAGTGCCTGTGCACATATCTGTACCTAAATCTTGCAGCGGAATATTTCATGCACAAATCAGGGATTTATCAATATTTTCAAACTTCATGAATACATTTAGAAGTCCCTCTGGCCATCCATAAGAATAAATGAAGGCCTTGCTGTCTTGTAATATTTAAACACACATCTTTAAAATGAATACTACTACTAATTAAAAGTTGTATTATAAGACACAGCAAACTTTGTTCTTACTACCTTGTATTTCCGTAAATCTTATTCTAAATCCATGGATTCGTGCCTGTAAACCATCGATACACAGCTACACCTTCAGTTATATAAGGAAATATATTTACCAGGATGTGAAGTGAAGAGAGTAGTGGAGAGAGAGAGAAGAAGTTTGCACTAAGTCCAACTGGTGAAACCATAATAATAGAGTCCGAGATCTGACAAGGGTGCCAGTAAAGAGGCAGCTTTCCAAAGTATTTCCACAAGAGTTTTGTTTAAAAATAAGTGAATAAATAAAAAGTCTGCAGAGGGGGTGCTGAATACTGTTTTCACTGTGGCACTCACTGAGGTTCAAGATTTTAAAAAAGTTTGGAGTCAAAGTTGCTATGAAAAACTGAAAAAAAAAAAAACTACCATAAGGGGAAGAAAACAGCTGCAGGACAAAGGAATATGTAATCTGTTAGCCACAAATTGTAAACTCGGTACAAAAATAAATAAATAAATAAATGAATGAATAAAAAACTGCAGATTTTCCAGCATATGTGTGATAGTACCAAGAAATTAGACTGTAAGTGACGCCCAGCAGTGATATGTCATTTATAATGAAAGATTGTGATCGGGAATACTGCAATATGTTTAAATTAAGATAAAAGCCTGCACCTTTATATTTAGTGTTCTGGTTTTTTACATATACAATTAAATTTTTTATTGTTATTGTGTAAACGTACTTCTCAATTTGTGCAAACAAATAGAATCAGCTATTGAGCGGCAGGAAGTTTTTTTCTGTTAAAAACAAAACAAAGACATTTAAAGTCCATGGTACATTGAGCGTACATGTGTACACATCAGGAAGGACTGCAGTGTTTCCCTGTGTTTGAAAAATTAATTAACAGACAGATTTTGGTTCACTCATTAGCTTCAGACTGAATAATGCGCTGTATGTGAGCACTGCCTCGATAATTTATTCTTGCTCCCAGTGAGTAGGAGATACTAAGCACTTTTCCACCCCTCCTCACCAATTGTGCACGTGCATGGACGTCCGTGTACATGTGCACGATCCTCTGTACAAGGCACCTTTGCTGGTGCATATATGGTACCACCTTCTGAGGGTTAACAACTCCTCCTAGTGGGCGGGGTTTATCGTGATGGGTATATATACGAGCAATGTTTTTACTGTTGTCCTGGAACACCATTTCTAACCTCATTTACAGTGGACGCATTGCCAGCCATGACCACCTTCCACAACTTCACCACCACGGCTGAAGCTGAAGTATGTCTACAGATGCAAACCTCTGCGGACCACCGCACAAAAAGCAACATGGAGAGACTGATACTATTTTTTCAGTGTGTGCAAAGACAGGGAACGTTTAATAGTGACAAGTGATGCTGAAAACTGGAGGTTAAACCTGTAACTCTTCACCTTTGAAGCATGTCATGGTTTAAGGACTTGTTTTTTATACAGTGGGCGAATGGAGATCACTGCAATGCCTGTCGAGTGAGGTTGCCATCAAGAAAAACAGGTTCAACGCTGCTTATGAAAGCATTAGAAAACGTCTTGTTTTTGACGATTTCACGTCTGATTCGATTGGTCTCCCTTCTGACGTGTGTAGGCTGAAAGTAGCCAGATAATCTGTCTACAAAAAATAAAAATGAGTGTTAGGTAGCTAGTGTGGGGATGAGACAATAATAATAGAGTGGTCTTTTTTTCTTTCTTTTTACGTACAACACACTTTGCATTGAGGGAGCTCCAGAGTCTTCCCTACTGACTTTGCTGATACAGTCTCCTTCTCCATCTCCACCACCCCCCTGTGACTCACAGGATGCATCAGATCTACTGGATCTGTGTGAAGAAATGATAAACAACATTAAACTGGTCTTTCTCCGCCTGCTGGTGGAGGCTTTGACGAAGTATCATAAAGTGATCTGTTATGGCTGTGAAGTCAATTATCCAAGCTAACTGCAACACAGCTGTGTGTTTGAGATTCTTGAGTTTTTCTACAAAGACAACTGTGATGAGATAATGAATTGGGCAGCTGGGTGGTGCACTGGTTAGCTTCACAGCAAGGTCCTGAGTTCAATTCCACCATCAGGCCAGGGACTTTCTGTAAGGAGTTTGCATGTTTTCCCTGTGTTTAGGGCGAGGGTTCTTTCCGGGTACTCCTGCTTTCTCCCATAGTCCAAAGACACACAGTTAGTAGGGTTAAGTTAATTTGCGAATCTTAAATGCCCATAAGTGTGAATGTGAGTGCGAATGGTTGTCTGTCTCTATGTGTTAGCCCTGCGACAGACTGGCAGCCTGTCCAGGGTGCACCCCGCCTCTCGCCCTAAGACAGCTGGGATAGGCTCCAGCCCCCCTCAACCCTTAATTAGCTAAGAACTGGCTGTATCTACCTGTGTGTTAGGGAGGGCAGACAAAGGTACATTTAAATCTGCAAGGGGTTTTAGAAATACATGCCACACTACAACTCCTAACATGTCAGACAGTAAGGGGTGCTTACATCGTGATTCAATGCTTCTATAAACTATTTGGAGTTACCAGGAAGCATTTGTCTTCCTTAAAAGTTAGATTTTATATTTACCCCTGGGTTATTAAACAAAATTATATAGCTAGTGTTCAGCTGTTTTTCTCCTAAATAAACAATTATCAAGCTAAATAAATACAATTTAAATTCCAATGATGTGCAAATGTAGTGAAGTTATTTTGTACTTATTATTGGCAACATCATTCATTTAATCATCTATAATGAGCAAATTGTTCTTGTCTGGAGGTAGAATAATTCAGGTATACCATTTACAAAGTTGATATCTCTTATTTAAAGAAGTTGATTATATAAAGCAATATTATGACTATTGTGTCTTTCCACAATAACTACTGCACTATCATGTTTGATGGTATCAGATAGGACAACCACATGTGTGTCTGTTTTCTGGTTGGCTACAAGTGAGTGTACTTACTCTGTCCGCTAATCGTGGTTAACCGATTTGGAGTTTAATGCACTGAATAAAACAAAACAGTCTCACATCATACTCATCGCTAAACATTAGCTGTGTGAATCTGGCTGAGTCAATGAGTCAGTCAACTCACACGAGGGCCTGTTGGTTCTCATGCTGACCCATCCCCACACTGAGTTGAGCAGTAGTCTGTTACAACTCCAGACCGCTTCTTTGCAGGGTCTAGTCTTATGCCCGCTTTCTCATAATAGTCATCAATAGTTTCACATTTTCTGGATAACCTGATGCCTCCTGCTTACACTGTAAAAATGTTTTGATGTAATTTTCAAACAGTGTGTGTTTCTTATTGGGAAAGTGCCATACTTCATAGTTACAAACTATTTTGTAGCCTCTCAAAAACCTTATTAAGCTCAAACGATACCCGTGTGACCAACCGCTCATTCTATCATAGTCATAAAAGTGCAGGTCTGGATACAAACCTACATAATATTCATTAGCCCGTTCTCTGTGTCGTCAAAGCCAAGTGCAACAGCTGTTTTGGCTATCCATCTCTGGTCAAAACACTCGTCATACATCAGAATGACTCTACTTCCTCTCACTGTGACAGTCGGTGTTATTCTATGCTTGACAAAGTACTCCAAAAGTATGTAGTTATCAAAACTTGATACATGGTTAGCGATGTAGGTGTACCCACGAAATCTCGGATGCCCGTACCACAAATATACTCCCACATTTTAACCTGTTGAAAGAAAACTTGTTCCCCTGCAAATCCATTGCACACACAAAGTTAATCTTACCATTCTCATATCTGGTCTCAAAACCATATAAATAAGTATTTGTCATTTGGCTCTTGTTTTTTGATGGGCTGGATGAAACACTGATGTCCCAATATAACACGATAAGACCAAACAGCTGTTGGTGCAATTTCCTCATCAACATTTGTTATAGAGCTAAAACAATAGTTAGAAGGTGGTGGTGTTTCTGATGTCATCTTTTTAGACTTTTTTAAGACCTCATCAACCATACTGCTCAGCTTCTTTTCCCCCACAACTTTCATCTGGGGGGAGATGAGTTGCAAAAATAGTTTAATTAAAAACAAGCTGGTTTGGTTTTTGGCTAAATTAAGCATAGCCTTGGTAGCCCACTGTAATGCATGCATGTGATTCATCTTTAGAACAAAGATCTTTGTTTCAGAGAGAAAGTTAAATATTAAAATACTTTGTATTTTAATATTTGTTATTATTATTCTATTATAGGTTAAAGGCCATCTCACCTTACAGGCACCATCAACATCCCCATTTTTAAAACCTCGCCAACTCCATACTGACCTGCTACATTTCCCATGGCTTTTCAAACCTTTATAACACAAAAGACCAAACAGCTGTTATTGCAATCTCCTCATCAACATATGTTACAGAGGTGATGCAATAGTTGACAGGGGAGGATGTTTTTGATGTCAGACCTTTAGAGACAATATTGTTTTAACACCTATTACCCATACTGGCCCACAGCTTTCATCTGAGGTCCATTCTGACATCCTATAAGGACCTTACCACCTGTTTCCACTGACACCTTTCACATGCACTAGCAGTAGTGCCTTGTGTAGAGAGGGCAGAAAAGTGCATAGTATCTACTTTTCTAGTGGCCAACAATATGTTAAAGGACATATTACAGCTTTACAGCTCACACACAGATTCTTCTCAAGATCCACTTATAATTTTCATACTGTCACAATATTTATAAATGGATGGAACTCGTAATTTGTATGTAGTTTTTATTGTTGCTACTTATGACGGTTCAGTAACTAATATCACATTTACCGTACCGCATTTTATTCATTATTTTAGAGGCACCATCACTCCAGCTCTAGCCACTGTGCCTGAATGATCTTTTCTGTGTCTTACCCTCCATTTACTGATACATTTTCCTTTACTTCATTTAATACATGTTTTCAAAAATCTGAATAATGCTGCAGTTGTCTAAGGATTAGGTTAGCAATTGTGGAAGTAACGGTCTTGTATTTATATTCTAAAATCCCATGTGGGTTTACCGATGACGTGGATCTCATGTTCTACATTACAATGACACTCCTGAACCTTTAATATGATACTAACAATCATTTGAGAAAAAAATGAATAATTTAGCTGAATGCTGGTCTGCTTTATTACCATGCAAATGACAATCACTAGACGAAACAGTGAGCCCTTGAGATTAAAACAATTACTATTATTGTAAGAGACAGCTACAAATGAAATTGCCAGGCCTGCAGCTTTGAATTGGTGACAGAAAAAGAGGTTAGGAAAGTCAAGCTGCTGAACCATCTCCATCAGGTTAAGTGCTTGAACTCCTGACAGACTGGTTGCAAATGAGGTCTTTTAGCTCCCATGAGCTGTGATGTGACAAGCTGTCTCTCAGCAGACTATAACTGGCCTACACTGCTGCATGATGAGCTGCTGATCAGGAAGTCAGCATATGCTGAGCTTTAAGCAACAGCTCCCCCTTTGAGCGTGGTGAGTTCCAAAATTTGTGTCATCTAGAAGAGGAAAAAATAAGGCCAATTAGCGTTACATTGAACTCCACAGTCCAGATGTGTCCTGAGGCAAAATTTGGAGTCTCTCCACTTTCTTCTCTCCTTCCAGAAACAAAGCAGACATCCATAGAGAACTGAATTCATACATCTTTATGCTGACTACAATGGGTTAGACAGGAGGCTGAGTCTGGAAGCAGACTCTGAGTCTGCAGTCTTTGGCTGTTTGGGGATTATTATTTTTTTATTGTTGTTGTCTTCAGATTCTTATGAGTTTTCTCTTTCTGAGATGGTCCTTATGCTCAGTCTGCCAGCGGTGCATGCCTTCATTTCTCCTCTTATTCCTTATACATCTTTCTGTCTGTCTCAGGGTGTGTTTCAAGCATAATTCTATTACACAGGTCTGTCAGTGTGTCTGAGTTATTTCGCTTTTAATAAAAGTAAGAATTGTCCACAGTACAATAAATCAAATTGTCTGTCACAGATGTCTATTTCATAAATACACTAATGGTGTAAAGTGCACACTTTTATTTATTGTATGAATAATAAGCTTCTGATTCTGTAACAACAGCCATATAAACAATGAGTATGCTGTTCACCTCAATTATATTTATATAACACGATTTCACAACAACTTCCAAGAACCTGGTGACACTGCGAAGGAAGGTCTCCCCTTTAACAGAAAGAAGCGTGACCGAATCAGGATCAGGTTGGTGCTTCTGATTGGAGGTAAAGGGAAAGTAAAGAGAGAAAAGGAGAGCATAAAGACAATCAACAACAAATTGAGTCAAATGCCAAACTGTGAAAGAGAGAGACAGACATTAATGACAATTGCATGTTGAGTAAACAGAAGCGAGTGGAAGAGAAATATTCATTCCATCATGGCTTGGGGTAACCTGATCCAGCCCTGCCTATAAACATTTTCAAAAAGGAAGGTCTGAAGCCTCATTTTTAAAGTAGAGACGGTGTCTGTTTCCCAAACCCACGCTGCTGGTTTTACAGAAGAGGAGCTTAATATCCAAAGGCTCTGCCTCCCATTCTACTTTTGGAGACTCTAGGAAGCACCAGTAAGCAGCAGTTTGAGAGTGAAGTGCGTTATTGGCATAATAACAGGGAGCCAAAGAAGAGAAGCCAATATGGGAAGAAACATGATCTCATGTACTCTCACTGCTGCATTTTGTAGCAAATGAAGGCTTTTCAGGGAGCTTTGAGGAGAGCCTGGTGATAGGGCATTACAAAAGCCCAACACAGAGTAACAAATGCACGAACTAGCTTTTCAGTATTACTCTGAGATGGTTTTAATTTTAAGCAATATTCCTCAAATAACAGAAACGAGCCTGAGCCTGGTTCTGCCAGAGGTTTCCTCCTGATAAAAGGGAGTTTTTCCTTCCCACTGTCACCAAAGTGCTTGCTCATAAGGGATCATCTGAGTTTTCTGTTTTTTCTCTCTCTTTATTGTAGGGTCTTACCTTGAGGCAACTGTTGATTTGGCGCTATATAAATAAAATTGAATTGAATAGTTCTGTCTCTGTGCTGTTATGAACTCCAAATGTTGACTGAAACTCTTCAGATGATGAAATGTTGGACATTGGTCTATAATTAGCTAAGACAGTTGGGTAAAGTAAGGGCTTTTTGTGTAATGGTTTGAATACAGTAGCCTTAAAAGCCTGTTGTTTGTAGCCTACTAATAATGATGAGCTGATACTGTCTGTGAGGAAGGCTCACTTATTGGGTGTGTTTTTGTCCTTGTTAAAGTATTTGCTTTTGTAAAGGAAGAGGTAAAACAACATAAAATGAACATTGTGTTAGGAGAAAAAGTCAGTTTAACATTGTTTAACATTTAACAAGTTATTACAGTCATGTTAGCTAATTTATACTATTGTTGGCAGTATTAACCATTTTTATACAAAATTTTAAAAGAGTTAGTTTAAGCTTCAAGAAAACTAACTGATAACAAGATTTTGTGGTGCCTTGATACCTTTTACCCTTTTCATTACCCTAGTTTTACTTTTATCTCAACCAATATAAAGAAGGTTAACAGCATTTGGTACTCACTGACTACTATAGCCTATGTTACTCTTTTATGCTGGAAGTGGGAGGTGGTGCATCTCTCTCTTTCTTTCAGCTGCAGCATTCTGTGTGTAGTAGTGTCTGCTTAACAGTATATGCAGTACATCTGAGGCTAAGGCATGATAGTGTGGAGATCGTTTTCTTGGCCCACTTATTGTCAGTCAGTCTGTGTTTAAAGACTCTAATGAATAATTGAATTTGATAACGCAGCATGTCAGAAAACAGAAGTTGTCTGAAATATGAGCCTAATAGTGAGCTCAGTGGACTTCAGTGGTCTCTGCCGTTTAAATAAAACAGAACTTCTCTGGCAACAGGAAATTTAGAGCAGGAATACATAGCTGACAATTATCTGATGTCATCCGATCATGTCAGTAGAATCTCAAAGGAATTAATGAAAAATCTTGAAAAATCCAAATCATAAAGCGCTGTGGCTGTTTGAGAGCAAAGGGAGACCCTGCCCCATTATTAGCACTGCACTGGTTCTCACTAATGCTGCAGATGAAAGCTCATCCTTGAAGAGACTCAGCAGGTTACAGCAGGGGCTTCATTTACTATTCTGCAAGGCTCACAAACCAGCGTTCACTTACAAGAATTTGATTAATTACCTCTGAAAGAGCATCTCTGATTATTCTTTTGTTTGGCTACTGATTTTGGCTAATTTCAGTTGCCCCAAGCTGACTTGTAACAAGATGCAGTATAATCAGTTATACACCTGGGTCAGCGATTAATTCGAGTTTTGCAGATCATAATCTACAAGGTCTTTTAGCTGGTTACAACAACAGAATTTACAAATAATGCAAAACATGATGTGCTATAACTGATAAAATGTGATATTTGTAAGGCTTGTTAGACATAAATCTGAATACAGTCAGCCAGAATACAATAACTTTTAAAGTCTAAAGGTGTTTAGACTATAGAGGTAATGTGTTTCAGACATTTCTGACAGTGCATGTATGAGGTTTGAGGTATTGACACAGTGGGCTTACACTAACAAATACTCAAAGGCTACGTTCACACTGCAGGCGAAAGCGCATCAAATCCGATTTTTTTGACCCTATGCAACCCATATCCGATCATGGTATGACAGTGTGAACGGCACAAATCTGATATTTTCAAATCCGATCTGGGTCACTTTTGTATGTGGTACTGAATCCGATACATATCCGATGTTTTAGAAAGCGACTGCTGTTTGAATGGTCAAGTCGCATTAAATCCGTCTTTTACGTCACTGACACAAGACAGACGCCAATTATCAGCTCCGGAGAAGCACCCGATAAGACATCGCGAACGCTTCCTGGCCATCCAGCGTAGATGTTAGTGAAACTGTTGGGAAGACAACGTTGGAGAAACGTGAACATTTTATTTGTACTGTATAATCTGCAGATTCTGACAGAAATCTGCAACTATCCTTTGAAGCACCGCTCCTCTAAAACAGCAATAAGGATAATTATTAGGTTATTTACATTATTATGTAAATAACAAAATAACTTAAAGCAAAAATTGGGAAACGTAAAGTCCGAAGTCTTTATGTTAAGGGCCATCAGTCAAACAATACTGTTTGGTCTGGGTCTAAACAGAGCGCATTGTGTGTGACGTCTTCTTTTGCGCATGCGGGCCACTTTGAGCGTTCACACTAGAGCGCGTTTGCTGTCGCATTTTATTTGTAGTGTGAACAAGCAGACAAAAAAATCGGATTTGATCAAAAAATCAGAATTGAGCATTAAGACCTGCAGTGTGAACGTAGCCAAAGTGATACTAATACCAGTGTTTGTATCAGTACTATTGATGATTGATGCTACCAATCCGTCTACCTCTAAATCATGCTGAGTTAGACTAAACCTACTGTGCCACATGACCTGTGCACCCAATAAAATGAGGACTGAAATTAAATTGTTTTGTTTTTGTGCATGGTAGGGTCTCTCCACAAATATCCAACTTCTATCAACTAGTGTTTGCTAATTCTCCAAATATCACCACATAGATATTTGAAAATAGCGGTGGAGGCTGACGTCGAACACCAGCAACACAGTTTCTGCTGGTGTTCAAGGGACTATCAGCAAGTTATTAACCGATCAAGCTAGCTGTAGGTTAGCACCTGCTACCATTGGATAGTATCATACTATTTACTCTTACTCATACTTCCTGACTCCAGCCTCTCAGCAAGTACTACCTCAGTAAAGAACTGGTGGAGGTGTGTCTAAATAATTAACCAGCTCATAAATTTGTGTAAAGTGTTCATTTTTTAGCTCTTTGCTTTGAAACCAGGCCTTTGCAGCTATAACAGAGTGAAAAACCCTAATAGCATTGGCTTTTTTTATATCTTTGCAATGCACCTGCTGGTGTGCAGACATTGTAAACAGTGGAAAAAGCTGATTTGCTGCATATCTGTGTGAATTTGAGCTAATATTCATAACTTATGTATCAGCTCATGTATCTCCATCATGTTTTGAGGGATACAGTCTATCAATTTTGTGGTACTATGAAATCTGACCGATCAATATCAGTAGAAAGACAAACAAGTTCTCCACAGAAGCTCATAGCCTGTAGACAGATACTGAAAGACCTTTGTAGGATCATGTTTGATCCACATTTTTGCAGTAGCAAAATATAAACCCAAATAAAAGAATAACTCAAAGCAAGTATCTGACTGTTAACAGCACTGAGATCCACCACCACATCTACCACTTTCTCCTTCTCTTAAACATCTGTCAACCGCTTTTTCAGAGATCGCAAAGCAAGGGGAAAGGATTAACAAAAGACTTATTGTCTAGTTTTCCTTTGAGACTCAACCATGGAGGCTGCCCATTTATCTCTAGCTTGGTTTTATCAAGTCCAAAAGTCCAGCAATTACTTTTCCCCTCACCTTAGGGAGAGCAGGAAAGAGGGTTTCTGTAATCCCTGCTATTGTACAATAGGAGAGTTGTCCCTTTGTCATTTGTCCAGCTTACTTTAAAATATACTGCTCAAGTTGAAGGAGGCCACTAAGATGGATGCTTTCTGAGATACTCAGCCTGGAGGATGTCGGTTGGTGTGTTGGTAGTATTTTGCACTAGAGAGACACAATTAATTAACTGGCAGTGTGTCAAGTCTCTAAACTGTGCAGAATTTAGCATCTGGTCGCATCAGTAGTGCTGCTGTGTTAGAGTCCAACTTTGTCATTACTGTTCATTTACTACATTCTTTCTCTGCATTAAATTACATTTCTTTGTATTAACTGGTTGAAATTGTGGCTCCAGAAGGCTCTGTTTGACTGTTCACAACTGTGTCCAAAACACAGATCATTTTGTCCCCGCTTTATTGCAGGGCTAGAAGGACAGCATGATGATGAGTGAGCAGTGGCTTTTTGAGGCAGTGCCAAGTCAGATTGAAATTCAGAAGTCAGATTCCATTAACACAATGGTGTTAATGGATTCTGACTTCCATAAAGAGCTAATGGTGGTCAGTCTCTGCTACTAATTTGCATGGAGAAGGCTGTGGCGTCAAAAACACCGCAGAGAGCCATCTGGAACTACAGCTCAATTGCAGTTGCCTGGATATGCCATTAGCAATGAGTACTGCTACTGTACCAAAGCCAATCAACATCACATAAGCGTCCCACTGTGTGGAGGCGGCTAACAGGGACTTAGGCCCAGTCTCTATCTTGGTTGTTCCATCCTGTCTCTTGTGTCTTTGTTTCTCAGTTTCTCCTATAGACTCAATTAGTTAAAAAAATAGAAAGAGCTCAAATTAATGGATATTTATTGGTGCAGTGTATCGCTAGATAGAGATAGATGGATACCAAGTCCCCAGTTTTCATTACTTAGGAAATTTGTTTGTATTTGTGAAATCTGAAGACTGCTTGATAGGTCTATACAATTTGAAAACAGACATCAGACAAGTCTCACGTTGTCTCACATTGTCTTCCTTTCATTTTCTTTTCCAGTCTATCAACTGTTTGTTCCACATAAAAACATGTCATCAACATTTGCATTCAAAATGCTATTTTAAATGGCAACAAAAGAAAGATGCCTTAAAGTAATCCAGTCTTATTTTCATTTGTATCTAACAACTTTTATACTAATTCTAATACTAATTCTTCATCAGCCCCAAATATTTTGCTTAACATATAGTACATGAGAGCTCAAGGTCATCTATTGGCTAACCACACTCCCAAGGCGTATTTTGTTTTCATGGCTACTGTTGTTGAATAAATATGTTGTTTAGCAAACACAGAGCTACACTTTTGGCATCCCAGAAAGTTGATTTTGTTCATCTGGATGCAGGGTGTAGCATTTTCAGTGGGAGAGATATTGCATCACTTATCTAACTGAGACTTCTCCAGTCTCAGTTCATTCTTTTATGTTTTAACACAGCAACAGTCCATCAGCATATTGTATAAATCCTTTAAAACAGATGAATTACTTTTGATGTGGGACTTGCTTGTTGGTAAATGGTTTAAAGAAAATGCTTAACACTGTTTACAGACGGTTTGCCTTCTACACCAAGATGAAAATGCAGAACGCAAACATACTTCCCCTTCCACAAGCGTGAAACGTGCCTACTGCTCCTCTTGATCTCCTGAATCAGCTAGCAAACGAACATCCACCCAGGAACAAGCACTGCTAATGTCAGTTTGCAAGCTAAATATCTAACATGCCACTCAGCTTACCTGAAAATGCCACATGGTATAGATGTTAAATTGCTGCATATGGTTGTTATTGTACAGCTGTGTAAAGGTACAGCTATCAACAGTGATTTGTGTCTCTGCTAGTGCTAGCTCAGCTGTCAGTGAAACTGCTTAAAGCTGTTCTGGTTTAACTGAGATCACCTGTTTTCTCCTTTTCAGTCATAAAAATATTAAGAATGCAAATATCAGCCTTTTATTACTTTTTCAAACCTAGCTTGGATGTTTTATGCCATAACATTTACATTTTTCCTGCTAGTGTGAATATGGCCGTGATGTTGGGCTGCAAAAATTTATGACTTATCAATAATAAGATTAAATATCAAACACTAACAACAATGTGTATTCTATATATCTATGCATTATACATGATATTTAAACATTTTCACATATTATTGTCATTTTACAGAAATTCTAATATTTAAAAAAACAACACCAAATATGTTCATATCTTTTTATCTGTGTTTGAAAGCATTTCATGTATTTATTGAAACTGCAGACACTGCTGTTTAGATGATTAAAAAGGCATTATAGTTGTTGTTTTTATAAACTTTTCCTTTTCCATTTTCCCTCTTAGTATCTTTATAGGCTCTGTGATTTGTTTCAGCTTTATTGCGCTTGACTCACTCTGACATTCTGATTCGACCTATTGGCACTCACACAGCAGAGAGTGCTGAGCGAGTAATAAAGTGCAAGCAAAGAGCAACAAGGGAAACATATGCATCTTTTTTTCAGTGCATCGTAGTTGCTACAAAGCTGCTGCTGGCATCTATATATGTACAGTAATGTATGTAGACACTGATGTGTTTATTTGAACTGGTGTCTGTATGTGGGCAGGAGCCTATGCAACAACCTTTCCAATCTTTAAGTACATATTCATGAAGAAAATATGTCAGGAATTACATTATTCTATTGCAAACACAGATTTAATTGCACTCTTTCAACGTGAGCAGATCGCAAAATAAAAAGAACAAATTATAAAGGTGCAAAATGTGACAATGTACAGAATGTTCGGTTAAAGCAGTGCAGAGCTTTGCTGCAGTATTTTCTTTTGGCAGTGTGTGAGGCCTTATTATTGCAACAGAAGCCAGGAATCCTTAATCCACAGGGGTCTCAGTGGGAAGGAAAAGCTTCTTCAACAATCCCCGTTCTGGGAGCCTGTGGTGAAATCCAGCGATCAGTCAACCCTGAGCCCCTGAGCCTCCTGAGGGCTTGGGACTCAGGCCAGTGTTTTACAATGGCCCCTGTGCACTGAGTAAAAAGAAAGGAAGAAAAAAGGAGAGTGAGTGAGATGAAGAGACAAAGGGAGAGAAACAAAAGAGACAGAGATGCACCGATCGAGAGAGAGAGAGAAAGACAGCCAAGGTCTGTTGGGGAAAAACACCGTAACTCACATAAACACCCAAAAAATAGGCCCAGTGCTGCTGCATTCATAGAGCTGAGCTGCAACACTGGTGGGACACAAGAGTGGGTGTCAATTTTGCACGAAGCCTACACACATAGACATGTCCTAATAGTGTCTATGGGACAGTTTTGTTTCTTTTGAGGGGGGATATGAACAAAACCTCCTTTCAAACGGCTTCAGCATTATTCAAGTTATCAAGATGCATCACCCGACAGGAGGCCATCTTGTTAATTTCAGAACAGTGATTTAGAATCGATTCATGCAGCACTCGCCATGGAGCTCACCAGAACCTCCTCACATCATTCTGCGGTGTTGTATCATTGAAATGCAGAATCAACCGCCGCGTGGTTTTACACAGCTCATAAAATAAGAAAAGCAGCGTTCTTTAAAAAAAGAAACAGGAAATCTTCTTCAGATTGATTGCGGGTATGAAATTAACACTCGCTGTTAAATGTCACTGAAATTATGAGCTGTGATGAGATTCATTTTTTTTATCATTGTTATTAATAAAAATGGGTTTCGAAGGATATAATCAGTTGTCCTTTAGAAATGATAAGAAATCAGCATCACTTAAAAACATTGCACTGGGCATGGCTGCATGCGGTTTTATGCACACGCTCATTTATTCAGCTCCCATTTAATGATAACCTTTGATCACAACTAACCGCGGACATCCTATTCACATGCGTGATTTCATTGTTCAAACATCCCACACTGTCTTTTACCCAGGCACCCAGAGATTGACCCTGCATTTCTGACCACTTCATCGTGGTGGAAATAACTCATATACACTACAGTTTTTGTTTACATGGCTGACTAACTCATCAAGTGCTTAAAGTCACTGAAAAAGACTAAAAGTTCCCACTCTGTGAATGTGAGAATTTTCCCTTGGAAGATATCCCGGTGAGTCACATAACTAATAGGAAAAACTTATGCCCCTCACACGAATCTGTTCATTACCGTGATTGTAATTACACGATTAAGTATGTGCAGGAGTAGAGGCCTGATGGGTGGCCATCAAAGCTCATCTGATCCTCCACCAGAGGGCACTGCAAAGTGCTCTCTTGACCTCAGAGCTCTTCTTAACTCCCCGGTAGTGCAATACTTGTATCTCAGTACTCTACCTTTGAGCTGTGTTTAGAGGCACTCAGCACAGACACACACATATACAGATACACATACATACACAGAATAATCTCAAATGTTGTCCAGCAGATTTCTGTGCTGTGCTGCTTGTGTAGCTTTAACATGCAGACTGTAGGATGAAACTTTTCTTCCTTTGACTCCATACGGTAAAATGCATCATTCCGTTTCACAAAGCAAAGACGCGGATGTGCTTTGGTATCTGCCAAAAGGAGTGTAAGAACAGAAGATGCACAAAAATCACTGAGCACACCAAAATGGATCTTTTTTTTAATAATCGCCTTGTCGCACTGTGGTAAGCTTTGAGTGTATCTTTTGTGTCTGAACAAGCTCGACGCAAACACAGAAGGCATTCAAACATTTTTTAGGCTCCCAGCAGGATTCTTTAAATGTTTTAAAAATGAATAATACCCCTTCTCCACATGGCATCCTCAGTCAGCGTTACAGAATAGAAGGCAATAAAGTAATCTCCAGTGTGCACCATCAAGCTCAGGCTTCTGCTTCTGCTGCCTAATTTCTTTTTCATTTTTTTTTAAAATAAAAGCGCTGAAACACGCAGGAATGTGACAAATGACAGCGAAAAACCTGAAACCTTTGACCTCCTTGCTTTAGCATGTCGGTATGTTTTTGGTCCATCTGGTCCCTTAAAGCAAGTCAGTGCAAAGTTGTTATGAGTGATCACTTTATTCCTATAAGCCTATAGTATGAAGCCTTCCTATTCTCATTGGAGCACCCTGTTTGAACTCTGATGGAACCCTACTAAGATACTGTGTGTTGTTTTTTTTTCCTTTAATGTGCCAGCCATCTGTTTGACACTTCCATAAATAATTTGTATTTCTGTAAACAACACGTTTGTCAGTAGGATCTATATTTTTTTTCTTAAAGCATGTGAAGGCTGATTATTCAATGGTATGGCAAAGCTGTGCACTGACCTCTGGAAAGACAAGTGTCTGAACACCCACTGCCTGACACTGAGATTGCACAATCGCAACACATTCTTGGATATAAATATTCTGTACGTTTTCAATTCAGATACTAATAAAGTTCAACTCTGAAGCGAATATTATCTCCTCGTTAGTGGGTGTAAATTAAGAGACATATGGTATGTTTTGCTTAAATACAATATACCAGAGAGGAGACTTGCAAGACTTTGGTCTACACACACACACACACACACACTAGATACACTGTATATACTGGATACACTGGATACTATAGTGGTAATAAGACAAGATAAGATAACCTTTATTAGTCCCACACGTGGGAAATTTGTTTTGTCACAGCAGGAAGTGGACAGTGCAAAAGTTATGAAGGACAATTAGAATAAAATAAAATAAGAATAAATACAGTACACAACTGTACAGAATAGAATAAAAATAGAATACTATATACAGTAGAATAAAATAGAATAAAATATACAATAGGATAAAAATAGAATACAAATGCTATATACAACAGAGTGAAAAATACAACGGTGCCAGAAAGATTATTGCACATTTGTGTTATTGCACATTTGTGGATGTGTGTGTATGATCAGTTAAAGTCTTTGTTGTGGAGTCTGCCAAAGCCATACCAGCTTGGACGTCGGCCGAATTAACAGGAATCAGGTGTTGAGGAACCAGGATACACTGAGGTGAAGTGGGCTAAAGAAGGAGGCAGAGGACTGGTGAGTGTCAGAAACGCTGTCCAGAATGAGACAACAAACATCCACGAGTACATCAGGAAGATGGCCACAACTGACCACGTGCTTAGTGAATACCTCAGGCAGCAGAAACCCAAGAAAGAAGAGGAGGAACCATTGTGGAAGGACGGGCCCCTGCATGGTATGTGCCACCGGCAGATAGAGGAAGTGGCTGATATCTAGAAATCCTACCAAGCTGGACTGAAAGAAAGCACAGAGGCACTAATCATGGCAGCACAGGAACAAGCTCTGAGCGCAAGATCCATAGAGGCTGGGGTCTATCACACCAATACAAAGTGGTGTACACATGAGAAGTGGAACAAAAATCATACATGATTCCAAACATTTTTTACAAATAAATAACTGAAAAGTGGCATGTGCGTAATTATTCAGCCCCCTGAGTCAATACTTTGTAGAACCATCTTTTGCTGCAATTACAGCTGCCAGTCTGTTAGGGTATGTCTCTACCAGCTTTGCACATCTAGAGACTGAAATCCTTTTGCCCATTCTTCTTTGCAAAACAGCTCCAGCTCAGTCAGATTAGATGGACAGCGTTTGTAAACAGCAGTTTTCAGATCTTGCCACAGATTTTTCGATTGGATTTAGATCTGGACTTTGACTGGGCCATTCTAACACATGGATATGTTTTGTTTTAAACCATTCCATTGTTGCCCTGGCTTTATGTTTAGGGTCGTTGTCCTGCTGGAAGGTGAACCTCCGCCCCAGTCTCAAGTCTTTTGCAGACTCCAAGAGGTTTTCTTCCAAGATTGCCCTGTATGTGGCTCCATCCATCTTCCCATCAACTCCGACCAGCTTCCCTGTCCCTGCTGAAGAGAAGCACCCCCAGAGCATGATGCTGCCACCACCATATTTGACAGTGGGGATGGTGTGTTCAGAGTGATGTGCAGTGTTAGTTTTCCACCACACATAGCGTTTTGCATTTTGGCCAGAAAGTTCCATTTTGGTCTCATCTGACCAGAGCACCTTCTTCCACATGTTTGCTGTGTCCCCCACATGGCTTGTGGCAAACTGCAAACGGGACTTCTTATGGTTTTCTGTTAACAATGGCTTTCTTCTTGCCACTCTTCCATAAAGGCCAACTTTGTGCAGTGCACGACTAATAGTTGTCCTATGGACAGATTCCCCCACCTGAGCTGTAGATCTCTGCAGCTCGTCCAGAGTCACCATGGGCCTCTTGGCTGCATTTCTGATCAGCACTCTCCTTGTTCGGCCTGTGAGTTTAGGTGGACGGCCTTGTCTTGGTAGGTTTACAGTTGTGCCATACTCCTTCCATTTCTGAATGATCGCTTGAACAGTGCTCCGTGGGATGTTCAAGGCTTGGGAAATCTTTTTGTAGCCTAAGCCTGCTTTAAATTTCTCAATAACTTTATCCCTGATCTGTCTGGTGTGTTCTTTGGACTTCATGGTGTTGTTGCTCCCAATATTCTCTTAGACAACCTCTGATGCCGTCACAGAGCAGCTGTATTTGTACTGACATTAGATTACCCACAGGTGCACTCTATTTAGTCATTAGCACTCATCAGGCAATGTCTATGGGCAACTGACTGCACACAGACCAAAGGGGGCTGAATAATTACGCACACCCCACTTTGCAGTTATTTATTTGTAAAAAATGTTTGGAATCATGTATGATTTTCGTTCCACTTCTCACGTGTACACCACTTTGTATTGGTCTTTCACGTGGAATTCCAATAAAATTGATTCATGTTTGTGGCTGTAATGTGACAAAATGTGGAAAGGTTCAAGGGGGCCAAATACTTTTGCAAGCCACTGTAACAGCAAGGTGCAAGATGCTAGCAGGCAGGGCATACATGGAACGCCATAACCAAGTGGCCGGCATAGTATTCAGGAGCATCTGTTCCGAGTATGGCCTGGAAGTCCTAAGGTCAAAATAGGACAAGAATAACTGAGCTAAGATCCTGTGGGACTTCCAGATACAGATGGACAAACTGGTGATGGCTAACCAACCAGAATATAGTAGTGGTGGACAAGGAGAGGACGATGGCCATAGTGATAGATGTAGCTATTGTGAGTGATAGCAGCATCAGCAAGAAGGAACACGAGAAGCTCAAGAAAGACCACTGGCTGAGAGAAGAACTCAAGGAGAAGGCAACAGTGGTCCCAGTGATAATCTGAGCACTAGGTGCAATGACCCCTAGGCTAGGCGAGTGGCTCAATCAGATCCCAGTAACAACATCCAAGATCTCTGTCCAGAAGAGCGCAGTCCTAGGAACAACAAAGATACTGCCCCGGACCCGCATGTTCCCAGGCCCGAGCTTGAAGGATAAAGACCACCTGATACAGGATACATCTTATCTTTAAGACCTTAAATCTTAGCATACAACATCGTACTTTAAGGTATTTTATCTTAAAGTACAACAGAGCACTCTCAGACTGGAGACTCTCAGACTTTAGTTCCTAGATTGTATGAAAATAAAATGGGCAGCAGAACATTCAGCCTTAAGACCCCTCTTCTGTGGAACCAATTCCCTGTTTGGATACGGGAAAGAGAAATAATAAAAACAAACTTTTATTAGGCTTAAGCCTTTCTTTTTTGATAGAGCTTATAGTTAGGGCTGGATCAGGTGACCCTGAACCTTCCCTTAGTTACCCTGCAATACGCCGAGGCTGCTAGGTGCTGGAGGTTTCTTCTTGGTAAAAGGGGGTTTTTCCTTCCAGCTTTATCTATGTTTGCTCGCTCATAGAGGGTACTCAGATTGTTAAGGTTTTCTCTGTTTACCTTACAGTATAAAGCACCTTGAGGCAACTGTTATTGAGATATGCACTATGTAAATGAATTGTATTGAGCTAAACTGATTTGAACTGAAACAACATTTTGTCTATTTAGTTCAAATTAAAAACACACAAGCGTAAATTTGAGTTTTTACCGATATTTCTTGAAAGGGTGCAATAACATCTTGGCATCACCAATACTTCTAACAGCTAGTAACAATGGAAACAGGACTCAAGAGAGCAACACAGACTCGGGAGGAAAAGCACAAAAAGCCAGACTTTACTTGGAATAAAGGGTTTGTATATGGGTAATCAATCAGAGGGAGGAAAACAAGTCTGCCAGGTAGTGAGCAGAGGGAGGAACCAGGGAAAACAGGCAGAGTAAAAAGAAAAAAAACACTAGGAGACTAGGAGACTAAGAAAAAAACAACAACAACAAAGGCTGCCTCAGTGCTTAAGACACTCCAGCCCATCTGGCACAGACAGAGAGGGGAAGACACAGACCAAGTACACAAAGTTGGTAACATGGTTAAATATAGGTGATGCACATTAGGAAAGGCGCAAAGATCACAATGGCGGGAAACACCTAAGGGCAGGAAGTGAAGTGTCTGAATCAAAGGAGGCCTGAAGTGTACAAGCATGGCTTAAGGAAATGAGAGCTCACATTAGTCGGCAGCCTAGTGTGACAACAGCATATGTATGTAATTAACTTTGTGAGGTAAGTTCATAGAATAATTCAATTGTGGTGGCCTAACAGTATAATTTATATACGCATTTTTCTTCTTATTAGCTACAGCATGTTTTATTATTAAGCGCCATTTAATACTGACAAAGGCAGAGTTTGTTTGCTGGTCATACTAACATTGGCTTTGGGGCTTTTAGAATTCCTTTTAATGTGAATTTCCTCTTCGGTGAGAGTCCACCCTGGTTATGGCAAAATCCCCATGAAGTTTTTTTTAAGCAATTTGCATATTGCAAATTCTACTTTTGTAGAAACAAGTGTTTCATGCAGAGCTCACAGCACTTTCCCTTTTTCAGAAAAATGCCACAATACATTATTTATTGATTTCAGGTGAGAAATCAAAGAATGTTTTCTATTACTTCAAATATAAAAGCCTCACAGTCTCATAAGCCTGGACTCTTTTCTTCTTTTCCATTTCAATCACTACCTGACTTTCTCTCTAAAGAAAACTGGCAGCTTCATATGCGTTGTCTGCATCATGCTGCACATTTTCTGCTTTAAAGCGCTGCGATATTCTGAGGCCCTTCACTCACAGCAGGGGGACTCAGTGTTACAGAAACAATGTTTGCCACCCTTTCATCCTTCCTACCATTTAGCGAGTGCATATATGAGCAGCTAAACAGCGTTCCTCTTTATCAAGTGAAACAGTGCATGAAATTCAGATTTTAGTTCTGACTACGTGCTGACTCTGGCGCACACTTGATTGTTAGAAAGATTTCTGTCCCACTCTGTCACACGGCTTTGATGGAGAGAAAATCCAGTTTTACATGATCAGCTGTGGTTTCATGCTTTACAGTATTAAACATGTGCCCAGAAATAAGACTGGGGGAGGTTTGTAGCAAACCAAGTGTGTTTATCAGAGTGTTAAATCCTATCAAATATGCTTAGTTTCTCTCTGAATATATAGCTAATTTAACCTGGTTGAAAAACATGTTGATGGTGAGGCCAGGCAACTAATGTTTTACTTCTGCTTAGTTATTTATCCCTCATTTCCCTCTGAGGTCAGTTTATTAATATATTATTCAGAAGCATCATCTAAAACCTGAGGATTGCCATCCATCTGCTAACATTGTGCCACAGACAGGGAATAGATAAACAAACTGGATGTAGGGAGGGCTTAGCCGAGGAGCCCTGTGCTGAGGAAACTAGATACGAATAGAGGTTAGGGAGCCTGAAACAAAGTTTATGCAAGGCCACTTATCATTAAGTTAGATAATCGTAAAGGATGTAGAGTGATTTGACTAGCAAGCTTAACTCATCACCATCATCACCTTAAAGAGGCTGGGCAATTCTTTTGATTTTGATTATCTTTTATTGTGTACCTTTTTGTGTATATAAAACCTCTGTAAAAATTACCGAGCCCAAATTCTAAAAGAATGTGAAAAATTATCTCCCAGAGAAATGTTTCCCCTGTCGCTTATTTATGTCACCATAGAAACAAGTATTAAACAGCTAGTCAATCATTTTTACTTTTTGACGGGAGTAGTTTTTGCTTGTCCTCAGCTACAAGCATGGCAAATGCTTTGTTGACTATTGTATATGTATGATACAAGTGTCTTATACTCCCAGTATATAAGATCATCTTTTCTTTAGAAAAATCCTTTGTGGTAGGACATTATTGTGGCTGTTATTAGCATTAGCTGTGACTAGCTATAGCCTAGCTATAGCCTGTGACCCAGGCTAATATTTAGGGACAGACAAAATTCATATTAAATTAAATATCAATTTTAAATCATCACATGATAATTGAATATGTTTCCTGGTTAAAAATTGTAAGGTACAGCTGATAACTACACTCACTGAATTTGGTGACACATGTCCTTTTACCTTGTTTTCACCAGGCCAACTGGTCACACCAGACTGGATAACAGACAGGAGATAAAACAATAGGGTAAAAAAGATGTGCTGCTGTAATATATGGGGTAATACAAATTCCTGTTTTTATTCATCTTTTTCTTTTTGTAAAAAATGACTGCATGTCACCATAACCTGAGAATAATATTTACAAAAATAAAGGGCATGACACAAATATTGTCAAAAGGATTAGCATTATCAATAAATTGGGACACGTTACACATATGGGACACATGTGGATTCCAAATTTTCCAGTGCTGTCATATATTGGCTTGGTGAGAAGAGCAAATTAAATTGACACTACTGATGGGTTGTCTAAAAAGGGAGAGTAATGGGTTTATTGTGGGAGGAAAGTGTTTCTGACAGCTAGCATCTGTTAATCCAGCAATGCAAAATAAAAGCCTAAAAAGTCATTTCTCCATGCTTTTATCATTATCTGAAAAATAAAGCAAATAAACACCAGGCCTCAACTTCAAAATATGAGCCCAATCAACACCTTTCTGACAGTGTTAAGGGTGTTATTCACGCTGTAACACCTTTACCTTTAAGGCTTTTGGGAGACATAGCTTGACTACAGCTTAAAATAAATACATCTCAACTGATGTCCCACCAGTATATATCTAGACAGTGAAAGCTTGTTAACATCTCTCGTGCAGGACATATTTATTAAACTGGCAGTATATACATTTATATACAAACACTCAAATGCTAATCTAATCATAACACGGTATGTGAGAAATTCCACTTTGGGCTCTGGCACTCACTCCTCAACAGAAACAGTTAAAATTTACAAAATCTCTGCCAAGCACTGAGTCATGAATAGTGTTAGAAAGTCATTTAAAAAAATACATTCTGATGCAGAGATTACTAATCACTCAATTCTAGCAGCTAACCTTTGTAATTTGTCAATATAATTACATGTTGTACTACATGTTTCAAGTAACCTAGTATTCTGTAAAAGACTTGCACACCTTATAGTGATCATTGATGTTAGACAGGCATTTTAAGTTCAATCTAAACTGAAATTACCATGAAAAAAAATGACTGGTTAGTAAAAGATTAATGTTATGAAGCTTCATTTTGCTTTATATTTCCATGTAGTTCCACTTTGAATGGCACTTAAAGAATCAAAGAACAAAGATTAATGTGCAGAAAAGTGAACATTAGTCAATTAATTGAACTAATGAATAAAAAGTGAGCTGTTATACTCACTAAGAAGACCAAAAGTGAGTGGGTTCGTATTAGCTAAAAAGGCATGGAGAAGTGATAGCTCTTGGAAAAAGTTAAGGATATGCAGTTCTCTTCTATTTTCTCCTCTGTAGGGTCCTCACTGCTGTCTTTGTTCAGGGGGTACTTGATTATTACAGTGTGTCTTAAAAGCATTAAATCATGGTGATCAAAACAGACCACTGCGATTATCTGGCATTAAGCTCAAGTCTCTATCTTGACATTGGAAAAAAGGCTTCACATAACATTGACGTAGTTTTTGTGGTTTAATCAAGTCTGGAGTTTTGAGAGCGCGGGGCGGTCTGGCCAGACGGCTGGAGCAATGCACGAAGGTGATATTTGAGACTGTGTGTTGAAAGTCGAGCTAGCTCTCTCTTTCCAGCATGAATTGAGCAGTGATATTTCTGCAATATGTGTCCAGTTTCTGCTCTATGAAAAGATTGCATCAACAAAGACAAATGACATCTGATAAAACTTGTTGTTGTCAACTGAACTGACTCTAACCTCAGGCAAGTTAGTGAGATATAACAGGAAAAAGCAATGTGTTATACTGTAGCAGAAAAGTATAAACACTTCTAGATAGATACATAGGTAGATATCCTTTGAGGTAGATACATATTTCGATATACATTAATCATTTGTCCTTCCCACAGTGATAGTGCTACTAACACAAATACAAGTGATAGGGAGACAATCTACAGTGTTCATTTATAAAAATATCTTTTACATTAAAAATGTTTCGATATCAAATTTTCATCAGACTAAAATAAACCTGTCAAAGTCAAATAAGAATCATTTTAGTTCAGTATTTCCAGTCTGTGTTTCATGTGTCTTTGCAGATGTAAAAGGATGGTACAATAAGACAACGTTGAAAGGTCTGCTAAATCCCCTAATTTAGTTTAAACAGAAATTCAAATGCTAGGAGGAAAAGATTGCTTCAGTGGCAATTTTTACTTACCTGCTACTTACCTGGCATATCACTAGGTGCACTCATATTGGTGCGTTACTGCTACATGGCAATAAGTGAAATCAGTGGCCACTGTGACTTAAAGATTGGAGAGGACAGTTGGAAAACAAAACATTTTCACTGTTTCCCCAGCTAGCAAATAATCTCTACTTTCTTTAACCTCCTAAGACCTGAACTCTTCCATGGCATGCATTTTTAATTTCTCTTCAATATTTGGGCTGATTGGCACCTGATGAATGTAAAAACAAAGAATTACCAGATTTTTTTTTATTTTTTTACCAAATTTTTGTTCCTGAGAAAAATGAGATTCACATATGAGGATATTTGTTTAAAATTTCAATAGCACAGTGGCAGTATAATGTCCTCGTAAGTGGATATCAGGCCCTTGTAGAGCAAAATGTAGTATTTTGCTCTAGACAACCCAAAATGTGATGTCCACATATGTGAACGCCAGGTCCTAGGAGGTTAAAAAAAATGGCTCTCAGAATTTCTTTAAAATATTTTCTGCATCATCAGGAGTTGGGCTCAGTCCCTTAGTTACAGTGGAAAGAAATCTAAATGCTTCAGCATACTAAGACATTTAGGACAATTTGCTCCCAACTTTGTTTGGGGATGGCCCGTTCTGGTTAGAATATGACTGTGCACCATCGCACAAAGTTTTAATGAGAAAATTTGGTATAGAAGGACTTGACTGGCCTGTACAGATTCCCAACCTCAACCTGATAGGACAACTTTGGGATCAATTGGAGTGGGGACTGTGAGTCAGGCTTTCTCATCACATATCAGTGTCTGACCTCACAAATGCATTTCTTGAATAGTCAAAAATTCTCATAAACACTCCTGAACCTTGTGGAAAGCCTTCCCAGAAGAGATGAAGCTACTATAGGTGCAAAGGTTAGGACCTAATGGATGAAGAATGGGATGTCACTCAAGTTCATATGAGTGTGAAGGCAGATGAGCGAATACTTTTGGCAGTAAAGTGTATATGTACTTGTAGATATCACAAGTAGATTAATTATTAGATTGTGTTTTATTTTTGTTTTTACATTGATTCTTTACTTGCTATGAAAAACATCACCAGGGCTGTGACTAAACAAATAAAAAATTAAACTGTCTCACGTACATTTAAACATTTATTTACCAGAATACTGAATTACAACCCATCAGATTCTCCCTTGTTTTAATGACAGAACTGTAATTAATTCTATAATGCCCTTTGTATCATATTTGACACATGAGTTTCTGAGACATCTATCTCATCAACATGATCAATACTTGCCATAATTTCAAAATGTTAGGAACAAAATTCTTTTCTTGTCTAAAATTAACATTGTTGTTAACAAACAGTTGCCAAAAACACCTAATGTATCAAATGTGATACAAAAATATGTCATAAATATATCATAAAAATATATCATACACAAAATGATATAGCAAAAAAAAAATTGTGAATTTTGTTATAAGGGTCAATGAACATCTCAGTTCCAAAAAATCTGAATTTTCTGGCTATTTTTTTTATGGGTTGGGTCTTACAGGGTTAAAAGGCAATTGTAAATAAAATGCAGTTGTTTAGTTATGTCTCAAAAAGTACTTTGCAAGGAGGATCAACTAACTCTTGAGCTATGGACCAGCCAGTGAAATGAACTGAACCATGTTATCCATGTGAATGGGGAACCTTATCTTCACCTTCTGGACAGAAGCATTACTCTAAATGAATGCTAATATTGCTCCTTGAAATGTTCACAGGCAAATGATTCCTAACAAGTCTGCAGCAATAACCCCATCCCTATCACAGACACTGTGCTTCAAGGTAGTACTGCTGCACTATGGTGGCAAAAAAAAACAACAGATTTAATGGTATATCATGTTTTTTTTCACTAGTGGTGTTTTTTGCAGTGTAATGTTTGAGTGAATCTTTATTTGCTTTTGTCTTGTGCTGCACCACAATAAATGCACACATGCAGAATATCAGCATAATGTATATAGACAGCAATTGCAGACAGCACAGCACAGCTTTAAAAATAGGCATAAAGAATTACACATAGTGATGTAAACAAAAAGCAGATGTTTTACGAGGTTGGAAATACATTCAACATGCTTGTAGACCTCAAGGATACGTATAATGTACTTTGTGAGCATATTTGAATGTGAACAAAAACCTGTTTGTTTAAAAGCCTCCACAGGACACCTTTAATCACTGTACGACCATATTCATTATTACCAAAAAAAAAGTCTTATATATAGTATCAACTTACTTTAATATAGACAAGTTCACAGATATCTACTTGCATCATCTGTCATGCTTATGGTAAAGGGGTTCCTGGTGTTGTGGGTTACATAAGCCTGCCTTTGCTTTCACATACTGCAGGAGCCCACTCATATCAGTGGGTGACATCCCTCCAGGGAGAGTTATGCATCCCCAGGGAGGCGAGAGCATGTCATTGGTGCAAACGGTTGGCTAAGGCTCAGAGGGAGCGTTTTAATTGTAGCTTGTGTCATGTTGAAATAGTCAGTGAGGCTTTGGTGACAGAAAAGGTTGCCAGCAATAAATGGTGTTGTGTTACAAGTATGATGTGTTTTTACAGGTCTTCCAATGGTCACAGTGGCTCATGCTCTTTTTTGAAGTGTGGAGAAATGAGGTCTTCTTCATGTTAAATGGATCTACTCCTTTGTTTTATTCAACACAATAGTGTTTTGGAGAATTGGGCTTTTATGCTATTTAAATAAAAAGTGCTTATGTGTACAATGCATTCAAACTTAGAATTATTACATTGAAAATACACAGGAGCAGGTTTGCGGTTTGTGGAAGCCGCCATGTTCCCCGCATCATATTTGAATACAGTGGCTGGTATGTGGTTAGAGACTGGCCACATACTAGCATATTGCCAGAGAAGGGGTACTCTACACCAAAGAAGCGAAAATGTCATCCTCTTTCTCATAACCTCAGGCCTCATCTCTTGAACTGAAGCCAGGGATCTAACACATGAAAATGTGCATAAACATGTTATTTATTCGCGATATTGTTGTAGTTACTTATTGTCAGCAGATTAGACATGCGACCCTAAGCAACAACAGTGACATGTTATAAGCCTACATTCTGCCAGCTAATATTAGGCATCCTAAAAATAATATTTTCTGATAAACTGATCAACAGTTTGATTACATTCTCACATCATATGAGAGTTTATTCAGTAAGAGTCAGAGTTATATCCACTTCAAAGACAGAGAGAGTTTATTCAGTAAGCGTGAGACAGAGAGAGCACCAACCCGGCACTGACAGCTGAGGTAAACAGTAGACGGATAGCCTCCTACAGATAGGAGACAATTCTGGGGCAGCTCCAGAACCAGTCTAAACAATAGCAGAAACACAGGAACAGGTCTCTCTTGGCTAACTAAAACATGTTTGTCCTACAGCGACCACCGTAGCTAAGATTATGCACTATCCACATTATGGGGTGAGAAGTTTTACACATACAAGACCGTGTGGTTGAAAGGAAGCTTGTTATTTTCTCCTCAGATGTATGAAATACGACTGAGAGACAAAAAGTGCTTATTTTAAACATTTCAGGTTGTCCGTTCACCAAGTCTGAGACTAACAAAAATGCAGTCCAATCAATCCACAGTTAATGCAAAAAGCTCTCCTGACTGCCATAAGTCATTTGAAATTATCTGTAATATTTCACATGCCAGTTAATTTGAAGATAATTTCGGAGGCATTGTTTGTTCAGCTGAAAAGCAAAAGTCTAATTAATCTGCATGGGCTGCAGTGAACGGCGAATAGCTATTGTAAAGTCATTCCACACCTGAGAGGAAGTGTTCAGAATATTCTAATTGTATTCCCATTTCAGCTGTCAGCAAGAGTGACGAATAATTTGCCAATCTGCTGACTGTGAGACAGATGAAATTGAACGTTCAAGCTTTGCGAGTGAATTTGAGGTTTAATCTTAGCATCCAGCCAGAAAATACTAATCCTTGTGATGAGTGTATGCATGTTCATTACCAGAAATGAAAGTATAAGCCAAGTGGAGAACAATCAGCGACAGCACTCACCACAAATAAAGTCTTTCCCCGAGTGCTTTATTTGCGCAGTAAAACTTTTCTATTGTCCCTGCCCTATCAATAGGGAAACAAGAGAGAATGCAAATCCAAAGCAACCAACCTCTACTCCACACTCAAGTGTGAGCTTAATTAGCTTCAGGAGCAGGTTTGTTGAACAAAAACATGAAGAGCCAGACATTGATCAAGGGAAAGGCTCGAAAGATAAAGCACCAATGGCAACCTGAGTTGTCTTTAATTAAAAGTAAAGGGTTTATCCTTGCAAACAGGAGCTGCTGGTCTCTAAAGGGCACTCCAATTACAGACTGAGACAAAAGGGAAAAAATCCACTGAGATAGTGAGCTTGTCGTGTCAGAGTTTTGATTTGTGTGGTGTTACAAAAGCCATGTAAATTGATGCGTGTAAATTTGTTGTGTGCGTGTGTGTGTGTGTGCGTATGAGAGACAAATATATGTATAAACGGGTATTGTACTTGTAAAAATATGTAAGTGTCGGGTCAGCAAAGAGAGTCTGGTTATGATTTTCCATTCTTTGAAGATCTGTGTGTGTGTAACGTGTGCACGTGCAAGTGTGCTGGAGAAGGGTAGGGGCTGGGGTTGGAAAGAAGGCGTCCCTCTAGCGGTCCCTCCTCAGCCCTGCCCCTTCACATAGAGAAGTATCTTGTAGCAGGTCCCAAAACTGGAAACTCATTCAGTCTCTTCTGAATGGAGTGTCTTTAACACAACAGTGGAGGACTTAACTCTTCAGCAACGAAAATATGAGAGCCCTGCATCTGGTTTTTGTTGGTGCCTTCCTGAGTGTACTGCTCTGCCTCCCCAGCCCTGGTCATGGAGGTAAGTGCCACTGCAAATCCCTCTTTTAGTGTCCTGGCTCTCCCCTTCTGCTCCCATTTGTCAGAGATCCACAGGAAAAGATCAGATCACCATCTCTGTCTTAGGCTTCCCCTCTGCATAAATCCAACCATGGTTGGCTGACAAGTTAATCCCTCAAAACAAACCCAGTATCAACGTTATCCTTTACAGATGCTGCACTGGGCTACAAACTTTCTAAGTAACTCCACATCAGATCTTCAGTTGTCTTCCGTTTACTGCTGTTTATTCATTCTCACGGGACACATGTCATTCACTGTTGTAAAACCTTTTATATTCTTCGATGAAACTCAATACACTGAGGAAAAGATGAGCAATGGTCTGACCACTTGTCCAAAGGCTGGGGCAACATCTGTCGGCTTCTCCTCTAACGCATTTTTTCTTCTTTTTTTTTTTCTTTTTTTTCTTTCCAGTCTGTGGTGAGCTGAATGAGTGAGCACATTTACCTTGGGAATGTTTGCATTGCAAGCGTGTTGCCAAAAGGCAGGAGGTAGAGAAGTTGAAGCCCTCTTAGCTGAGGTCCTGCTGCCGGCAGCAATGAATGGCTCTTTCAGAGGGGAAGTGCACAGTGGCAGGCAGAGCCGCTCCTTATCCACCCAGAGAGAAGAGAGATGAAAGTAGCAGTGAGAGAGAGAGGTGCTAGTAAACGAGTGAGAGAGGCAGTGTGTGTGTGTGTACAGGAGGCAGCCGCTTGATGGCCAAAGGATTATACAATGATCCCTTAGAGTAAAGAGGTACAGATATACTTTCTCACTATGATGAGCTAGTTTAGTCCTGCTGGATGCAAGTGCAGTTTGTGTGAGATGCAGAGTTTTGTGTGTCTTAATGGGAAATGAAAACCCCCTGTCTTCAAACAGCTTAAATAACTCACATTGCCACAAAGTTGTACACATGGCAAGTTGGCATGTTCAGCCTTGGACTTGAGCAGCTGTTGGGCCCATTGTTTTCCCCCTGCTGTCAGATCTTCAAACCCTCGCTGAAAATTCCACTCCAATTAAGTCTGGACAAATGTCTCCATTGGCAGCTAAAGTGAAAAAGTGTCCCTTGATCTGCATGTAGGACTATTGCTTTGTTTTAGTGGCACATAGTCAAAGCTCGGCCGGGGAGCTGGACTCAGTTCTTCGGCACTGTGATCTGTTCACGGCAAGCATGAAAAGAGTCATCTGCCATTCTGTTTGCTCATTTCTAGATAAACCCCGCTGACGGGCGTGACAGTGACCCCTCTGCTGAAGAATTAGCTTTACACTGAGCAAACAGTGCTGTCTGAGTACAGAAAAATATCATTTGCTAGCGATTTATAGAAGCCTTTTGCATAACTGTAATTTATGTCTTCATTTAAATATAAAGTACACATTCACTTGTTGGTGTTATAGTTACAGTAGCTTTGCAGTTCTCCACATATTTAAGATTAAATTTTCCTTTGATTGAAAATGTGGCAGAATATAACACAAAAACTGCACCAGGGAACAATTTCTCCTCATCTAATTTTCTGCTGGCACAATCCTCTGTGCCTCAGTGTGAACAGCACTCACCCACTGACCCTAGAGAACTAAATGCTAATGTTGACCAGATGTACCAAGTCACTGATTAGATTTTGGCCCCCTCTGCTCTACAAAATGCCTGCCACAAGCTGTTGGGGGATTCTTCCATGGGCATCCTAGAAGGCTTACAGAGGGTTTCATTTCTTCCCAGTGTTTAAGTCTTCAGATGTCACGGGACATGTACGCATGCACAGTGTCCAGATGCTTTGGTATTTTTGAAGTCGTTTGCACCTTCCTATTGGGGATGCCCATACTGAAGTGGTAGACTTGTAGTTGCTTTTACTGCAGTTCTCCAAGTCCAGAGAAATATAATCACTTCTGCCACAACAGCAGAAGCAAGCAGCACAGTGAGACGTCCACTATCATAACATTTTATATGAGCTTTCTTCTGTGGTGCAATATCCCATTTTCCAATTGAGTCTTATGCTGCTGTTTTTCATCCACTTAAATTGCTGTGAAAAAGTATTTGCTCTGTTTCTGATTTTTTTGATTTAATGTCACACTTACCAAAAATCACCCCAAATTTTTTCATAGTACACACGTGACATGTGAATAATGCAAAAATGCAGCTTTTAAAAGATGATTTTTTTTTATTAAGGCAGAAAAAAAGTCTTTCACATAACTCTGGAGGAATTCTGTCCCAATCTTCTTTCCAGAATACTTTTAATTCAGCCACTACCTGAACTACCTGTTTAAGGTCATGCCAAAACATCTTGATTGGATTTGACTAGGCCACTCCAAAACCATTTTGTATTGCAAGCTACTAACTTGCTGGTGTGTTTCGGATCATTGTCCTGCTGAATAACCCAAATGAGAGTGCGCTTGAGCTTCATGGCACAAACTGATGGCCAGATATTCTTTACTTCAGGATTTGTGAATAGAAAGCAGAATTTATGGTTCCGTCGATTACAGCAAGTCATCCAGGTCCTGAAGCAGCAGAGCAACCGCAGACAATCACACTACCACCACTATATTTGACTGTTACTATTATCTTTTTTCTATTAAATGGTGTGTTAGTTTAAAACCAGATGTATTTTGGGAAATGTGGGAAATTGTGTTCTCTTTGGTCAGCAGTGGTTTTTTTGCCTAGAAATACTCCCACATATGCCATTTTTGCCCAGTCACCTTCTTGTTTCTGAATCATGAACTCTGACCTTATCTGTAAGGCCAGTGGCAAGTAATGTCTGCAGTTCTAATACAAAAGTGATATTTTTTGGACACACAGCCAGAAAATCTCTAGTATTCTGTATTCATTCGTTATGAGAGCACTTTTTTCATATCAAGAGATACTCGCTTTATCGTGGTTGTGTCTGAAATTGGACTTGACGTGTTCCTGTTCTGAGTCTTTAAAACACCCTGCAGCTCTGTATCTGTTCAGCAGCCATTAAAGCTGCCCTTTAACCAAAGTTTGGAAAAATTGGATAGTTATTTCCAAATCATAAATAGCTCCCTAGTGCATACACGTTGTTTGGTTGTCCTGGTAATAGAGTTTTTCCTCATTTTTCTGTCTGTTGATAAGTGCACAAAGTTTGATGTTCCTAAGGAAGTCACATCTACTGCCACTGCCACTGTTGGCTGTTATTTGCTTATTTACTGATTTCCTTTTTTCTTGCAAATCTTTCTAAAGTAGGTATCTTGTTTGTTGTCTTGTTTTGCTTTCTGAAAAACCATTTATGAGATGTGGGCATTTCTAAAATACAGATATGAACAGACAAGCCCCTGCTGGCAGAACAAATGCTGCTGTGCAAAATGCTGCCAATGAATATGTTATGAAATACATACCATCTATCATCGCAAAAGCACTGTTTGAATTCCCATATACCTAATTGAGGAAGCTTTTCCTAAATTGCTCAGATAACACACATTAAGAGAACATCTACTACAAACAATATCAAATATTTTATGCACATTTGTAAGTGTTTCAGAGATGTCTTTCTGCTGAATGTGTTTGCATTTTCAATTGCAAAGCTTAACGAAGGGATTTGCATCCCAAGACTGCATATGAGCCAGCTATCTCCCCATGGGTATAATGTTACTATGGTAACGAGAAAAAAAAATAAATATGGAATTTGCCTCGGCTTTGTGAAGTGTCCGTATACAAGGCCTCCACATGTTCCTTGAGAGTTGGCAGGGAAAATGGTGTGACTACAAGTGTCTGCACAGAAGATTAATAAGTCCAATATTTGTGCTGGGAAATTGATGAGATTAGCCTTTATTCCAGGTTGTACTGGTCCCGCAGACATGCTTCGTGACCCTTCCCTCAACTTTTAGTCTAAACACAATGTAAAGCTAAGATAGGATAGAAATGTAGCTTTTGGAGTAAATGTAAACAAAAAAATCTGTGTTTATAAAAGGAGGGAAGAACACACGGCTCCTCATCTGCCTTTTCTCTCTCAAGGGAGGACCAGGTGCTTGTAGCTCACAGTGAAATGCTTTTGTATTAAAACTGAGCGTCTTATATCCATGTTAGTGTTGTTAGTACACTGTCATAACAATGCTGGGTTCAACATTGCAACTGACCAATCACGTTCTCTGAGCTTTGAGTTAGCATTAGCCAAGAAGTTAGCTAATGTGATGAAAAGCTATCACAAGCAAACCAACATAAGTAACCTAAATTTGGCTAAAAGCAAAGCTAAGTTGGTAATATAGCTGTTGTTTTGCATAACTTAATAAAGAAAACTTTAGAAATGCTTACCATTTGTTCCAAAAGAGAGTTTTGATTAAAGAAAGACTTTTTTTCCTCTTTTCCACCACAGTGCAGGGCAACGGCATCACCACATGTCTTATCAGTTTCATGTTGATCCTAGTGGACCAACATCAGACACACCCATCCACTATATAGTGTTTTCTACATAGTGGACACAGTTAGAATAAGTAAACACTGTAATGGATAACAGCACAATCTATACACATTACTAGAATATTAATCTATGCACACCTATTAATTTCTGCATACTTTAACGTAAATGTATCCACTTACAAAAGGATGAGAGAAATTGCAACTGTGCTACAAATCTTTTATGAATCATCATTATGCTTTTCATTTCATAAGCAAGCTACTTTCCACTAACACATTTACAGTTTAAATTGACCAGCTAAAATCTGTAATTTGAAAGTCATGCTGCTCTGGCATAGAAGGAGATGAGCCACTGCACGGTTGAAACATCTGAGCAGCATTATGCTTGCCAGGCACTCTCAAACAGTAAGAAAATCAAATTAGCTCCATATCTGGTGTCTCTGTTTTTTTTATTTGTTTTTTTTGTTTGTTTCATAACAGATAAACAGGCTGCAACACATGATGTCTCGATGGATATAGCGCTCCTTCTTCTGTACACTACCTTCCATAGCGTCACTTCACTGCTCTGTAGTGCACTATAGGGGAAATTCACAGTCAAGATATAGAAGGCTTATGCACTTACATAGCGAACTGGTGGACAGTTCAGACACAGCCATGTTTTATTTTCCAAGAAAATATGAGATATAATCTGCTTCAAAACACAATAATACAAATCCCATCATTGAGGAGAAAGCAGGGTTTTGTTATGGGTTTTTTTTATCTTAACATTTGCCTTAAAGAAAACAAAAAAAACCTCAACTCTGATTGCTTATGCACTGCAGATGAAGTGCATCTCATCAAAAACTTAAGTGCAGTATATGAGTGGCCCTTGTACTTGAGACAACATTCTGCTCACTGCCAAGCTCCTTCTTTAATGCTTCATGGAAATGAGACCCTTATTTCATCTCGAAGCATGGACGACTATCAATATTGATAATGTTTCTCGTATGATATAACCTTCCTCACTTCTGCCTGCCTGATGTTTCATCCTGCCACTTTCAGAGAGAAAGTTTCAGTGAGTCATGGTTTATTAACTGTTTTTTTTTTTTTTTAGGATTCTGGCCTGAGGCAAACATCATTGCGAGAATCCAAAGTTAGCTGTATAGGCAACCTGCCTTACCCTGTTCCTTTCCTTTCTATAGCTTCATCTTGTTACTACAGGTAGAATTTTATATTTGACCTGCAGCTACAGAATGAGCAGCATGTCTGTTCAGTGATTACAGTGGCGGGCCAATAATAGAGTTTTTTAGAGGTTTGATTGCTGTAAAAGCAATAACTTTTGTCAGCTTGTCCTTGAGCAAGACACTGGTGCTCATTCACAACGTGCTGCTGTGGTCAGATAAGCAAGTCAGCTACAAGCAAGAAATGTAAAATACAAAAGGCCTTAGAACAGTTGGGCTTGCTGACCACCTTATCCTTTTTTTCACCTCAACAGCACAGCCCCAGCCAATTTACAAGGTGTTTTCATAGTTTCCATCATTTGCATTAGCTAGCGGGATCCCAAGAATTTGGATGACCTTGAAACAACCATGTTGGAGCCCCAGACGGTCAGCGTCTTAGTGCATATGCTTATAAAATCCCATATGATAATAAAAATATAATGGATAATGGGGCCGTGAGAGCATCTGGAGTTACATTTTTGATAGTCCTAGTTTGAGCTTGGCTTGTGTAATGCAAATCCTTCTGTTTTTGTGCTTAAATCACTGCATATAAACCACTTAAACAATATTATATAGTATGTATCTAGTGGAAAGAATTGGGCGACTTCATCATTTTGCCCCAAGGAGACCTGAAACACCCCTTTTCATTTTTTTTTGTCTTTTATGCAGCTGTAGATGTCAATGCCGAAGTACAAGAGAAATTCTGACATTGAGGCATTCAGTGTCTTCAAAAGCACACGTGATAATGCACATATCATAGCTCACTTTATTCTCAGTGTGATGCAAGAACCCTGAAAAACAAAACATACAAATGCATGTCCCTTGCCTTGAAGACTCTGTACTCCTCTGGCAGATGATCTTTCCAACATTGTTCTCTTTGAGATTGCTGGCTGTCATTGGAAGGCAGCTCAGATTATTTTTTAGGGCTATGATCTGCTCAGAGCAGGCAGACAGCCCACACACAGAAGTCATTTAGCTTGGGGTGTGTGCACAAAAGAGTTTCTGTGCATAAACACAGGCCCAGATTTTGTCCCTAGTTAGAAGTTCAGAAGCTATTCCAGCAGGGCTTCCTGTGCTGTTTTAACCCCTTTCAAGGCAATCAGATAAGTTGGTGGTACGGTTGAGTAACAGAGATTCTGTAACCAGATTTCAGGTCTGTAGGTGACAATTTGGAATTTCAGATTGTTACAATTACCTCGTCGCCATGCAATTTTAGGCAATTCTTACCTACAGGAGCAACAGCACGGGGTTATAGCTGCGCCGGCGAGGGAGGAAAATAGCTGACATTTATCAAAACACCACACTGTACAAAAAATGTGACCAATAATTTGTTTTTTTCTCTAAAACCATGGCAAAAAACCCCAAAATAGTTAATGAATACCACCGGCAGACATGACTGAGAAAAAATATTATTTTAAATGGCTTGAGAGAGATATTGGTGGTGGAGGTGTAAGCAAAGGGTAAAAAGTTTGCAATAATTATCAAACATCACATGTTAAAACATATATTTTCCTTTTAAATCTGTCCAAGGTTGTTGATGGAATATTTAATTACACTCGTTGCAACATAATGTGTTGTATTTACATCCTGTTCCCATGCTTTGTCATTTGCTTAAATTACTAGAGGTTGTATGTTTGTGTGGGAATCTAGCCACGCATACAGTAAGGTCCCCATTTGAAACACCTTGAGACACTGAAACTGAGAAACACCTGCAGATTCGATGCATGTTGACAGTGTAAATTTTCATTTCTGTTTGAAATGGATGAGATTTTCAATGCAAGTATTTATATGAAAATGCCCAAGTTTGTGGCCAAACTCCTAAAAATAGTTACACACAGCTTTTTAAGGTGGCGGCAGGTAGATTGTTCCGGTGCCCTTGTGGATTTAAGCTGTCAGAGTGCCTTCTGTCTCCCCAGGCTAATTCAAAAATATTAAGACCAGGGCTCTTTAGAGTCCAAACCATCTGCTGAAATACTTGTTTTTCTTCTTGTCACTGAAGATACTTTTTGTGTGTACACCAGTTTTGGTGCTATGAATATAAAAAGCAAAACTTAAGGTTCAGTCTGTCAAAGGAACTGAAACTTTTTTATGAGCGTTGTTAAGGAACCAACGTGTTAGACACACCCTAAAATACATTTTTGGCATAGGAGCAACCTTACACATCCCCTCCAAAAGGAACTCACAAAACTAAACTAAACAGCAATAATGTGATAATTTTATGCACATTATGATACCTGTAGGACCGCAACGGGGGCAGAATCTGTGTGGGACATTTACATTCAAAGTGTGTTGTGACCCTGAGAATGATGGACTTGTATTCTTAACTGGCTGCACCAAATGAACTGTGTTTATTTTTGATAAGAGCTGTCGGGGAGTTTAGTGCCCAAAACGAGAACTCTAGAGAAAATTCTCATCATCACAGAACGGCCAAGTTTTCAATAAGCAGGAATTATGCATGACCAGATGTCTCGATATGAGCCGCCTCTATGGGGTTTTCTTGTTTTGTTTGGGATTTTTTTTTTTTTTTTTTTTTTTTTTTTTGAGGATAGTCTATTTTATCATTTGAATAAAGAAGAATCCATTCTGTTCTGGCTGCCATTGTTTCCTTTATCAATTGAAAATAAATGAAAAGGGGGAGGGGGGAAAGGATTAACTAAATTTTTTCTCATTCCAAAGACCTTTTGTGGAATCACTCATTCCCTCTAAATCAGTTTTCAAAATCCTTCATCTTTGTTTGTCTTGTTGATCATCTCATCAGATGTTTTCTTTTTAATGATCATATGACGTAAATTATGTCTGTGTTTTTATTGGGGAACAGTGCCTTCTTTGTTGAACACTGCACTGCATGTTACTCACATGTCCTGGAATCAGACAAACGTTGCCAGTAGGGTAACAAAAGGCAAGCACAGGCGCTGGAAAAGCAGCATGAATCATGGGAAAAATGTTTCCAGTGTGGAGCTGATTCATATGAGGACATGTTGGGAAAAGCCTGAGGTTTCCACTGCAACATCTGGAGCTGGCTTGGTCAGTTAGGAGCGAGGCAAAGCTGGAGGCTTTAATCAGACTGTCCCACTGATTTCGCATACCGAATATAGATAAAACATCTGTGGTGGAAGAATGTCAATTAGCCAAGTTTTGAAGTATTCTCAGGGTTGCTTGTTGCTTTTTGCTTGAAACAGATGTACAGACTGGGTTGTTATCAGGAGCCATTATTAATCTCCTGGCAGCCCTCCAACTTCCTGAAAAGGAAGTTTTGTATACAGTCAGCCAAACAAAATACATCAAATGCTGTACAGCAAATGAAAAAAGATGGCAATATATTATATGTCGAACTGCACATTTCTCAAGTTTAATTGTTTTGTTCACACTGTTCCTTAGAGAAATGAGCTTGCTATTTTTAAGTGAATCAGTGGTAGTGTGCAGATGAATATGACTCACTGTTTTAAATATAGAGAAATCCACTTCAACTGTGGGGACTCCCTCCAGCCCAGAGGGTGTATGACTCACAAGCACAAGGCTGCAGTGGTTAATCATGAGACATCAGACTCCAGACTAATAGTTTTTTGTGCTTCTAATTAGTCGTCCACTCCTAGTTGTTATTAGCCTTTGCTCCAGGACGGCAAGACGAGGTGCTGCAGTGCGAGAACCTCCAGGGACAAACAGCATAGTTCTGCTTGGCGCATTTGGTGACTGACAGAGTTTAGAGTTTTTCCTGTAAACTCCTTAGATGTGACGTGGGAAATTCTCCAAAAAATTTAACACAGATGTGTTTTTTTCCACATGCATGATTTTCAGCGATGAAATCCCCCTTTTTATCCAAATAGCTAGTCTCCTGCTCTATCATTCCAAAAACACAGCAGCGGGGGGCTGCGGTTAGGACAGCCACTTTTCACAGCATGCAGACCAGCGCCAGATCTCATCCTGTTGAACATCTTCATCAACACCACAGAGGGACCTGAGTAATTTGAAGCCAGGTGGCCTCATTACAAGCTGGGTTCATACAGAATCGAGGGGGGTGGGGATAGCACCAGCCCTGGGATCTGGCATTCTGGAATAACATGGCCTAGTTAAATATAGCTAGACAGTAGCGCCAAGCAAGAGCATGTTGCTTCACACTAGGCTGACGAAAGAGACAAGGGAGGGAGGGAGGAAAAGGGGATCCAGGGTGGGGATTTTGGCTGTGTGTATGTGTGTGTGTGAGAGAAAGTGTTTATGTGTGTTTTCTTTATGCATTGTGGCTCACACAGATCCCAGTGTTGAGGGGCCAGAGCAAATGTCGTCATTGCATTGGTTACGAAGGCTTAAAATAACCAGAGGAAATGATGTGTCCCATGAAGTTTAGTTTGACTGACTGGTCTGCAGTAGCATGAAGCAGAGAACAGCTACACAGAGGAGCTGAAACACACGTCACTGCTTTGCCAAGTTACACAAGCTCCTTGTGCAGTTATGTGTTAAATCTTTCACACAGTGATGGCAAAACAGATCCTCAAAACCTGCTGTAAAAAAGTTTTTGCTCCCTTCCTGATTTCTTATTTATTTGCAAATTTGTCACACTTACATGATTCAGGACATTCAGGAAAATTCAGTTTTTCATAAATCATGAATTAATTCACTAGCCATGCCCAGGCCCGATGACTGACAGACCTGCTGCATCGAGAAATCGCTTAAATACAACCTGTCGACAAAGTGAAGCTGGCTAAAAGACATGATCTAAAGAAACAACAGAGAAGCAAAGTCATCAACATACATCCAGCTGGAAAGGGTTACAAAGCCATTTTTAAGGATTTAGGACTCCAGATTTAATTCCTCTGGTACTCTCCACCATTTGACCTTAGAACTGAAGAAGCTTCTCGGATGAGAGGTGAAACGTCTTCAAGCAACTTAAAGAAGTCCAGACGCTTTTCTTTCCAAGCTTTTTAGACTACGATGACCTGGATGACTGAGAACCTTCACAAATATACAGTGAGAGTCATTATCAAATGAAGAAAACCAAAATTCCTCCAAGAGCGCATCAACAAGTCAACCAGGAGTTCACAAAAGAACCCAGAAGAACATCTAAAGAACTGCAGGCCTCACTTGTCAAGGTCAGAGTTCATGAATCAACAATAATACATAAACTGGGCAAAAATGGCATCCATGCAAGAGCTGAGGCATCCACTGCTGACCAAAAAGAATACAAAGGCTCATCTCACATTTGCCAAGAACCCTCTTGATGATGGGAAAATATTCTGTTATTAGCTGGGCTTGATCTGATGGTAACAATATTGGCTTTCCCATGTCTATAAAGCTCTTTAGAGGTTGTTTGTTCACTGTATTTGTTTTGGAAGCATCTTCACTTAGTGGCTTAAAGCCTTTGCAGCGTTTTCTACATGAACGCGACCAACACACTCATAAAACACATATCGTTTTGACCCATTGCATTACATTACCCGATAATTCTCTATCATCCCTAAGCATGTATTCCCATTTCAACGCATTATTAACGTGTCATCAAAGGGGAGGGAGACCAAGCTCAAAAACAACAATAAGCTTTATTAAAAACAATTAGAAGAAGTAAATATATATTGCCCTTTAACTTCTCATTAGAAGAAAAGAAAATGAGAAAAAAAAGTTGGGACTCTAAGTAATTGACAGCAGCAGCCGGGTGCATTGAAGTCAACAAATAATCAGCCAAACCAAAAATGCAGATGACAAGGAAGGATTACTGTGATCCAAGAACAACCTGTTTTTTGTGGCTAGTTATGCAGTCTGATGTACTATATTGAGTCCGACCAGGGCCATTGGATAGTCCCCATGGGAATGTGAAGATACAGAAAAAGGGAAGCTGACCATGTGTGACCCCAGAGCATCCTGTCCTCTAACAGCCAAAAACACATTCCTAAGCTTCTCTTCAGAGCAACTCTTCATTGTACTTTACCACAGAGGAGATACTTCAGATATCTGAAATGTTATTGAGTTTGGTTTAGATTTGGGTAGCTTGATTGTCACCACGTGTTTACTCGTAGTAAATTGCTGGGTTTCTTTCTGCAACATTGTACCGTCTTTAAGCTACAATGCAAAGTGACCTGAGAAGTGGTTCTATATAAATATGACTGAAGAGAACTGAATTCTTGTGTTCTCACAATTGCTGCTTTCTTTTTATGGTCTTCTGATGGGGAAGGTTAAGGTTTAAATTATGCAGGTAAAAGAATGTTTCCACTTGATTTCATAAAGCTAACCAATGATATATATATATAACCCATTTTAAGTATGAAAATCTCCTAGAAATGTGGTCCAATCCTTGCTGAATACTCCCCAGAGGCTGTATAGTGAATTTGCAGTGAAAGAGAGAACATTTGCTACACATAAGGGAACCAATAACTGCTGGATAGCAATTAGCTCAAGGCCAGCCTAATGGGGGGGAAACTGAACTTGTTTTTCTCTCTTCCTGCTTTTTAATGCACACAAATGTATTTTTTTTTAAATTACCGAACTCACAGTACTTCTTTGCCCTTTGCCCTTCCAGTAAACTTAAAAACTAATCTTGTACATGTATGGAAAGGCAAAATGGTCAAGTAAACAAACTGTGTTATATAAACAGATGGCCATTTAGTCGAAGCAGGCTGGAGGGAAGCTTTGGAGTGTAGTTTAAGACTGTAGTTCCTACTAACTTTGAAAAGGATTAGATCTTTTAAATGTTGAACTAACAATTTGGGTCACTGGTTTCCATCTGTGGATGTCTATATATCTGTAATATACAACCAGTTACATCAGCTTTCTACATCAGTAGGTGAAAAAGCAATCATCATTTACTGAGTAATTAGTCTGAGTTCTGTCTCAAATGAGATAAGTAGGTGAAGGGGAGTTACAGTTGTAGTATGAGCCAAGTGAGACATTATGGATGGGGAAGCATGATTAGGAAGGGTGTGTCTTAGGTTTCACACACACACACATACACACAAGCAGACAGTGAAGGAGAGTTTAAGAGTTTAAAACTGAAATATCTGATACCTGGAAAGTGTAGGCCAAAATAAGAATATCCCCCCGTGATTCTGAAAAGCAGTATCACAGCCACAATAAACTTTCTCTAAACAAAATTTATGTTTTCCACTTTGCAGCCAGACATTATCAGCCCAGACAGTAAATCAGTTTGTTGACAGGGGACGATCTCCGAAAACTGACTGGACAAAAATGGAGCTTGATACAATCAATCACAGTTAGAAAAAAACAAGAAAACAAAAAAAAACTTTTTATCTTTCTGCAGGAGTAAAGAGTTCCTTTCAGTAATTTGTCATATTGTCTATTTTGGTGGAAGTCTCAACACTAACTTGCTCAGCAGCTGTTGCTGCAGCAAACTCATACTGTCGTCCAACGTGCAAGCTACTTGTGAGGAAAAATATTTTCCTGGCAGCTCAAAGTGGAATAAACTCAACCCACTGTCTTGCCAAAGGCAATGTGGATCTCTTTTGAGATGTAAAGCTACACAGTCAGTTGTGTGGAAAGCTATGGCTTCATGTTAAAGGCTCTTAGTGTTTTACATGGTAAATAGCAGAGATAGCAGCACTGGTGAGTGAAACATCTCATGATAGAAAAACTGAGGTAATAATTACTGAAATTGCACCTACTCAAGTATAGACTCAAATTCTGACTCATTGATTAGGCGTACTAATGAACATCCTTATTAGCGGCTGCACACTATAACCAGAGGCCCACTTAAGGCTACCACTGCTGCTTTGAGCCCATAGCATATTAGAGATTGTGCTTGTTAAACACATGTTGGCATTGCTCTAACCTTTCCCTTCACCTCAAATGGGAAACCTCCAGCTTCTCAAAATTGACTAACTCTGCAAAAAAGCCTCTCCCAAGCAGCCAACTCTTCATACCGGGAGCACTCTGCTCCTGGAGAAGAGGCTGTTTTCAACATTACATCCATAGCTCAGCTCTGTGCTGGAAGGTGAAATCCAGTCCAGATTTAAAAACAACATGATTCAGTACTGTCTCTTGAAGTTTGGAATACTGAATTACTGCCAGGGAATGTTCACTTATTACCTGACATCTGTCTTTGTGCATGTAGGTCAGCATTCCTGAGTCTCTGTATGTGCTGCGTGCGCAAAACTTTGGAACTAATGTACCAAACCTTACTTTACCTTTGCAGGACCTGCCATTAGAAATCAAATGCAAAAGAGCTGCATTAAAGCATCAGCAAACTCTGAGTTTCTGCCGTGCACACCACACGGCTGCGATCGGAAGAAATGTAATAGAGGTGAAAAAGAAATGCCAAAATCATAGATGACAGCCCTATTCTTGAAATGCTGTGAACAAGTAGGAAAGTTGGAGCTGAAAAATGAAGCCAACACTTAAGTTTCAAAAACAGCAGTGCCTCAAATGGTCCAAATGTAAGTCAGTTACTCCCATGTTAATATATCCAAATTTACAGTCTATAGCTACATCTTCACTACCTTAACTGTGATTCCTATTTAAAAGTAAAATGGGAGGCCGAACCTTCAGCTCCCAGTTTGGATTCGGGAGACAGACAACCTCTCTCCCTCTAAGACTAGGCTTTCCTTTGTTCCTTTCCTTTCAATTGGAAATAGACTTTAGGCCATGTTTGGGATATTAGTGTATTTATACTGCAGATTGCTGTTAGATCCTTTCACCATCGCGCTACCCTCTGATCTTAATATAGGGTGTGCTCAGTGGTGGTGACCATAAGGCTAAATTTAAGGCTTTAGATTGTAAATTCACAGATCAGTATTACATCCATTCTTTATGAACAGTTTATAATGCAGAATCATGGCTTTACAAAGGCTTGAAACCCACTTACACTTTCTGTTTTCAAGTTTCTGGCTTAGCGCACTGACGCACTGCCTTTTACTTCCAACTTCTTATGAAATTTTCTCTCTTTATACTGCTGCCATTACTACTACTCACCTAATCTGGCCTGGAAAGAGCTGCAAATGGCTAAAGTCTCACATCATGGCCTTGATTTAATTTAAAGGCAGAAAACAGAGCCCAGAGGAGGTGCATAAGTCGGGTTCCCTCTCAGACCATTTGATTTACAACATGCTGAAAGGTTATTATGGATTTTTGGTCAAGATAAGTTATTTCAGACTCTAATGGCTGAAATTCGGTGAAATTCGTGGCTTATTTCCCGTGTGTTTCCCTTAATATAACTACTAGGTTTTTCCCTGTACTATGTTTATCAAGCGCAACATTGATTGCTGCAGTGTTAATGAGAAAATTGGTGGCGGTAGTGGGGTGTTAGCATAAAGGTGCTACTCTTTAGAGCAGCACCACTCTTCAGGGAAAGTTACGTAAGTGACATTTTAAACCCTTCGTGGGTAAAGCTCTAGAACAGATGCATAAATGCCCATATATTATTTGTTGTTTGTTGTTTTTTTCAGTTACCTCCATGTTGTGAGTTATGAAGAACATGGTGTCATATATTCCATTCGACCCCCTGACAATAAGTTCTTTTTTTCCAAAGTCATGTGGTTTAAGGGCTATGCTGTAAGTTATGTTTAATGTAACTATGGAGTGCATGATCCATTTACAGACAATGGGGTTTTTTTTTTTTTCCTTGACCAGAAAAGACCTCCTCGGGCCTCTTTCAAATGCTAGTCATAAACTATTGATGGTGGTCCGCATTTGAACTTACTGCTGACTCCTGAATCACATCACTCGGGAGTGAGGTCATTTGGAAACAAACTTAGTGGCCCCAAAATAGTCAGTCTGTGTGGGGGGAAAAAGGGGAGCTATACCACATGAGGCCACTGTATTAGATTTATGAATGAGGCTTTAACTATGAGCAGGTGTCCAGTGTTACCGATATAATAAACGTCTTTCCTGTGAGTCTTGAGTTACAACAAGTATATTGTCAAGGGAGGGAAAAAGTGGTACTATGCTTTGTTGAGTGAAAAAGAGATAAATAATGTTAAACCATAGAACCTCATGAGTATCGTCTCATATGGGCATGTGGTATGATTTTAGGGAATCAATATGAAGACATGGAACACATGTTGTGTGAGGAGGACACTATAGTTTGGCATTTTAAGGCAAGTCCTGTACCGCTTTGCTTCACCCTTCCTCACTCCGATATGCTAGCTTTATGCTTTTTAAAATGGAGAAATCAGGACTAAAAAAAATCACAAAATATATGCAATCAAATATATAAATTTGTGCAGCAATAACAGAAAGGATGGATGATAAATATATCAAAACACATGGGCAAAAAACATTAAATGAGTGAATAAGCCCCGCTCAATAACAAATGAACTATTGTGTCGTCACAGTGTTGCTTCACATCCACACCGCTGGCTTGGAAGCTCAGCGGTTAAGCATGTTTATGAAAAAGCATCATTCTCCCGTTTTGTACTTTGCAGTTCAGTGTTCTGGATGCGTTTATTTCCACGGGTCTTATTCTGGTTGAATCAAGCACATCTGTACAGCATCTGAATGCCAGCTGGATGGTAGTGGATGCCTTTGGCGGGATTATCGAGAATCAGTGCACTATGGAGCAGCATTCATTAGCAGTCAGAAATGCACGCGCCGCTTCTCTTAGCCTGTGGAATTCAATTCTTCAACCTCATTTAAATTCTTATAAACAACTGTAAATATATTCATAACTAACTTCAGAACTCATTTACATTTGATCTATGGGGACAGCGCCATGCATTCTGAACAACTTCTCAACAACATATGTTGTGTTACATGCATGCCTCGAACCCATTATTGTATCTAGGGTGGTAACATAGGAGACACTGATAAGTCTAGATTTGGCAATAATGGAAAGAAGAAATGGGAGACCTGTGAGTGAACTGCGTTACAGCGTCAGCACTATTCATTTTCATGTGTAATTCAGTCAGTCTGCATCTGTTCGGCACAGTTGGGAGGGAAGCTTGAGAGCTCTAAGAGTGAAGCATGTTATTAGGTGCTCAGAACACCAAAGTCTTAAAGACTTAACTTTAAGATTAGTATATTTTTGTCATAAATGGCTGGAATGATTGATCTTGATGTTGGCAAGTTCTTTGTCAAGATAAAACTACCCTCTGTATTGCTGTGTGTGTGTATGCTCCGGCTGAACTGGAGCTTCCTGCCGAGGATGACTGTTGCCGTTAGTGCTGCCACATCAGATATCTGAAGCAGTTAAAAATAAAACACATTATTAAGATCTTATGAAGCTGCTGTCACACAGAGAGTGACGTTATTGGAAATAAGACCAACACCCTGATGCTACGCCAAGGCCTTCTGGTGAAACAGCGGCTCAGAAGCCTCCAGAACGAGCTCTTTCACCCACCGAAAAACAGAATCCCCTCCTCCCATCGGGTACACTGCGTACTTTCTCTTTGAGTCTTTCTTTCCATTTCTCCTTTCCCTCGCTGCATTTAGTCAAGTGTCGGTTGGAACAGATTTTTGAGGACACAAAGGATCCTTTTACAGTAGCCATCTGAAAAATAACTTTCTGTGCCATTTGTTTGGTTTTCCCTTTTTTTTTTGGAGGAGTCAGTTTCCTCCACAGCCCGGGTTGGACAGCTCCTCCCTTTTTTGCAACCGAGTCGCCCTGCAACTTATAAATGTTTAAAAAAAGAGCCTCCTTCTGCTCGCTCCAAAACCACCTCAAAGCTTGGCAGAGTTAAAGGGCGAATGCAGTAAAAACGTATCAAACACATTCCATGTCATCAGCCACAGAAAACCCTGTTGGCTGTGCAGGCGAAAGGTTGTTCATTTCTAAACAGTCTTTTCAAGCTCTCCAAAGATCACCTTGCTTCTGCCCACCCGCAGCCCCACGCGAAGGCTGCACGGTCGTTTAGTGTCACTTCACCCTCAACTGCTAATTTGATAATTACATAAATACTCCTGAATTTATAGGATGCATCTTCGCAACAGTTTGCTTTTGCGCGGCTGCTGCTGGATTCTCTGCATGGCAGGTGCGTCGAGGATGACGGGTGAATTTTTCAACACTTTAGCAACACTGCGCCCGATATTCAGGTCATTAGGCATATTCGCACCAGGGAGCCACCACTGGTAACTGCAGCTTACAAGTATTGCTCAAGGGCACCTCATTGAACCTGTTTAGTGGGAGGAAACGACATTACTCAACCCAGAGTTCATTTGGAGATTCAAACTGACATCCCTGCAGTCATAAAACCTCCTCTATAACCTTCATGCCATCAGCACATGCATATGCTTTTCACTTAATCAGGTGGTCCTTTCTCTGTATCAAAAGCTGTGTATGTGTGTGTGTGTATGAGTGTGCGTCTGATTTTGCTTGAGAGGACTGAACTGAGCGTGTCTGTGGTTCATTGGAGGGACTCTGTGAGAAGAGGAAATGGGGGTCCTCGTGTGTTTGTGTGTTTATGTTTTTCTTCATGTGTGTGTCTATCTGTAGCATGAGACAAACGGATGACTCATTCATTTTAAACTTCTCGCTTTTATCGCTGCCAATATGTAAGGTCCTGTTTTTTTATTTGTCTGGTGTGAATCCTCGGATATAGTTTAGAACTCACATTTCTATTAATATTCAGTTGGTGGAAGCCTGTACATTTATGTCCTGTTAATCAAATCATAGCATAAGAGTTTACCCATCCTTGTACTACTAGAAAAAAAACAAACATGGTTGCCATATACCAAGTACCGTTGGTTACAAAAGGTTACAAAAAAGAACACATTACCTTTATGGGGCACTAAAAAAACGTATAAAAGTAATGGTAAAATCCAGCACCACACCCTGCAAGTGACTCAAAGAAAGGAAACAAAATGTCATGCAGCTTTTACAAAACTACTGACCCGACTGCACGTAACATGTCTAAAAGACAGAGCCCCACTTGTCTGAGAAGGAGCCACATACACAGCCAAGTATTTGCAGCAGTGCCTTGTTAACCATTAATTATGCTGCCATTGCTGAGCACATGCACATTATTCAATTATCTTGAATGTAAACCATCTTAGCAGGTGGGCTTCCAGTTTTCTGCAAATCTTTGGCTCCTTATACTTAGCAGTTTTTTTCTATTTAAAAAGAGCAAAAGCAGGAGAGCACTGCCTGCAGTAATCCTGTTTGAAAACGTGGGGACGTGTTGCTGTTGCCATGAATAACTACATTCACCAGCCGCTTCAATATAGATATACATGTGCAACTACTTATTAACGCAAGTATCTAATCAGCCAATAACATGGCAGCAACTCTGTGCTTTTAGGCATGTAGACATGGTCAAGACTGCTGAAGTTCAAACTGAGCATCAGAACGGGGAAGAAAGGAGATGTAAGTGAATTTGAACGTGATGTGGTTGTTGTCTCAGAAACTGCTGATCTACTGAGATTTTCCCACAAAACCATCCTAATGTTTATAGAGAATGGTCCCACAAAACAGTTTTCTGGGTGAAAATACAGTGGTCCTTCGCTATAACGCGGTTCACCTTCCGCGGCCTCACTGTTTCGCGAATTTGTTTTTGTTCAATTTTGCATGCTTTTTTTGTTTGTTTTTTTACAGCGTATTGTGTTCTGTGTCCTGGTTGGCTGTAGACCATTGTCAATCAATCTCGTGCCATGTCTCCTGTCCAGTACAGAATGCGTTCAGCTTGTCAAATTTACATAAATCTTCGATCCCTAGCAGTGTGACTCTGAAGTGCTGTACTGTATGTTTGTAAGTTTTCTCCCCAACAAACACAGCAGTGTTGATGAAACGTTTTGCACCTTCAAAGGCACCTGTGGTAGCACCCAAAAGGCAGAGGAAGATGCTAATCATCACACAAAAAGTTGAACTTCTGGACATGCTAAAGGAAGGTAGAAGTTACAGTATTTTCCAGACCATAAGGCGCAGTAAGCGAAACAAAACAGTCAGATAAGTCAAACTTTACTCAACTCATTCTTCTTGCTTCCTCTACTTCCGTACCATTGATTCAATAATGTTGAATTCTCTGGCAGCTGCTCTATTCCCATGTTCTGGACCTGAAAACAGGGTTTGAACTTTGGTTTCATTCTGTAATACTGGACTTATTTTTCTATGAAGGTTTGAACTTTGAGAGTGTTTAAACAAGAGAGAAAAGTTTTCATGCCTGTCTGAGAAAAGTGTATAAAGTGTGTAGTGAAGGGTTTTACAGCCTTAAAACATCTATAATAATTGTAAAAAAAAATAAAGTTGGCTACTTCGCAGATTTCACGTATCGCATGTCATTTTTAGAACGTAACTTTTTAAAACGACAGACCACTGTATATGGTTCAGGTCAAAAGAGCCTGCCCAGATGGCGTTGAGCTTGTAGGAGGCAACATTTATAATCTATGTACGAACACTCGTTAACCATGCTATGCAGAAGAGCATCTCTGAATGCACAAAACATCGAACTTTGAAGCAGATGAGCTATAGCTGCAGAAGACCACACCAAGTGCCACTCCTATTAGTAGAAAACAGGAAATTGAGGCTACAGTTCACACTGACTCATCAAAATTGGACAACACAAGACTAGAATAATGTTGCCAAAGCTCAGATAACCTCAAACTGGTCTCTTGAACATGACATTGAGTTCTGTGTACTAACATGGCCTCCCAAGTCACCAGAGTCCAAATCCAATAGAGCACCTTTGGGATGTGGTTTAATAGGAGATTTGCAACATGGATTTACCACTGGTCACTTTCTTAGCAGTACCTAACAAAGTGGCCACCGAGTGTAGCAAGCATGTTAATTGATCTGGGTTTTTTTGTTTATTCTTTTGCCCGCGATCTGTCTAAAATTGTCTGTTTAAGTCACCTAAACGCCAAACCATCAGGCCATTCGCGAGATCAAACCAGCTGAGTGACTCTTCGTCTTTTTGTCTTAAGTCTGCATTAAGATTGGGTGTGAGAACAAAGTGGCTTACAAATGCGTTCAAAGGGATTGAGTCACTGAAATCAAAGCAAAAATATTGCACACACCAAAAAGAGATAGAGATGATATCACCCACACGCATGATGGGAAAAAGCTGCTAATGAGCCTTTATGAATGTCTGACCCTAATAAGAGCATAATCGCATTGGGAGCTGTGAAATCATGTGCTCACCCATTAGTAAAAGGAACACACTTCTCACTCTCTCCGATTAGTCCAAGAAGCTCCCAAAAGGGCTGTTAGCATGCGCACTCGAGAATGTATTTAAATCTGTAGAAATTTTAATTACACTCAGATGGCTTTCAACTGGGTTTGCTTGTTTAGTTTGGGTGGCAAATTAACGGTTTTACATGTGATTTCCTTGAAAGTGCACATTAAGTACAAAAGAGCATCACAGGTGATATAAAACTATTTTAATAATTTTAAAAAACAGATAAAAATATAAAGCAATTTGTCGGCCTTAGAGTAAATCTACATATCACATCACAAGAACTTGTGTCTGTGTCAGGTTTTCAGTCTTTGTGAGACACTGCCGCTGCGCACTTCTGTGTCTTCAAGCTGTGTTTGACAGATATGAGTCACATATTTCATTTTACTTTAAAAAAACAGCAAAAAAAAGCGGGATAAAATTTCAGAAAACATCAAATTCCTCCATTCATCAGAGGTTAGATTTGTTGTGACAGATGTTTTTTTCATGATAAAGTAACTTTGTGATTTTATCACTTGTTTGTCTGATGTGTGAAACAGAAGCTTTGCGAGAGCTGCCACAGAAAACGGGTTGCCAGCTTGACAGATCATCCAGATCTGTGAAATACTCAAAAAGCTAATCCTCAGATTTATGATTATCATATCCACTGACATAGAATTTAATCTCCCTGTGAGGTATGAGATGTGTGCATCCTCAGCCCATGTGGTGCATCACTTCTCACATATATTGGCATTCTCAGAGTTTGTTTACTTAGCACTGGTAAGCACATCTGTAGATTGTTTAGAGTTTGGATTTTGTGCTGTAGGAGGCCTCCTGACTTATTATGCCTCCCTCTTTGTTTAACAGAAATGTCAGTTTTAGTTTCCCCGAGCCGAAAGCAGAATGAATAATATTAATCACCACAAACTCTCCGCCCTCCCAAATGATCCAGACAGACCACTGTGCATGTTAATATACTTTTTTGGAAAAAGTTCAAAAAGTTTCTTTTCATTATATTGTCGAAACTCAGGTAACAATTAATGAATCACAATGAACATCCCAAATACAGGTGTCCAACAGGGACTTCTGCAGGAGGTCAGAAGAAGAGCAAGGCTATGAGAAAAAGTCTACCTAAAGCCTTGTCAGTACAAAAAAAGTTTTAAAAAGAGGCTTACTCTGTGCTTTCTGACAGTTTGAAAGTTTGAATTGATTAGGACTGTAATCCTTCCATAGATATTTTCCTCTGCGTATCCCAGGAAGAGAGATTTAATGGCATATTGTGATTTCGAATGAGCTCAGAAACTCATATGTCAGCAGAGACGGATCAGAGTTAGTTAATATGAAATATGTGTATTGTTTGAGGGTAAATTAGGCCAATTGTAAGTGTGTGTATACAAATACTAAATCGAAATAATGTGACAAAAATGCTTCTGCAGATGGATCAGCGTACTGGTTTTGGCAGACTGTTGCATCAGAAGCCCTCCGTCACACAGTCCTCCAGTGGCTTGTGTCCTCTCCTGGTCTCAAACCAGGAATAATTTATATATTAATCGAATGTGTTTACTGCCACACTGGTTGTTTTGGTTGTTTGTCAAAATCAAAAAGATTCATCAACTGAGTGAAAACACCAAGGGTGCTTTCAACTAGAAAATGCTGTCTCCATGAAACATTGTGCAGGTAGCTTTTAAGCACATTTTGTCTTGTTTGGTGATGTTACAGTGTAAACTGACTGTACCATTTACACTTAAAGGTAGAGTCAGTGATTTGTTTGTTTGCTTGTTTGTTTGTTTGTATTGTTATATGCACAGCAAAGAAACACATTTACCGTTCAACCTAATCGCCTTTTATGTACATGGCAAGAGATTGACCACATATTACACCAAAGGCAGAGGAGAAGAGCACGCATAGGCTTTCGTGTGTCGTGGAGGTAAATTTCAGTTTGCGTCTGCACCTTCAAGAAAGAGACAACATGAATGGCATCTTAATAAAATGTCATCTTCTTCCTCATCACCTGAACTAAAGGCAGGGCTGTAACACACAGAAACGTGCACAGACATGCTTAATTATTCCAGATATTGTTACAATTACTTATTGTAGGCAGAATAGACATACAAGCCTCTCATCTCTGCAACCAACAGCTGCTAAACAATAAAAATAGCCGGTTAAAAGCTAATATTAATCCTGCCTCATGTTAGGCTCAAGCATCATAAGAGTCACAGTGTCCCACTGATGAATACTCTGATTATATTCTGACATTGTATGAGAGTTTATTCACTAAGTGTCAGAGTGCAGCTATGTTAGGGCCACTTCAAAGAAAGTTCCACTAACACTGGCTAACAGCAGCTAGCAGTGGAAAAAACAGCAGCGCTAACTGACTGAAAAAGTCATGTTTGTCCTTCAGGGGCCACCATAGATAGGATTACGCACTTGAATTGGGAGGGATTAAAAAAAACAGAATTCAGTTGACTGCAATCTACTGGCATCTAGCAGTGAGATATTACACCCTGCACCTTTAAATAAATGTTTCGATACATTTTTGGTCAGGCTAAACGCAGTCCCAGAAACGCACGTGTTCAACACAGCACCATCTTAGAGAACCAAGATGTTTCCTTGTTTCTTAGTCTGTCTGTTGTGTTATTGTGGACTATGCTGAAAGCTTGTTCAAATATGTAAACCTGGTTCTACTACATATCTGAGACAACATGGTCTATTACCAACCAGTGATTATCTTTTATACAAGTGACTTTGTTGTTGGATCCATGAATACCAGAGCTGGCACAAAATAAGCCCCAAATGCCATTTACAGCCAAGAAAGTGAGGCAAAAGAGCTGGCACTCTTGTTTTGCTTTTAAGACGGAAACATCAAGCACTTTACTGTGTTATGCACCCTCCATGGTTAATAAGCTTGATGAATTGCCCATCCTTATCAACAGCTGACAGGATATTGCAGACTGCTCTGTACTGTGCTTCACCAAAACTTGGCTGAATGCAGGTGTCAGCACTATACCGCACAGAGGCTTCACACAAGAGGAAAGGTTGAGTTGTGTGTTTCTATGTAAACAAGAGGCAGCGCACAGGCAACACCGATTTAACGGGCCTGCTCTTTGGTGTTGGAGACGCTCATTATTAAATGAAGCCCATTATACCTGCCAAGACTGTTTGCTCCTATTGTATTAGCCTAAAGTAGCAGTCACTGAGGCAGCCCAGCACCTATTAGACACATCATTGAAATGGAAGACTCCTACCCAGAGCTGGAACGCCAGGAATTTAGAGGCATTAACTTGAAGAAGTCATTACGAATGTGCACACTAAGTATGATAAAGCACTGGATCAATGCTGTAGTACTACAGTTAATGATTTTTATGCTGTATACTGGCCCCACCCCTTGGGCTGTAAGACTACAACATGATCCTCCTTGGAGCTGTTCAGAAACTGGTTAAAACAATAACTAACATGATAAAAAAACAGAGATATTTCCAAGCAGCGGGTAAACTAAAGGACCCTCTGAATAGTGCTGCCCGTGTTTTAACTTCCTACATCAATTTTTCTGAGTTTTCCATCTAACTCTGATGTGCGAGTTCAGTAAAACATTAAAACTATTACAGAAAAAATTGCATATTGACTTTAAGCAACATTTACTGGTTAGTGATGAAGCTTTAGTTTCCATCGTGACAGATCATCCAGATCTGCTGAGTGCGTCTCAATGAATTCTGTTGTTGTCTTAATAACATAGCACTCTGTTTGTGTAGAAAAGCTTTAATTGTGGCCACATGAGATTTTTGATATGAAACTACAGTGGAGAGGTGTAAACTAGATGAAATCAGCTTACTGATTCTATCTAAAGTAGAAAGTACTACTTGTTACCATTTATGGCTACATAATAACTTCAGAGTTTACATAGCTTGAATTATAAAGTAGAAAATAAGAAAGAATAAGAAAGTGAAAGTCTGCTTTGCAAGAATAAAGGTGATCCAGTATATATGCAGGATGACATATCTGATCTACAAAACCATAAACATGAAGTACATGTGTTTAGGAACACTGTGTGTGCCAGATGACAGCATGTTGTGCACATGTTCATAAAACCTAAAATGGGAAAGATGTGATGAAAAAGGGTGAAGGACAGAGCGCTTGCTCGACAAGGAGCTATAATCATAGCATACCTTCACTCAAGCATCGGGAGGGGGAGTGAGCAGACTTATAATGAAACTCATTTCAATTCCATTGTGCTTACACAATGCCAATAAAGTCTGTGAGAACTTAAATCTTTAAACAGTTTAAAGAAAGCACATTTTTTATTAGCATACCGAATGCTAAACAGTATTTTTTTTTACTTGGTGTGCAAACTGAAAAGTTTTTTCGTCACTTTTTAAAATTTTACTCACAGTTTGGGGTCTTTAAGAGTTTTTCCAGGGTTTTTGTTTTTTTATGTTCATCCACCATTTTCTTAAATGTATCCATTCTCTTCTGCTTATCCTTGTCAGGGTTGCGGGGGGGGGGGGGGGGGGGGGGGGGTGCTGCTGCTGGAGCCTATTGTTGTGGAAAATTTAACAATAACCTGCAAAACACCCAGTGAGCTTGATTTGAAGTGGGTTTAATAAACACATTGCAATGTGGAGAGAGCATCCCAGTGAAACCCTAGGACCATCTCTGAATTGTGGCCACCGCCCTTACATCTTATATACAGAGACACAGACAAAGAACATTCCACAAACTCTTACATGTTGGCCCTCTCACGGGGGGCTATACCTCCTCCCTCATAAAGAGAATTATGACCTTGTTTTCTGCTTGGCCGTCACCTAAGGATTTACATCCCTGATAAGCAGAAGGAGTCCCACTATCTGTTTAACGTCTCCCATTACAATGGCCTCACTGTGTTAACATTCCACATGCATGTAAACTAGTGACAGGAGTGCTCTTACTATAGTAAAGTGAGAAAGTGATATTACTATAACTAATGTGATATGATTAAATATGTGATTACTACATGAGAAAAGAAATCTGCCACCACGTTATCCCAACAGTCTTAGGGCGAGAGGTAGAGTACACCCCGGACAGGTCGCCAGTCTGCTGCAGGGCTAACACATAGAGATAGACAACCATTCACACCTATGGGCAATTTCGATTTACCAATATACCAATTAACTTATCCCCACTAACTGCACCAACCCTAGATTCAATTACATTTAATTTATATAGCACCAAATTACAAAAGTCGCCTCAATATTGCAAGATAACAACCCTACAATAATACAGAGAAACCCCAACATTTAGACAACTCCCTGTAGGCCCACACATTGGCTATAGTGGGAAGAAAAAACTCCCTTTTAACAGGAAGAAACCTCAGACAGAACCAGGCTCAGGGAGGAGCAACCATCTGCAGTGAGGGGATGGAGACAGGAAAAAAGACATGCTGTGGAAGAGAGTCAGACATTAATAATAACACATAATTAAATGGAGAGTGGTATGTAAACACAAGGTGAGTGACAGCCTACACAGGTTGGCAGTCTATTGCAGGGCTAAAAGAGCGAGGCAGACAACTATTCATACTCACGGGCAATGCCACCTCACCAATTAAACTAACATCCATGTCTTTCGCATGTACTGTCGGAGGAAACCCCAGAGTATCAAGTTGGGAGCCCATGGGGAGAACAGGAAAACTTCACACAATGGCTCTCAAACCAATCGATAGGCTTGACCCAGTACCGTCTTATTGTGGTGCTAACCACAACATGCCATCAACGCCATTAAAATCTCCACTTACCAGCGGTGTCTGTGAAGCTGGACTATAGTTGAAGTATATACTCAGATTTAAATTACAAAAACAACAAGTAAAACCTTTCATACAATCAATACTTAGCATCGCCAGCTATCCAGAACGATTTTTAAGAGCTTTGGTTTTTTTTGTTTTTTCATTTATGTTTTGTTTTATCTTCCACGTCAGAGTTTACAATGGTTGCCCCTCTCAGGTTCTTTTCTGTTTACAGCTGCGGGGTTTTGTGAAGGCGAGCATTGATTTTAGTCCTGGGCTTCACTTTGGTCTTCAGTCAAGACAGTGACTCTGTCTCGGTGGAGCTTTCGCCTCCAGCGGTGAATAAAAAACACATTCCTCATTTTCTCCTTTGCCTGCGCTCACTCGCGCGGCCCCGCTGATGATCTCGCTCTCACTCGCTCCCGTTGACACTTATTTCAAACAATGCGCTCCTCCAACCCTTGCATTCATCAAAGTCTGACAGCCTTGTCAATATCCTGTGAAAAAAGTCATCTTGTGCCTCAACAGGAGGAACAAATGTGCTCATAAATCTAAATATGGACGAGGAGTTGTCAGGATTGTATGTAAAGCTATATGCAGTGATGTGGGTACTATGCACGAAATCTGTGCAAGCCATCTGTGGCCAGGCATGTCTTATGCCATCAAATTACTCACCCGTGTGTGGCACTTTCATCAGTACGCGTAATTATGCTCTGCCAAGATTAAAGATTTGCCGACGTGATGATGGATAAAAGGCTGAGAAGATGAACCAGATTTAGATTAGCAGATACATTTCCACACAAGTCTAAGGAACATGTAGTCTGATACATAGACTGTGTAATTGGTCAATTTTAAGGACTCTTTTTAGGGATGCTTTTATACTTTACTGTGTATTCAAAGTACAGAAAACACAAAAACAATCACTAGCCAAAAGTTTCTAGTATTAAAAGCAGCTTACATGAAAACAAATTGATCTGTAACTCATCACTGTGCATTGTTACTTTTATTTGCCCCAATTTTTGTTCTGGCTACAGTCAAGAGTTAAATGCGTATTGATTAACCTACTTGTTTCAAATACAGCTATAGTATTTGTTGCATTCAACGGTAGTTTTCATGAGGCTTTCAGAGTTGCTAATGGATCATTGCACAAGCATTGGAACAGCTAACAAAATAATTAAGCTCTTGCCAAAACCTGTAGATTAAAGTCTTCTTGTTTCTACAGCGTGAAATAATAACTGGAAATCTCTCCAGTAGCCGAAAGCACGTACCTTATTGTTTTGTGCTAAAAGAATCATCAGTTCTTCTTCTTCAGTTTTTCAAGGTGTGGAATTCAAGACCTCCAGCAATCCGGTTAACTGATTTGTCATTCATCAAAACATAAAGCAATTTATTTTAATAATTGATTAATGATTGGGCCGTGTGAGAAGATAATCGTCATTCATCATAATTTTCTGTCTTTTTCGTATTGACGAAACAATGTATCAAGAAAATCATTTCAAGAGTGATTGATAATGAGAATAATCATCAATTGATCGCTTGGAAATTCATTAACATTTACCCCAAATCCAAATGTGAACTGGTTTAAATTGCTGGTTGTATAAATGATTATGTTTTTTAACTTTCAACTAAAAATGTTATGTCCCATAATTGCAGATGTACATTAATAGTACATTTATAAGGACCACAAAAATTGTCCCTCAACAGGTATTTGTTTGAGGAAAGAAAAATAAATCAAATGAAATGTTAGACAGTTATGCTCTCTTATGAAATAATTTAAAATAAAAGAAACCAATGTGAAAATTAATGCACTGGATAGCAATAAAGATTTTCAAAATAAAACCCCAGGTTTCTTAATGTTCAAAACCTTTTCCTTAAGCTGGGCATACACCGTGCGATTATTGGCCCATTTTGAGCCGATTTTTCAGTCGTGCGACCGTTTTGGGGATCGGGCCGAGTTTCGCCTTAATCTTGTGTCGTGTATCATGTAGTATACATGAGGTAACGAGAAGCGATTAACACCTCACAACCGGCTCCCGATCATCAATCGTTTGGTCCTAAGAAAATCAAACCTGTTTGAAATCTTGTCGGCCGTCGTGAGGGTGTCAACGCAGCCTCTCACACTGCGCACACGCAAACAGAAATGAAAGTAGAAAGACGGAGCAGCACGGCAGTGCAGTGTGTGATCTGGACAAAAGCTATGGAGGTACAACTTGGAGAACTTTGGCAAGCTCATCTGAGCCTTTTCGATGCGGCCTCACAAAATTGTCACGACCACAACAACCGTGAAAAGAGTTGGATGGACATTGCTGCTCAGTCGCAGCTGCCTGGTCAATGTTTTTCATTAGCAATTTAGCAAAGTTGATGGTGGTGGTGTGTGTGTCTGTGTGAGTGAAAGACAGGGAGGGAGAGCGAGAGACAGATTTTTTGTTATAAGCTTCATGTTGGGGACACAATGTGAGCACTCAGGTCACATCAGAGCATCGGGCCGTATAGTGTGAGACCCTGCATCGTGACCTAAGAACTTCTCACCCCTGCGATTCAATCGTACAGTTTGAGCAGGAGCTGAATAACGCGACTGAAAAAATTGCACAGTGTATGCCCAGTTTTATACCTTTAAAGACGAATGAACTTTACCTTTTCATATCAACCAAACTCTCTTCCCCTGCACAATAAACAAACATGAAATCCTTTTATTTATTGAACTCTTACCTCTAAAAAAGAGTGCCTCATTAAACTAAATATATGATTTTTAAAATTTTCATCAACTATATATTTTATTACCATGAACTGCCTCTTTTTAATTCTTTTTATACACAAATCTGAATAATTTCAGCCAAGTCTCAGCTATCTTCCTAATTGAAAAAGGAACCAGGCAAGGTACAAAGTGATGCAGAACATACAAATATGCTGCAATAGTAAATTGTATGTACAATGAGAGTTTCGTAGGAGTGTTTAAAAGAGAGAGGCACTGAGGAGCTCCTGGGTAACGTGACTTAAATATATTGAAGCATCTTCATTTAAAGTAAACATGAATAAGAATATCCCAAACCAATGGGGAATATTTCACAGACCTTCACAAGTGTAGGTGTAATAAACTGTGTGGGAAACCATCTCTTGGATCTCAACTGAATTCAGCTTAGTTTTATTTGTACAGTGCCAAATGACAACAACTGTTGTTTTATATACACAGTATTTTACATTGTAACTTAAAGACCCTACAATAATATGGGATTAAACTCCCCACTCAGATGAGTGAGCAAGCACTTGGCCACAGTGGGAAGAAAAAATTCCCTGTTAGAAGAAGAAGAAACCTCCAGCAGACCCAGGCTCAGGGAGGGACAACCATCTGCCACGACCGGTTGGGGATGAGGGGAGGAAGACGGGGCACATATACACTGTGGAGGAGAGTCAGAGATTAATAGTTCTGATTAATGCAAAGTGCTGTAAAGAGTTTGGAATATCATTAGTTTATTCATCAAGTTTCCTCTGATATGTAGACAGTTAGCTTTGGCCAGGCAAGTCAGTGTCCTGTATGGTTCAGTTCCAAAGTGCTCCTAAATCAAACGAAGAAGTGAAGTTGTCCAGTCGTGTTCAAACAGGTGAATTCAAGCGTAACAAAGTAATGGATGGTCTCCTTCTCCAGCATAATGAAAAATCAGAGCAGCTCCTCGGGGTAAGAAATCGATCAAGTTCAGGTATGGCTTTCTATTTCCTTTGTCAAGGAAAATCCCAAAGCAAATGGTATTTGCATGGAATATCAAAACCCCAGTTTTACTACTGCATGAAATAAATAGTTACCTATATTAAATGGCCATAAGGAATATAAAATCAACTCTCAAAATACCACTCTAATAGATTAGTAAATCCACACATTGACACAGTACTTATGTTTAGTGCAGCAGTCATGATTTTTTGATCTTTTATTTAATCATCAAATAAACAAAGTTGCAATTCATATTTAAAATTCAATTTATTAAGGCAGAAATATGCTACATTAACTAAAGGTTTAAAGACAATAATGTAAAGTCAACTTCACCTATCAAAATTGGGAAAATAGATGCCGCCGTGCTAACACAACAATGGACAACAGGGCTGCAAGGCTAATTAGCTGGTTAGCTCAACACAGCTCAACTGGGCTAAATTCACCAAGACACACTTCCAACAAAGTGTCATCCCACACTTTAGTTATTAAAGATATGATGAAACATTGACATAGCCTAAATAATTTGTTTGTCTATAAGCTTATTAAGTAACACTTTATATCCATTCTATTAATTACATACTAGGGAGGAGTAATGCTTTATAAATGCCATCTTAATGTTTAATAGTTTTCTAATAAGTGTTTTCACAGGATGATTCCATAAAAAAAGGTTCAAATGTTCACTTCTCATGCACCAACAAAGGCTTTTTTGTCTCTTTTAAGATCACTTCTGAGCTTACCTGTGGTTACATTCAGCTGTCACAGTCTGTAAGACTTTGTATCCTGGGTTCTGGCAATTCAGACATATCTTTGACTGCTGTAAAATAGTTTCACTTTCAGGACACACACTACCATAGATCAGTTCTGAAGTTAAAAAGCAGTCAACCTCCAACAGTAACTGCTGTGATCTGCTGTCATGCAAGAGGTAGGTGGTACAGTATGGGAGGAAGTTTGATTTCTCCTCAGTCATCTGCATATGGTAGTTTCTAACAGAGTGAAAAGCATTTAGCTCAATCAGCCGTGCACAGTTGGGAGGTGGGGGGTGATACACAAAGGATGATTATGAGCAACTTCCCTCAGATAAAATGAAGAAATAGCATTGTAATCAGACAAATGCAATGAAGTGCATTACTTGTAATTACATCTGTTGGAGCTGAGAAGTAGTTGTTGGAACAACACCCAATTCAAACTCCCTGCTCTTGTTATCATCTAAATGCAAATTGTAGGTAATAAGAACCTCTGTCAATCTGCTGAAGTTCCATGCCAACTTGAAGAAACAGCAAACAGAAAAAGCTCTCTGATGTAGCTCTTTCTGTGCTCACTCTTTGGATTTCTGAAGACTTTTTATTTTGTTTTCCAGATACAACATTCACTCAGTTTCTTTTTCATCATATTCTTCCTCTGAAAGCGTTTGTCTTTCTAAAGTTTTTTTTCTGCTTTCTGTCTGCAAGGCATCCCTGAGGTGCGGTGAGCTATGCTGCTTACAAACTCGTGGCACTGTGGCGTCAATTCTGACTCATGACCCTTGTCACAAGTTAGTCCTTTCACACAAGAAACCAAACAGATTAAACTGATAACAAAAAAAAGCAGCATGGGTTTTTCAATTTGTCACTTTGTTTGCAACTGCAAAATATCTTGGAGCTTGGCATCAAAACTCCATTAAACATTAGTATCTTTTTGTCTTTCTTAAGCCAGTCTTTCTGTTTCAAACTTAGGTTGTTTCACCTGCCTGAACATGATCTCTCAACATTGTTTGACTGGCCTACTTGTCTTTCTCTCTTAGACTCTTTGGTTTCTGTGACAGCCCTCTATATTGTCTAAATATAAAAACTTTTTAAGAATAGCATCTTGGTTACACACTAGATGGTAGTGGTTTGTTGCTCAAATAACAGATTTGGATTATGGGTAAGACACAGCGGCCACCCTGATTTTATCCTTTACTGTAGTGTCAAATGTTGCAAGCCTATATGTGAATAACAATATTTGGAGGTGAAGAAAAATGGCTGGCAGACCAACTAAAAGTGGTCTTAAAGATTTTGCTTTGAAAGGCAGATGGCTCTATGAGAGAAGGGCAATATGAAGGGTTGTGTCAGCCATCACAGATTATAGTGTTGGTCTTGTACTGTTGCTACATCCACGCACGACACAACTGCCAAAGGGTGTGAGTTATGTACAGTAAACAGTGGCTTGTGTAAGAGGATGCATGTTGCCACGACGTCCCCTCAGGCTAACTGCGGTGCGCGGAGTAGCCGCCGTCATTGATTGACTTGGCAAGCTCACGGGTTCTGTTTCCCCTCCCCCGGGTCAGTTTTGTCACCACATGTTTAAACCATTACCACTGATGTGGCATGAATGTTAAGATCCAGCAAAACCAGTGTTTGCCTTTAATGCGTAGCCTTCCCTGTTTTGCGTAGGCAGGCGTGCTGTGACTGGACAGATGTCAGTGCTCTCACTGAGAAAAAGAAGGTGATCAGAAGGTTGCTGGTTTGTGCGCAAGGACAGATTTGGGCAAGTGTGTGTGTGTGTGTGTGTGTGTGTGTGTGTGTGTGTGTGTGTGTGTGTGTGTGTGTGTGTGTGTGAGAGAGAGAGAGAGAGAGAGAGAGAGAGAAAGAGACCCTCTAGGTGTGTGTATCTAATTATGCTCAGCATTACTGGAGCCCTAATAAAGGGTTAAATAAATGTATTTTTCACACTGGTCTATTTTGAATGTTTTGGTTTCAGCCATATTTGTATTTGCTTGAAATAATCCTGTAAGGAGACAATAAATCTTAGGATTAAATAATAATAATAATAAATAATAATCCTAATCCTAAAATGTATTCTTTTTTTTTCTACAAATCAAATTTACCAGTTGAGCAGTACTGTAGCATGTAGTTGAGTATAACGTCCAAATCCCCTGTGCGTTCTTCCTCGTCTATTATGCCTGCTACTAAAATTTTCCACTAAGAACCAGTATTATCCATCTTCAAGCCAGTGCTTCAATAATAAAACCGAACCCTGCAGAACTGTGGAAAAATGAAATAGATGTATTTGTTGGAGCTGGAACATTAGACTGCTGTTTAAGTTGTTGCGCAGCGTTCCCGGGCTTTCCATGTTAAATGCTGTTTACTTTGGACTGAAGGCTGTGGGGTTGAGGAAGAGTGAGATCTGCACAGAGGGATGCTAAAGAGAGGTTTGGGGTTGGGGGGTAGGGAGTGCTAGTAACATTTTCCCGAAAGAGAGTTGGAGAAAAGGAGCTGGGTGGAGCAGGGTGGGCCTCTTCAACGGTAGCCTGGTGGAAAACATTTATCTCAATGGCGGGAGACGGAGGGCTGACTCAGCCAGCGGGCACAGGAGGAATGGCTGTTAGCTTGTGAGATCCTTAAGCCGTGGCGAAGGGAGGGAAAGCGTGTGTGCGTTTGCTCATAGCCACTAATAGGTGCAAGGGTGAGTATGGGTGTTTATGTTTGCACCGTGTGCTTCTGTTTTTGGGTGTGTGCACTAAGACGGTTTAGAGTAACGCCAGTTGATGGAAGGGTTTGAGAGAAAGCATCTGGATAAAGCATTTATCTGGGGTACGGCTGCGAGGGTGGTAGGGAAATGAAGGTGGGGGCAGTCTGAGCTGGAAAGGGTCAGTCTGGTGGTGTGTGCCTTCAGCTGGTTCTCATTATGGAGCTAATGTGACACTCTGATCTCAAACACACACTGACTCTGCAGACCTGGTTTAAAGCCGGATATGGGTTTTGAGAGGCCCCTACACTGCAACCTCTGTATCACAAGTTCCCCCTCTTTGGAGACTAGAGGCCTCATTTACAGATAAGCCTCACCTTTAGATTTGGTCATGGAAAAAGTGTGTAGCTGTGAAGGTTGAAACTGATGTGACAAAGGCTCCTTTCAACATTTAACTATTGTGAGGAGAGAAAAATGTGGCGTTTTGGGTAACTGACATAAAGTTAAAAGGTACCCAGAGTTTGAATACTATCCACCTTGCAACCAAATAAATCAAATTTTTTATTGTCTGTTACAGGGGTGTCAACCATAAGGCCCGGGGGCCAGAATTGGCCTCACAAAGACTCCAATTCAGCCCATTGTATGCCTTTGGGAAAATGTGAAGGAGTTTGTACATTTTTGCACTTTCAACTGTATTTCTTCCTTCCATAAAGACTTCCTCCATGGCTATTTATAACCACACTATTATAATTAAATAATTAAATGACAGAAAAGTTCCTGTAGAACTTTTTTTTAATTAACAAAAACTTTATATTTTATAATTACAGGACAACCTGGGCAATAACAAGCCAAGACGTCTTCTGTAATACACACTAGGCATTCTTTTGAAATTGCACTTCTTTTTCCCAGCCTAGGTCCGGCCCACTTAAGATCAAAGTATGTGGCTCCCAATGTAAAATGACATACCTAGTCTGCTATATAGCATGGGGTGAAGTGGCAGCCAGGACCACATAAAATTGACAAGTCATTTTCTATTTTGAATCAGTGAGACCCAAATGAGAGAAAGACATAAAAATAATTTAACTGATCTGTCTGGAACATAAAGCCATTTCTATCAAGTGTTCCCAGGCACTGGACCCCAGCTGAGCAAGGTTTCTTGGTTTAAGGTGCTAAATCTCATTCCCTGTGCTGACATATAAGTGGAATGATTTATGACAGTGAACTGCTACTCAGCAAAGTACGTTCCAAGCCACTGAAAAGCCAATGTCATGCTGATAATTAGCAGAGGAGTGACTGATGCGTGCAATCGTACTCATAACTGCAGTCATGAGGGTACTCAGTGCGAAAGCTGAATGGAGCTATTGATAGTGTCAGAAATGACTGTTAACGATAAAAGAATTAGGATGAGAGCAAACACGCAGACATGTACTTTCAATACCCCCCAAAAAAGTGTGGCTGTGGAAATTACACGACCAAACGGTGGTGCTGTCAAGTCTTCTCTTCTCATTCATACTTAAATTGTGGCAGTTCCAAAAATGCCTCAGGCACTCTCAGTAGTGTGCAACAGCGTACCAGCCATATGTATTGTGAAAACATTAAAACCCAAAGCATAACAGAAGACACAAACCTCAAGAGCATAGTTTGGAGATATTAAGTGAAATATTAACTGTAGGCGGAGAGTTGAGGTGCAACACAGAAACACAGGCCCCTTGTGACTACTTATCTAACAAAGCCTGCAAACTGAAAAGAATGCCAAAATGTCTCCTTTGACCAAGATGCTCTCTACTCAGTTGATGTAAGTGAGAAATTGGGGGCAAGAGCCTATTTGAATTCTGTGTAAGCTAAATGAACTGAGAGCAGGAGCTGTTTAGCTTAGCCTGCTATGCTGCTACATATATCAGCCATATGCCCTTCAACTTGTAGCATTTATATGCAAACTAAAATTTGTTTATGGAACACTGAGGTAGAGATATGTTGGCATACATGTCATTTACTGTTATCAAAACTAATGACTTTTTCCAGCTTCATGCTTTTATGCTAAGCTATGCTAACTAACCTCTGGCTCCAGCTCCACCATACTTAGAGGCAGATTAGCTTTCTCTCAAAAAAAAACAAAAAAAAACAAATAGGTGTGTTTAAGATTTAAAACTTAGCTTTAACTGTTTTTAGACACATATATAGCAAGTGTGATAAAGAATAAAGAAAGCGGTATATAAAAAATATTTAAAAAAAAAAAAAAAAAAACTTTCTAAACACCTCTTGTGCCTCATTAAGGTAAACACAGTACATTCAGGAAATAAGCTGATACATGTACTTCCAGTAGATTTTTTTGGTTTCTGAGGATAACCAAAGAGAGATTAAAAATAAAAAGTAAAAATGAATAAACTAAAAACTTTACCCAGCACATGGGAATGTGTGTCATAGTTTCAGCATCCACAAGTGTGCAGTGATGCAAATTTCATCACCAGATGATGAGCAGGAGGCTCCAAGCAGACAACCACATACTGGCTAATTTTGGATTCATCTGCACAGAGACTGCACTACCATGTGCCAACTACCCATGCACCCTTCAGCTGGTCTTCCAGTGGACTTATAACAGGAATGGCTACTGGTCCATGGAGCCTGCAGTTGTGTATGTCCAAAACCGAGCATAAGCCCCACTTCAGGGCTTCTGCCAAGAGAAGTTCCCCAAGAGGTTGATGAAAAGTTGCTAAAAAGTTCCATTTAATATTAACCGTGATCTTTTTTCAAAACCTGCTAAGCTATTTGTTGACTAAACGTGAGGAAAATGTAACTGAAAACTGAAAAAGTTTCCTCCAGAGATGGACTTCGATGTGTGCTGTGGACTCATATCAGCATACTGATATAGGCTGTATCAGATAAATCATAATGATATGGGGGGGGGAAAAATTCTATCATGGGAAAATTAGGGGTTTATGATGTCTATTAATTAAATCCAGACTTTAACCTGGGTATGATGTGGTATCACACTTTGAAACAGGGGCTTAAAATAACCGACATTAAAATAATTTAGTTTAATTATCCGTGCTAATCACGACACAACAACAGGACACAGAACGTCTTTGCGCTCCCATTTTGTGTTGACATTGTAAATGTTAGAAACTTAAGAGGCTGTACTTAACTGCGTGCTAATTTCCTGCTGCTATTACTCTTTGGTCCATCAATGCTGTGGGAAAAAAAAGGCCCAACCGTTCTAGCTACCCATCCATTACATGCTGCGCTCTCAGTTTATTTTTTTCACCTTTAAGCTTCTTTTCAATCAAGCACTGTAGGTTAATGAAAATCCTCAGTTGGCCTCTAATTAGATTTCAGATGTGAAAGCACAGAAGGACAGTACACTTTCTGTACCGAACGATGCGAAAGATATCACTGTAAAAAAAAAAGTCTTAGATTTGATAGTTTGTATGCAATTTCTTCCTTCCTGTCTGCTCCCTTGACACACTGTTGCAGTCACTTCTCACATGTGAGACTTCATTAAATGTCCTTCAGCTCCATAAACAATTTCAGGAGCTGAGGGAAAACAGAGAAAGGCATAGCTACATGTATAAATAATCACACGTTAGAATATCTCTTTTAAAACATGACAAAAGAAAGTGTGTGTGCTCAGGCGTAGTGAGGGTCATTTATTGTTAGGGGAATTGCAGGTTGAAATCCTATGAGGCGGTCCACTCCTCTGATGTCACGGAGAGATTATTTTAACAGGACTCACTGTGCGGGACCTTGGCGGTCCATGGTTTCCGTAGCTCAGCTGGGCTGACAGTGGCACGCTTTGTATTAGTCAGTCATAAACTACAGCAGAGCCCCAAATCACTACAATGCATCTGTTCATGGCTATGTTTGTCTTACAATGCTGTTCAGTGAGTGAGATCATCAACTGAAGTCATTAGGAACGACAAGTCTTTTAGCCGAGTTTTAGGAGCCAAGAGCCTGCAAATTAATCAAACACCTTAGTGGTTGACAAATTGAAATTCAGGAAAAGCATAGCTTGAAAATTTGAGAATGTCCCATTGTGTGCTTTTAAACTACCATAATATATCTTTGTCTGCTGTGGCCTGAAAGAGTTCAGTTAGCATTTAAGGGTAATGAAGCCCAACTTTTGAGGGGATATTTTCCCTGGAAGCTGTGCAAGAGAGTGTACATGCTGTAAAAAGGCGTTCGTGGCAACTTTCAGGAGTATACAACAAGACTGTTCTTTGGCTTTCCAGTCATGGGATTGGATGTTACGCAGTGGTAGGGTACTCCCCTATAACCCCTGATTTATCCTTCTTTTTTTCCTTCTTAAACTAAACAAATGGGCATAAAAAGACAGATAGAAATATCTCTGTCAGTTTTATGTGTTTTTATTTATTTATTTATTTATTTATTGGTCATTAGTCTTCAGTTACACTAATTAAAGACACTACCACTTTTATGTCATTCCAAAGGCAGTGCTTTTCCTTTCATTCTGCATGGAGACCAAGCTTTTCAGAGCAGAGCACAAATCCAGACAGCATGAGTCTTTCACATCCTGCACTCCGCGCTTTGTCACAAGTCCATTTACCTAAGCTAAAATTACATTGCACTTCCATTCTCTTTTCACAGAGAAAGGTCATAATTTTTCGTTGCTGCCGCTACCCCTTGTCTGTTTTGTATGCGTGCGTTTTATAGAGAGACAGCCTGAAAAGTTGTAGGTTATTGCCAGGGAGGAGGCTTCCAGCTGTGGCCTCCACAAGCCTTTTTTTAAGTATTGTACCTCTTCAATCTGGCTGTGATTGGAGTGTCTCAGAGGGATGCAGAAGTGGATAGGGATTTGAAAGGGAGGGAGGGGGCTAGAATTATGCAGCCTGCTTTCACGCTAGCATAGCTGGGTCTGAGAAATGGCTCCTTAAAGCCTGTAAAAGTGTGTCCCTGGTGACTTCTGAAAAGTCTGGAAGGGGTCCTCATAAAGCAGCACTGTCAAAGTATGTAGAGTTGTGGCTCAGCTCTCTGCTGTTTAACAGCACCGGAGCTAGGACTATTGTCTTATGGAGAGCTCTGTATTCAGAGTCTCTAAATGTTTTTGCCAAAATGCTCACTTCCTGAGCACATTTTAAGAATGTCTTGATGCATCCTCAATCATCCAGGTAAGTAAATCTCCAAAAGTTGATTCTGTTCATCTGGACGTAGCGTTTTGTTCCTTCAGTGGGCTGGTTTCAGTCATTATGCAAATGTACTGTTTATAAGGTTGGGGAAACCTGCAGTCAGCTGAGACTGAAGAAGTCACTTGGATGAGTGGCGAAACGTTTCTCCCACTGAAAACGTTACGTCCAGATGAACAGAATCAACTTTTGGAGACATTTTAAGAACATTTTTCTTCTGTTGGAAATATTTTTTTTTTGAAAGCTGTATTAATATAGTGAATCTGAATGTTTATTGAGGGATGGCAATGCCATCCAGTGGTTAGCACTCTTGTCTTACAACAGGAAGATTCTTGATTTGAACCTCTTGGCTGGGTGGGGCCAACAGCTGGAGTTTGATGCTCCCACCAAGTGGGTTCTGACATATAGTTATGACTTAAAGCACACCCTATATCAAACTTATGGTATATTAAGAATATTATGTTAATTATATAATGCTGCTTTGATTATGCTCAGCAGCATATTTTATTTAGCATGTGTCAAAGCAAAGAATTGGAGGGAGGTGGCTGGGGTGGATGGTGGGCATATGAAACACAGGCTCTGTAACTGTAGTAAAGGATAGTAAAGAAATCCATTTAAAGAATGCTTTAGTGCAGTGTTGAAACTCAATCCATCCTCTTCCACTATGATATTTGAAATACTCACAGCTGATACTTGGCATTTTGGTTTGATAAATAACAATAAATTATCAAGGCTGTTCACTCAGCTGATTAGTTGTAATGTGCAACTTCTCCTGTTCTCTTCCAAACCCTAACAGTACATTGAGCTGTCTGCAGACACAATTAGAAAACAAATGTTTACCACAGGGCTAAGTGCTATTGACCCTTGCAAAGGATTATAATTGTTTCGTGGTAATGACTGAGTTGCCATGTGGCAAAAACAATATTGCACTTATAAGCTCTCAGGCTCTATCGGTGGTTAACAACACTCTATTCTTCATATCCTTGAGCCATCATGCCCTGTTGCAGTAGGCAAAAGCCAGCAAAGGAAAGAAATGGCAAACATAACCTCTATTTATAGTCAATCTAACCATAGCTTAACCATGGGTTACGCAAGTAGGTGGTTTGTTTGGATTCCAAGCAGTGTTACCATGGCAAAATTTGAGAAGAGAACCACACACAAGGTCCTTTCTTCTGCTAAATATTTCAAACAAACAGAATAAGTACAATAAATAAAATAGCATTATTCTGTTTATGCAGTTAATACAAACTTCAAGGATATCGGTTTTCACAATTTTCTGCATATAGTTTAAAGATTTCCTTGAGTGACTGTAATGAGTCATTTAGCACCCTGAATCCTTACTTCATGTGTATCTGCCACATCTTCACACTCACTTAAAATAGGACTAAAGCGATTCTGACTGATCAGTACGGACATGTCACAAAGTCAACTCACTGTCTCCAACCTTCCGGCACTTGTGGTCAGCGTGTCTCTCTTCCCTATAGCTTTTCCGGACATGTGTCACTAGACTGGGACCAAAAGAGGATAGAGAAGAGGAGGAGGAAAGGGAGAGGAAGACAAAAGGGTAATTCATCCAGCGATTCTTAAAAGGGAGGAAGACTCAGTTTCCTCCGAGCATTATAAATACAAGTGCAGTCAGTCATCAAATTATAGCCATCTGCATTGGCCTGAGACCAGGATTCTGCTTGACACAGAATGGTTTGTGTTAAAGTGGTGTTAAGGGGGAGGTGTGGTAGTTGAAGCTTATCAGAGACTGTGCTCTTGGGTGGTTAAACTTCAACACACAGACTGACACCAAGTGTGGCAGAAGAGCCACAGCTCCAGCTTACATCCTTTGGGAGCAATGATGTTCCTTTCTGTATGATGATGCCTTGTCAGCAAAATCCCCTCAGCTAGTTCCCATCTACATCCAGCACTGAGTGCCTGGAAGATGGAGACTGTGGCTTAGTCTTATACTGCAGGAAAAGAGAAGAGAGGAGGTTTGTGTGATGCACAATTCATTTTCTGTCATCCTGGAGGTATCTCTTTGCAAACATATTAGGAACTGTTAACACTGAACAGGTTTCACCAAGGGTGCAGAGACAAAAGAAGTGCCACAGAGCGAGACATTTATACAGATAGCATGTTGAAAATGTGCTTTTCCTACATGAAGCCTATTCTACACAGAGCTTTACACAGCTTAGATGGAGAACTAATGAATTCCAGGTCCAGGTACACTGCAGAGAGTAAAGCTTTTGTGTGTATCATTAGAAAATGTGCTCCTTTTTCCTGAAGGCAACAGCAGCAAGCTGAATTTGAACCAGAAAATCCCCAGGCAGAATTGTCTTGGCATCGCTCTCTCCTTCAGCTTTTTATCCCCATGCTCAGTGAACAATCCAACAAAAGCTCGGGTTTAAGAACCATGGAGCTCATTGCGATTTTCTTTGTTAATGCAATTGCCTGTAAGAAAAGATTCTGTTCCCCCATTTTTCAGTTTCAGCCTAGAGGGTCCTATGCAATTAGCGCTAGTATTTCATTTAGAATACCTTAGCTTTACCAAAAACTCTCTGAACTGTACTATAATAGCCTCTGGCGCAGTCAGTAACAGCTAACGACAATAGACTCCAAAAAGTGACATTTTGAAAATGAATGATGTGTAACTGCAACAATTTCGTCCAACTCTCTTGTACAAATGACATTTCCATGTTCTGTAACATTTCCTTGTTGAGTTGTCAGGGCTGGTTTCATTGTCATTGTGATTTCTTTCACTTTTCTTTGTTATTATTCACACAGTATGTATTACAAAGTTTAACATGTGATAATGTCAAATCCACTTCTTGTGATATCCGTGGCGTTTCTGTGACTGCGAAAAGTCTCTCTGTGTGCTTGGCCTTGTGCTTAGACCATTCATCACTGACTTTGTTCATGAGAGAGCAGCCCTGGAACCAAAACTAAATGCCTCTTAGTTAAAACGCAGAACCGTGGGCGTGACGATAAAAGCTTTGCTTTCGTTCTTGCTGACATCAAAATGATTGTCTTTGTTTACATTTTCAATGTTTGTTGCAGATCCGCAGTGGAAAGGCTCACTTACAGGATGAGAGACAAAAGGACAAAGTTAGCCTTCAGTGTTTTGAAGTTGGCAGCATGACATTAATGTAGACGTAACCCAGACATAGGCTGTCCTTTACAGACACACACACACACTCATTTGTTTCAGCCCTGAGAAAATACTTTTTTCCATTTATAGTTATGAATGTGAATTCTCGAGCCTGTCATATTTTCTTCTGCTCTCCTTTATGCCCTATCGCACGAAGCCTGCTAGGTTAGTCGACGCTGCTGCTGATTTTGAGGGAACGTTTTGTCCCTCATGATCTCCCAGGAATTTACGAACTTTGACACAACACTGTCTCTATCTCTCTGCTGGACTATTCCAAATATTCCAAAGCATTAGCACTGGCCGATCAGAACATTGCTTTCTTCACTGTGAGCTTCTGTGTCTTGGACTATCACCCTTGTGATGGCAAGTGAGCGACTAATTCTATATCTCTTGGCTAAAGCCATGGAAAACCCATGGCTGAGGAAACGGGTTGTTGGAGGTGGTCCAGTTTAATTTCAGAGCATGTGCACTGGAAAATAATTGACTTCCTCCCTGGTTTACATTTTGTCAAGGGCTCGAGAGAGCACAGTCCAGGGCAGGTGGCTGAATTAGCATATCATTGAAAATGAGACAGCTCAAGCCTGGGAAATCCTGCACCCCATGACTCTATGTGCCCGGAAAAATCTCCGCAGGGGTAATGACTGATGTCTCAGTGAGAGAATCCCTTTGAGGCCGCAGGAGCTCCTCTTCAGCCAGGAGCAGCTGGAGGACACCTGATAATATAGAAATCAGTGCCTGAGAAAGTTGCACTGTAACATGAGACTGTATTAAAAAAATGCTCCTCTAATTGGTTTCGCCAAACTTCCACATCAGAATTCAGGGAGTTGCCAGTCAGCAGCTGTAGGATGAGTTAATAATGTGTCATCCTGCACAGGTGTCTTTTTGTGTGGGCCACTGTAGTAGGCCATGTTATGCTTCCACAGTGCAGACAATGCAAATGATCATGCAAATGAGGCTATTTTATGTTTAGCTACAAAACGTTTTGGTGCCTTTTCCTAGCAAAATGACAAACAAGACATATGGTGCAAAGTGAAAGAAAATACGTGTCCGTGTATGTATGCGGGGTATAAAAACAGAAATGTCTTTGATGTCTAGGATAACATGATCCATATATTATACTTTCAGACGCTATAACCTACATTCACTCTTCACAGAATCCTACTTTGGGGACAGCTTCTGCCATTTAAACGCCTTCCAAGATGTCTCCACCTTCCAGTTGTCACTAAAGTTCAAGACAAGTCGACGAAGCGGGCTGCTACTCCTGGCTGCTGGAAACGAGGACTACCTGTTCCTTGAGCTCCAAAATGGGAAAATACAGGTGCGGATTTAGCCATGGCAATAATCTGAGCCCTTAAAACTCTTTTTAAACAAAGCAGTGTTGGCACCTATTGGATAACCAATTCAAAAACAGAGCAGTTGTTCAAAAGAAGAGGCTAAAACAGACAACTGCATTTCTACTTGCAGCTCTATGGGAAAAGCAAGTCTAAGGACTCAGAAAGAACGAAAAGCACCTTGAGATCAGCATAACTTATTGTATTTGTACAGAAGTGTAGTTCCACACTTCAAGAAACTTCAGCTAGAGTGCTAAATATGTTATTGTCAAAGTCACCTATGCATAGTACAGAGAGTCCTGTTTCAGAATGTTTTGTTATAGTGAAATAATAAGCAGCTGAAGTGATTTACACACAGAAATGACCTCAAAATAGTCATTTCATCAGGATAATTTGCTTAATTTCTCACACATTAAAATCCCAAAGAGATTACGAGTGAAATTACTAGAAGAAACAGAACGTGTAATGGGTTATGAACTACGTGACTTTTAAAGTAGTCGTGAACTCTGTTTCAATTCAATAAGCTATTACATCTCATCAGGTGTCCCTCGAAAACAGGTGGATTGATTAGATTCTTTTGGGGGATTTTGTCCTCTCTAGTTCTCTCACTTAAATGAAAACTGTTTATGTCTATAATAAATAAATAATAAATTAAAGCAGTAAAACTCTCATCAGTTGCGGTGCGACCGAGACATACAGACTTTCCCCAGAAGGGACAATATTGCTGCATTTTCAGTGAGGAGAAATCAAAGGTTATTTGTAATAAAAGGAAATATTACTAGTCGACGTTTTTCAGTGATATCAGATACATTGAACAAATAGAGTCGAGGCTCCACAAAAATGAAATTGCCTTATTTTGAGGGATGTTGAAGAATCATGTAGTTCAACATTTTTTAAAGAACATTCTGATCTTTAGATCTTTAGATTAGTGAAACTTCTGGGAATTAATTCATTTTCTAAATGAGTTAATTAATTATTAATTATGACTTCTTAGTCATTTGCTTGGGTTTTGTCATACACTGCTTGAATGTTCTATATTGTAAAAAATGTAAATTTGTCTTTGATTAGCCAAATAATTAACCTGCAATCAATTGTAACTGACAGGATCTAGCAATGATAATGACCACAGTTCATTTATGACAAAACGTTTGAGGCAACGACTCATTTCTTTATATTTCTTGGAAAATGTGAAATTGGTGGAGTGTCTTATTGAACCCAGGAAACAAACAAGTCTGTGTGTTGAAACAAACGTACATGAAAATACAGTATATAAGGAAAAAAACTGCTTTTTATTCTGTTCTCTGACAAGATGATCCCACACTGCTTAAAGAACGTTGAGGTCTGGGCTTTGGGGAGGCCAATACATGACTGACGGTTTCACATTGTGTGTTTTTCTGTTCTGGTATTCTTTTAGTGAATTGGCAGAATCATAGCCATGGTGAAAAACAAAGCCATTGCCAAACAGACAGCTTTAAGCTGGCACTGCATGGTGTAAACTGCCAAATCTGACTGTACTTTTCTTCTTCCCTAATTCCATCAATTTTGACAAGATCCCGAACACCGCTGACTGAAATGCATATCCCAAGCCATGACTCTCTACATGCTGATGAATTAAACCCAAATTTACAAATTTGGATTCATCCCTCCATAAGAACTGTTCCCACTGATTTTCAAACCAGTTCTTGTGTAATTTGGCATAGCTCAACCTTTTCTCCTGATTTCTTTTCCTTAAGGACACCCAACATTCCAGTAAGACCATTTCTGATGATGCCTCAGCAAACAGTAGATGGACTAGATGCATTTCTGAAGTCCTGTGTAGGGTCTTTGCTGGATTCTTTGTATTTTGTGTAGCCACAAAAAAATCATTCCTTAAGTTAGATGCTTTTTTAATGCTTTAATTAGTCATAGGTTAGTGTTAAGTAGCTCAACAAACAAATAATTAAAAAAAAAAAAAACATTATTTTGAAAATGGTCAGGTACAAGGATTGGACTGAAAATGACCGGGAAAAAAAAGCAGCCGATGTCAAAAAAGAAAGTCTACAAAATGATTGCTCAAGACCACAAAGGAGGGGTGACTGAAAACCTTTGCACAGTATGTAGGGGTTTTTTTTATAACCTTTTTTAGTTAAACCATACTGAAGTAAGTCATTAATGTTAAGTATCATGTCCAGATAAGAGTGCAGAGATAAATTCATATAATAGCAGCTCCAATTAAATGCACACACAGAAATACCGAGTGTTCCACAATATACAAAAGATGCAATGCAATGAAAATTTTCAAATGAAATAAATGATGTTTGTTTTCACGTAGGCTCGGATGAACATGGGGGCTGGTGAGGTCACGCTGTCCTCATCTGATGGAGCATACCTGAACAATCTTCTGGACCACAAAGTCTCGCTGACACTGAAAGAAGGCAGGCTTACCATGACAATTGATGATGTCTTTTCAACATATGTTCCTGTGAGCAATGACGGGGGGCAGCTCAATATTGACCAGGGCATTTGGCTTGGAGGAACTGGAGACCTGCATACTTCATACCTTAGCAATGCCATTACTCCTTTTCGTGGCTGTATGACTGAAGTCAAATTTCAGTCCCATCAATTTGATATTCTCACTTCAACATTTAAACGATGCCAAGACACAAAGGAAGCCTGCAGCAATGAGTTTGAGGCTGGAGATGGCGAGACCACCAGTTTCAGCACCCCTGATTCTTTTATATCCTTCTCCACCTGGAGTGGAGGTAGTGGTTCTCGAAGGGCCTTGGAATTTCTAATGAAAACCACCATTGAAGATGCCTTACTTGTTTTCCATCCTGGCCAAGATTCTGACTTCATTGCTGTTGGTGTTGTGAAAGGCTATCTCAAAGGTGTACTGGACCTCGGTAGTGGTATGGAGGCCCTGAAGAATATGCAAGTGCGGCTGGATGACGATCAGTGGCACAGAGTTAAGATCGAGATCAGTCAGGATTCTTTTGTTCTTAATGTAGACAGCCAGTCTTCCTCCCTTTCCCTTGACTCATCACAAAAACTGGATTTGGTCGGAAGCCTGTATTTAGGGGGCATCCAGGCAAAAATGAAGGAATTCTTCCATGAGAATGGGCCATTAAGTCGCATCTATCAGGAAGAATTGACAGACGAATCCTTCATTGGATGCTTGGGAGAAATTAAAGTGAATCAGAAAGACAGAAACCTGCAGGATGCTCTGGTGACCAAAGATATTCATGTTAAATGTGAAGGAGAGGACTATGACTACTCAAATTATGACGGGGAATTAACCTCAACCTCCCCTACCATCAGTACCCCACATATTTATGTTGACTTTAATCAACAACAGCACTGCTACCCAACAGAAAACACAACAGAGTTATTTAGAAATGTGACCAAGCTTCTAGATGTCACCCCATTACAAGTGCCAGAAGGTGGAGAGGTTTTTCTTGATATCAACAACTTAAACCCTACATTTGACCTCAGTGCTGCAAACATGCAACAGTCACAGATTACCTTTACTCTCGTGAGTCTTCCCTCATATGGCTTAGTCGATATGAACATTAACAGACAACACATTCAAAAGTTTACTCTTCTTGATATTGTCAATAAGAGAATCAAGTATATGCATGATGGAAATGAAAGGCTTGCAGATCAAATCTATTTAGAGGTGGTTGCTCAAAGTGATTTCTACCTTCCAGAATGTTTAAAAACTCCTCACAATTATGTCCTCCCAATTGAAATTCTTCCAGTTAAGGATACACCACAACTTGATATAGAGGAAATCTCCATCGCTGAAAATGGCCGCACTCGTTTGAATACCAACATCATGAGGTTGTTGGATTTCGACTTGAATTGTGATGACTTAATTATAACTGTTACTTCAGAGCCTCCCAAGGATTTTGGTTACTTAGAAAACAGAGAAAAACCAGGAGTAAGCATCTCAGAGTTCGCTTGTAAGGACCTGGAAGATGGAAATATTTATTTTGTACACAGAGGCGGTAGTACTGGTACGATGACCTTAAACGTGCCTTTTGAAGGATCATCAAGCCTTTTCACTACTTTTAGGTTGTCCGTGATACAACCGGATTTAACTATGGTCACTAACTCTGGCCTTCTTTTGTCACAAGGAAGCAATGCATCCATAGACAATCACAAGCTGGCTGCTCTCGCTCATCCTCGTAATGGCGATATTGTGTATAACATCACACAACCTCTAGTGTTTGGAGAACTGCAGATTCTGACAAATGACGGAGTGCACAAACAAGTCACAACTTTTCATCAGTCTGATTTAGATCAGAAGCGCCTTAGGTATGTCAGCACAGACTCAAGTGACCAGGAAAATACTGTGTTGGAGCAGATCCAATTCAGCGCTCATCTGGGGCGGTTCTCCCTCTGGAACAATACTTTTGCAGTCATGATTGCCCCTGCTCAAGTGAAGGTTTCTCAGCTGGTACCACTGGAAATGGAGGCTGGTGAAGCGCAAACAATCACAGACCTTCAAGCTGAATTCACTGACAAAACCCCAGACCCCAGGACAATTAAATACATCCTCATTACACCCCCGACACTGGGTAGCCTCCTGTTGTCAGACAGAGAGCTGGGTGAGGGTGACATGTTCACCCAAAAAGACATTTTAGACAATGCCGTTAGCTACAGGGCCCGAGTGCGAAGAGCTGTGGATACTACAGATCAGTTCCAGTTCAAAGTCTTTGCTGAGGATCAGCACTCTCCTCTGTACACCTTTCCGATCAATATCATTGCCAGCGCAGATGCCCCCATTTTGACTAATAAGAAGTTGGTTGTGTTGGAGGGCGCAGAGCATGCTCTTAACAAAAACTACCTTTGGCTAGAGTCTTCAAGTTCTGTTAATTTCGTGTATCGGGTGACTCAAGAGCCAAAGCATGGGCGGCTAATAAGGGATTCCCCACCTGGAGTTGCTAGATTTGAGGGGGCGATAAGAGTTTTTAGTAATGAAGATATTGAGTTTGGAAGGCTCGTTTACAAGCACGATGGCTCCAAGACAAGCAGTGATGAGTTCCATTTTTTGGCAAATGAAGAAAATTCAGAGAGAACTGTGAGCGATGTTTTCAGAATATCAATCCATCCCAAAAATGAGCATGCTCCTGTGAGGACAGTGGATAAAGTCCTCAATGTGGTCCGTAACGGTCAGCGCCTGCTGACAACAGATGTCATTCAGTTCAAGGACAATGACTCGGGTTTCAATGACAGTCAAATCGTCTACGCTCGTGAGGGAATCCTTTCGGGCAATATTGTCTCAACATCACAGCCATCACAACCCCTTTTCCGCTTTACACAAGCCGACCTGAAAGATAAGAAAGTCTTATTCATTCACCACGGAGCAGATCGGGAGCGCTTTTCACTCCAGGTGTCAGATGGCTTCCACAAGACCACTGCGGTGCTTGAGATCCAGGCAGGTGAACCCTACCTGCGAGTGGTGAACAACACAATCATCGTCATCGATCACGGAAGCACCAAAACCCTTAATACCACCCTGCTGAGTGCAGAATCCAACATGGACATCAGACATGACAGTGAGATTACGTTTCAGATTACATCCCCACCCAAGGATGGCAGAATTATTGTGAGTGGGATTGAGGCATCAGTTTTCACAGAGGAAGACCTGAAAAAGGGTGTAGTCTCATATGAGCACAATTATGAGAGTCTGAGGTCCAAGGACTCCTTCAGCTTCACTGTGCAGGCAAATGGACATTCCAAAGAGGGCACGTTCAGGATTAAAATATTTAAGCAAGGTTACTTGTCTGAGCCTGAGGTGGTCGTCAATGCCGTCATCATTTCTTACGAAGGAGAGCACACCGTAATCAGCAATGATCATCTCAAGGTACTGTTTACTAATTCTGTAATTACAATACTTTTTTGTATTAAGAGAGCTACAGTCAACAGTTTGCTTTGCTGACATTCAAGTTGTGCAGCACGTATTTGCTTTTATTTAATAAGAAAGACTATGTAGTAGATATGATCTTCATATGACAGAAATATCATCTTTAGAAACATATTTTCTCTTTGTGAAAAAGATCTTTCCCATGAGTCACCAAGCATACCCTGCTTTTAATCTATATTATAACCACATGAAAGCAGGGCTAAATATGACTTTACAGTCCCTGCTTTTAATTTGGTTTATGTACTAAATTGCACTCTATTAAGTGCAGAAAACAGAGCACTAAGTATCCCCCGAGGAGCTTCCTGAATCCCACTGTAATTTATAAGATGAGCCTGCATGCAGTTCATCATGGAAGCAATTAATGCAGTTTAAAATGCTGATCCATTCATTGCAAGATATATGTAAGACCTTGACTAAGGTCTAAATAATAAATAAAAAAATCTGAACATACACTGGTTTTACAGTACGAGATGCATATTAAATATACAGTGCTGACTGCACAGTATACACAGTACTGAAATATGTATTGAACAAAGCCTTGACAGAATGGCCTTTACAAGAGGTAAAATATTGACTTTATTTCTAGGAGTTTTTCCAATGTGTGTGTCTGTACAATGAAATGAAAAGCGGTATGATCTTTTGAAATATTGCCGTATGTGAGCATGGCTCCTAAAGACTCCAAGGCTCCGCGCAGGCTCGAGATTAAAACTTCTCAAAGTGAGATGACCATAAATCTGCCTGCGCGTAAATCTGCAGCACGGCTCTAACTGTTGCCAAATGTCACAAATGTCTATTGAAGTTTCTGTTCACAATGCTGTCTAACAATGTGGCTTAAGTCTATATTAGACACTATAGCAGGGCTATTAATTATATATTGTGAACTAAAAATACAGCTAAACTGTTTTAATGCAACAGAAGAACAACTGTACTGTATATTTGTGTACGCAACTGTGGATGTTCAAACAGGGGAACAACAAAATCTAGCTGCAGTTTTTCGGTGCTGCCACTTCCAATCCAAGATTTTCCAGAATTTTAGCCAAGTAGCTAATTTCTTGGTTTTGCTAACTCTTGAAGTTGTGCAATATTCTTTAAATTTTGCCCAGAACAAAGTATATCTAAACCATACTTCAAAAGAGTTAGAAACAGCAAAAGATTTAAACATTTTTTCTTATTCATGCAATGCTACAAATGTACAGGGTTCTTCCAATGCTCGTTATGTACAGTCTGCATCTTTATCAAGCTACCAAACACTTAGGATACATAAAAATCTAGAATATTAAATTAACAGGATATACCTTTGGCTTTTTAGGTGGAGCAAGCTGACATTTTGCCCAGTGAAATGATCTTCACAATCAAAGAACCGCCTCAGCACGGTCATGTGGTCAAGCTGACAATCAGTCCAGGCGCTGAGGCCTCACCTGTCCTCGATTACATCCACTCTTTCACTCAGGAAGATATTGATGAAGGACACATTCTCTACGTGTCTGCACCCACCCAGGTTTTGCTTTGTTTTTTCCTTTCTTTCACTGAACTTATTCAGTTGTAATTAGTCAATTACTTCTTCTTAATCCCGTTCCCTTTCATATTCACAATGAAACTAAAACTAGACGAAAGGCGACCACAGCTTCTGATGGTTTTAAGGTACAAGGTTTTTCTCTGAACATCAATAAATTATTTCCTACATTTATCTCTTTCAGGGGAATGATGTCTTCACACTGGATGTCAGTAATGGTTTTAACACAGTGGAGGACCTGCACATGTTTGTGAACATCGTGCCCCGGATAATCCCTGTCCAAGCCCTCAACTTTACAGTGAAGGAGGGCCTCAGCAGAGTAATTAATGCAGACATTATTAACATCTTGGACCCCTTCTACAACTCATCAACCATTGACATTTCTGTGGATGAACCACCACAACACGGGGATATCCGCTCCTTGAGTGGACAGGAGCTTTCTTACTTTTCATTAGAAGAGGTAAGCAGACAAAGTACATAGTTAATGAGCTCTTCTGCTCTATGCATGTCATTTTTGACGTTCGTTATTTCCAGTGCATGTGTACACCAATGATACACTTCCATTAACTGTGACTACCTGCCAGAAATGTCTAACCTGCCAGCATCATGAGGAACGAGCACGTGTAGGAAGAAGAATCATTATTGTAGCTACTCGGAAAGTGGGTTTTGAAGTTCCATTAAAACTCTGACATTTGTTGTTGCCCTGCAAATTGGCAGGAAGAAGCAGTGCAAACTTTTTATTTACCAGATGGCTGCTTGCACCAAATGGTTAGCTTATGTGCAACACATGTGTTGCCAAGTGGCCCAAAACATTTGATTTTCAGTATAACATTGTAAGGATTAACAGATTTCTTTGTGTCTTGCGTCCATACAAGGAACCTGAATTTCATTTGGACAAAGATTCATATATTTTTGTCACACTGGGTCCAAAAATATTCTCACAAGAAAAAAAAAGCCATCAATGGGCAGTGTAACATCTTTCTCACACTAGTAGGAAAGGGCAGTTGTTCAAGAGGATTACCACAACAATGCGTCACTTTGGAACTTTTCTCAGCTACTACTCGGTGCTGTTTGGATTTGTGTAGCTACACCAGATGGAGAGAGGAGAGAAAATCTGGGAGCTTCTGCAGCACAGCTAGCTCGTCTCACTCCATGTGGTTCAGACACCCCAGCTTTAGGAAAATATGAAAAATGCATGAGTAGTTACCGGTGGAAAAACCTCGTGCATTCTGAATGGACCGCATAGTTGAGTGGAGCTAGTTAGACATATATCTTATAGCTCCTACATCTAACCCACTGCTCTGCTCTACTTTGCTGAAGCATTGTGGAAAAACTGACGATGCCTTTGGAGCGCCTGCAGCCAAAATAAACTGGCTTGCTAAATTCCTATAATAATATGTGAGTGCACACAAGCTCTCCCACACTTTACTAGACTCACTCATGTTGTGTCTTTAAGAGTCTAATGTGCAGCTCCAATGAGTCTACTGCAATGAACGCTGGGGGAAAAAAAATTGTGATACTTTTTTTGACATATTTGTACTTCTTCTTTTAATTTTTCTTCAAATGTTATACTCAGAGAATCCAGTCCAGTTAGTTATCCCAAATAAGAATTCAGGTTCAAGCCTAATTTTGAATATTTTGTGAGTCAAGCCGCAATTATTATAAAAATAAATATAAAATACATATTTTAAATATATATAAATATTATAATATATAAATAAAATAATAAATGAAAACAGCTTAGAGGGGAAAAAAGCTAGTGCTGCTTTCTTCAGACATCTGTTAGCGCAATTAACCACACAGCAGGTCATGTTATTCGTTAGCTAATTGTAAAATACTCCAAAACATAAAGTCAAGAAGTCCAGGTGAATGACTTGAATTAGACGAGGTGATGCTCAGTAGACAGCTCGCAGCGACAGTCACCTTTCACTCTAAGCAGGCGTGCTTTTATCACACACTAATGACCAAATCTGCTTTTGTACTACGCTTTAAACATTCCTACATAAATTAGGAAATTTAGAGTCGACAACGACTGACTAGATTTTGGAGCCAGCCTCAAGTGGCCATTAGACAAACTGCATTCTTTTGGGGACTTTGTACACTGGCTTAATTTTTCCCATCCCGAAGGTGCCACATGGGAAAGCTGTGTTTTTTTCTGCCAAGTTCAATATTATTTGAAGCTCAAGTAGGAAAGTCCCCAGATGTCACTTGGGAATGCACACTGGACTTATTAGTAGTAGTGCTGCAATGAAGACATCAGTTTGGGCACTGAGGTTATGTAAGCCTACGGTAACACAGAAGAGTCTACTATGAGAAAAAATTATGACTCATACAGATTCACAGGAACGCCTGCCACAATAATTTCAATTAACTTTATGCGCCATGTGGTCCAGATGGGACATAAGCACAGAATCTGTCATATGAACATCCAGTAACATGAAACACTTTGTTCCAATATGTCTTTGTTTTAATCAGTTTCAGCTTTCCATCAGGTCTCCATTAGGTCTGCAGTAACCTATTAAAGTCTGCATTGTCTTCTTTATATTTTCACACAGTGCATGTTTTCTGAACACTGCAAGCATGCCTTTGCCGTTTATACTCCATAGCTCAATAGCCAACCAGACCAACAGACTTTTCATCGGTCTAAAATTAGACTAACATAAAGTCTGCAGCTAGTAATAAACACAACCATACACATCAGCCTTGCTGAGTTGGCCAAGTGTCCAATTACCAGCAACTGTTTATTGTTCCAGCAAGCAGACTGATTTTCTCTCCGACTTTCCCTGATCAGTAATGATGATGAAGGTTGTTATTCCAAAAGGATGCCAGTCATATGGAATCCATTCGCCAATTGCTGCTCTCTGAAGCAGGTCCCTTCATCTCTGTGGCTTTCTGGCCTTTGTCTAGACAAAGATCTAATTGTTCTCTTTGCAGAGAAGTGTTCTGAATCTGTAAATGTGTCAAAAAGTATCAGCGAAAATGGATGCTTAAGTTAAATTATTCGAGCCAGACGGCAAAGATTTTAAACAAGAACGCAGAAAGGGAAAGCTCTTTGTTCGGCCCAGCCACAGCCGCTGTTTTCTATGTACTTCCCTTAACAATGGATGACTGACTCTTTTCTGCATCTGGTTTCTCTCAAGGTGTCATCTCACTTGCTCCTGAGCTGCTATCAGACAGACATTTAAATCCTGATTATAGCCTTTTCTCAACTTTGAAAACTGGTATCATATTATCTGGTTGGAGAAAAACATAAATAATACAGTGCCTGCTATAAACAATATATTCTTCTCATCCTTTTAAAATATAATCCTTTTAAAGAAAATGTTTGAAACTATACTTTGAAACACTTTCTTTGCTAAGACGTGTCCAATGAATATTAGGTTACATCTAGAAGACAGTGGGTCTGGCTTCACATTAAAAAAAAAAAGGAATAGCTATCCAAAAGAAAAAGTCTATCAAAAACTCCACTTACCAGCAACTCTACTGCCCGCTTACATACGGTAAGTTGTTTATTTAATCAATGCAAAAGACCGATCTTTATGCTGAGCTGGGGAAACTGTCTCCTGGCAAATTTGGCATATTTAACCAATTGATTTATGACCCAGACCAGAGAGTAGTATTTATCTTCTCATCTACAGTAGCTCCAGGCAAGAAAGCAAAAGAGCCTATTTGTAGACTGCTTTTAAAAGTTACAAAGAGCATTGTAACAAAGTGCAGTTGCAAATTGTTCCAAGCTCAATTTGGTGGACTACCCTTATCAGTGCCTTGATTTCGTTACACTTGACTGTAATAATACAGTATTGTGGCAGTAGTTTTACTGTCTCACTTGCTGTGAAGAATAAGCATATTGTGCTTCATATGTGACGAACACGTTGAATCCATCCACGTTTCAAACTACAGCCCTGTGCAAAAGTCTTGAGCCGACCCTCATTTTGTTTTATTTTTCTACGAAAATGGGAAATAGCTGCAGCGATTTTGTTGAATTGCGCAAACACAAATGGAAATGCAGTATACAAAGCAAAAACAGTGTTTTCAGTAAGCTTGAAAGTCAGTATTTGATATGACTACCATTATTCACAATCTGAACTCCCTCAAGCAAGCTTTCCTATAATTTCTTTAACCATCTTGTTCTCTGAAAAAGATGATCCCACACTGCTGTTTTTCTCTCCAGGTATGCTTTTGTTGCATTGCCAGCGTGTTTGGGATCACTGTCATGATGAAGAATGAAGTTGTTGCCAATCAGACATTTTCTGTCATTTTCTGTATCACAGTCATTCTCAAACTGTGGTATGCGCACAACTGGTGGTACGTGGGCTCCCTCTAGTGGTTTGCAGGAAGTCTCTGCCCAAAAACTTAAGATTAAATAATATACCATGTTCTGATTGAGGGATTTCTGAAAAATTAAAACGTACAGCTCTGCTATCACTTCTGACATAAATGAAGACAGAAAACGAAACAGCAGTGACGTTTGTAGGTTTACTGAATTTGGGCTAGCTGGTATAATGATGTGCCACATGGAGGCTAGCTACGCAGCTATGATTAGCATAATGCAAACACATTGAAGCTGGAGGATGAAAGCTAACTTTTTTCCATTCAATAAAAGTTAACGTGAGGGTTCCTGATGGTTAGGGACAAATGCAATCGCGTGGCAGGATGCTGTAAATGGACCAAACTTCAGTCAGGAAAACAACTGAGATAATTGCTGTAGCAATACCAACAACTGGAACCAAAAATTTGAATTCATCACTCCATCAAATCTGTTGCCATTGATTTTTAGTCCAGTACTTGTCTAATTTTGCATTCCTTGTCCTTTTCTCTGTGTCTCTTCCTTAAGAATGGTTCTTTGTTGTCTGTCATATGTTGACCTCACACCTTGAGTTAGCTGCATTTTGTTATAATTAAATGATCGGTGTTAAGTGGCTTAACAAACAAAAAAAAGAAAAAAAAAGCATTCCTCTGACAATGCGCAGCTATAAGTACTGGTCTGACAATGAGTGGCAATAGATTTTATGGAGTGATACATTTTTGGTTCAAAGTTTGGAGCCAGTAGCTAAGGTCTTTGAAAGACCTTGAGAAAACTATTGTTCAAGATCACTTTGAGGAATGGCTCAAGACTTTTGAATAATGCTGTGTGCAGGTCGTGATCTTGACTTCCTCCTAAAAGATTTATCCAGGTTTATAGAGAAGTTACGGCTCCCTGGTTTCCACTGTGTACAGATGTTGACACAGTCACACTGTAAAATTGAATCCCACCTTTGAAGTTCATCTAACCTTCTGCCACTCAGGTATGATTCATGATGAGATCTATATAACAACTGGCATCCTTTTGGTCTCTTGCAGATGAGACATGGAGAAGTCTACTACATGCACGACAGCACAGAGAGCACAGAGGACAATTTTACACTCTCGCTCTCTGCTTATGACATTGACCGCAGGAGCCTCCCTTTCACCATCTCGGTTACTGTCATACCTGTCAACGATGAGCCCCCGAAACTGATGCGCAACACCGGAACAGAGGTAATACTTTGCTCTTATGAACATGTGATAGATGACCAATTCTCCCACATGCTCATCAAGCCAGAAAAGTTAACATATTGAAACTCCCTTATGCTTATAAAGTGTTGTACATTTTACCCGATGGCAATTCAAGCTGACCACCAGCTTTCATTCCCTGTGAAAGAGAAAAGAGCACATGTTTATTGCAGTGTTTCAAACATTATTGGAGCAAGTTATTAAATGAAAGTGTATATATTTGGTCTCTCTGCTGCAGTTTGCAGGAAGAGAGACCTAGTTTGACTCGTGCATGCATGATTGACAGGCTACAGGCATTACCACCTGCTTCAAACTCTGGTCTGATGCTCAAGCCGCACAAAATATGAAAGAATGACAGATTAATGGCTTTATAACGGTTGATGAGATTCTGGCGTGTTGAAAGGCGGTCAATTTAGCAGAATTACCCCATAGTGCTTTGTGCTTTAGTCTTCATTTAGTTTGATTTTCCAACAAAATAACAGACAGATCTATCTGTCTGTAGAAGCTGATAGATTAATCTTCTCTGAATGAAATCTGTAGGCTTTGCTGACAGTTCTCACATCCATACACTATAGTTTCAGCCGCAGTAACAGTCCAAAATCATGAATCTTGTATGAACTGCATATAAAATGTTCTCCACGCAGTAAGGCAAATGAATGCATGGAATTTGTACATCGAGTCTGAACTATACAGATCTCAGACATGCACCGTCTCCCTAAGAGTATTTGCTTTTTTAATAAAGTGAAAATTCAGAATGTAAGTCGTGCAAAGTCACGTTACAATAGAAGGGCAGTGATTCACCTCTGTGTGCCCACTATAAAGCGTCAGGCAGAATTTCAGGTATACATTTCTGAGTATGTGTCTACATTTTCCATTTTGATCCTGTACTGTCACTTTTCTGAGGGGAAAGTTGTGCTTGGGTTCCAAGTGAAATTACACCATAACGACACAGAAGTTTGATGGACGTGCATATTTGCTTCTCCCCGGCGATTTGGATAATGTTTCATAAGTTGGTAGTGGCAGACTGTCAAAGAACGAAACACCTCCGCACTGAATTCTTAGAACTTTATGTTGTAAGAAGAAAGGTGTATATCTAACAGGGAATTTGAATGACTCTGCTGAAGGCTTATAATGAGTTTGTGGCAAGCTTTTAAACTGATTTACGTCAGTCATGAAAGAAAAGTTTAGGGGGATGAATAACGTAGATTCTACAGCAGGAGTAGTCACGCAGTCGGAAAAAGTCGACAGTAATCAGCTCACAGAACTGGAAACCAACTGTGTCATTCAGCCCTCCCCGCTCTGCCTGTGGCTCTTCGTCTCCCTGGCAACCCGTATTTTTGGAAAACCAAGATGGTCGATGAGACCGCGGCTTTCTGGCAGAGTGAGGGCAGCATCCAATCCCTGCGACTCCTCTGCTGCGGCTGCAGAATGTAACATAATAATATGTGGATGTCTAACCCGAACAGAGCAAGGGGCTGGCCCAGTGGCACTTGGATTGATTTAGAGCAGGAAGTGTGTGTGTGTGTGTTCTGTGTGTGTGTGTAGTGACCTCTGTAGACATGATGACTAACACGACCGTGATCGGGTTCTGCTCAGTCTGATCACATTTGGCCCGGTGTTGCAGGATACAGCTGGTCTTGATTAGAATTTAAACCCTGTCTGTCTTCGTCTGCTTCCGCCTGACTTTGCTGTGTTCCTGTGCAGAAGCGCCTCACTCTACCTGCCTATCTATTTTGCTTTTGCATCTCTCACATTTTACAAGATTACTTTGACTTTGAGTGATAGCCTCATTACCCTCGCTAAGTAGTTTTGTTTAATCTCTCATTACGACACAAAGTAGGAGCGAGGGCATGTAGTTAACCTGTATCTCTGAGAGGAATGGGCTGGATGAGGGGAGGAGAAATCGAAATGAAACAGCATTATTCCCGCTGTCAACTTTAGCTCCCCAGTATAGAATTATGAACACACTGGTGGACTTGTACTTAAACACCATGCCTAGGCAGTTTCGGATGCAGCTGCAAACATCTGGCGCCCCTCAGAGTCTCAGACGTTTAGAGGATGATGTTGAGTCACTGGCAAACAAAGTCATTTGCCTATGGCAGCTACTTCATTACTCCCTCAAAATGAAATGCCAGCCATTATCTCCAATCAGATTGAATTTGCGGCCCGTCCTCCTAGGTGCTAAATGCATTGATTGTTATATAAACTATCAGTTTGCGAGACCATTTTCAGATTACCTGCCCTAGATTGGCTCTGGTTGAGAATGGGCTAATGTGGCCATCTAGTGTAAAGGACCGGGAATTGCTCTGTAATAGCATCGCTCAACTTCAGCCTTCTAACAGTGTAAATTCTGTTTGCCATTAGCAAACATATACCTTTTTGTGAAAAAGGTACAGTACACATTTCACCGTTTAATTAGTATTTGATGGATCTCGGACAACACAAAAAACATTTGAATGGGAAACAGGGAAAAAACTGTTTGTGTACTAAATCCTGCTGGAGACCAACAGGAAAGCTTCTCATGTCAGCCTCTGGAAAACCTTAGTTAAACCTAGTTCCTATAAGAGCTGGCATTTAACAGCAATCTCTTTGTAAAGGTGAATAAATCCTGGGCTTTAGATGACTTGAGAGCTTTTCTTGAGGATGTGTTAGGCTGCTGTCGAGCAAACAGTTTTCAGCATTAACATGATTATTCCCACAGATAATTGCCAGTAGCTTGTCCCCTCAGCTTGAACGATGGGACACCAAATTTGTCTGCAGTGCTGCTTAAAGCTGAGAAATTTTCCAGGTGGGTGGTGCTATTTTCAGCTGAGTCATGTCTGCATACTGTACACCGAAGGCTTCTGCGAGAATAGGGCTAAAATAGAGGGGTGGGCATGCACTGAGCAGCTGTCTCATCCATGGTGCAAAGAGGAAAAGTGGGTGTTCTGCCTTAAGGCAATCCACTTGCAAACCTCTCTGACAGAGTCCAGATTTGGCTGGGAACGTTTGGGTTAGTCTGCACTCCCCCACCATCGGTGTGCCCCCGGACAAACTATCAGACTGTGCTTTTTGCAGGCCGCGAGAAGAAAACTGCCCCAAGGAGAACGAGCTCCTCTAAAGCCCCGTATCACAAGATCTCTGCAGGTTTCTGCAACAACGAGGATAAAACACTTTCCTGTTTGTTGTTGTAGGCTGATGTGATAGAGCTGTCGGTTCTACCTAGCACCTACCTAGCGACACATGTTTTTGCTCATCAAGGAACTGGACACATGTAAGCTTATTGTCCCTCCTTTTTCTCTCTTAGTCCAGAACCTCTATGGTGAAAAAAAATCACCAGGTCCAGTCACAATCAGACAAACGGTCTCTGCAGGGACTTCAGCCAGCAGTGCCAGTGCTGCCACAGTGTGAGATACATGTTTAGTAGATTTTTTTGGCTCAAAATTCATGAAATTCATGAAGTAGGCCTCTCTCCCCTCCAAGCTGACAGTTTGGGCATTATTCCAAATTTTGCCACATATTTGCTTCAAAACAACCAACTCTGCTCTCCAAGGAGTAGACATATGCTCATATAGATGCCTTTGAAGCAATAACTATGTGTAACTTAGACTTTCAAAAACATTTACCATTCAAATAAATTTGGGTTCTCTTTAACCGAGGTGTCGAAACTTCTTTTGAACTACAGATGAACCTGTCGGTGCTAATTCTGTTTGACTGTACACGCACATGTTTCAACGCAGAAATACGCAACACATGGGTAACTTTCACATGAAATGACCCCAGTCTTATTTCCTTTTTATCTGTTGCAAACATAAGTCTTCTTTTATTTCTTGCTTATGTCTCCTTTGTTAATAATAGACTTCTGCATATTCTAAATGCGTTTTTTATTATGCGAGGGACAAATATTGGTCTTTTCTGCCGCTCGACACTGAGATTAGACATATAGACATAGGGCTTTTGTTATGAATGGGACTCTTGATTTATCTTTGACTCAAAGCCTACTTATCTTTGCGCTCATCACCATTTTTTAAGCGTTATCGTTTGAGAGCAACAAAGACAAAATCTAGCAACAGAAAAAGCAGTAAGTGTATAATGATGGATCACAGCTTTGAACTGTTGATGCAGTCTGGGCTTTGAAAGGGCTTTGATGGAGTGTCAAATTGAGTGGGATGTTATAAGCAGTGGACTGAAAGGCAACTAAATTATAGACTTCATAAAACATTTGTTATATTGCAGAACTCTGGAGGTATGTGAAAAACCAGAAGTGACATAAAGCACTTAAAAAGACAAAAGCTTAAGAACTAAAGATTTAACTTTCTCTGAAAGCGTCTATAATAGGGAAATGGAAGACAATGCGGTCCCAGGGATGTTGATTGCTTGATGAGTCTTAAGGTTTTCCCTCATCATCTATTCCCTGATATTTGCAGCAGCGCCACATTTCTGGAGAATATGGAGAAAAATAGATTCGATTGGCAAATTATTTTGTACACGTCTTACTAAAGATGATTTTCTGCCTGTGATTGCTTAAATTTTATTGACAGTCATATTATTTTAATTTGTCCAGTGAACACATGAGCTAGCATGACATCAGCAACAGAAGCCTTTAATGTAAAGTCCAGCAAATGGAAGCAAAACTAACCCAGAACATGATAAAAAAAAAAAAAAAAAACTTTCAAAATAAAAACAGGAAGTTGCCAAAATACATATATTAAACAAAGAGACAAGACCCATATACGTGACATAATTATGTAGTGCATATGTGGAATTCATTTCTTTATTTAGCAGAATTCATTAGAATGTTTTGTAACGAATATTAAGTGAATATTAAGTTAATTTTGTTTCCCAGAAGAAAAGAAAAACACTTTGGGAGATTGTACAGGTACTGAAATTGTTCTGTATTTAAATGGTTATGACCTGTTATTGTAACAAAGTCATAATAAAAGAATCCCTATATATTATTCCCCATAGGCTTACATGTTGTCAATACAAACAACAGCAGTAAAGAACCTAGTTTTAAATACAGCTGTAAATGGCCTGTATTTGTATAGCACTTTACTTAGTCCCTAAGGACCCCAAAGCGTCCACACACCGGTGATGGCAAGCTACATTGTAGCCACAGCTGCCCTGGGGCGCACTGACAGAGGCGAGGCTGCCGGACACTGGCGCCACCGGGCCCTCTGACCACCACCAGTAGGCAACGGGTGAAGTGTCTTGCCCAAGGACACAACGACCGAGACTGTCCGGGCCGGGCTCGAACCGGCAACCTTCCGATTACAAGACGAACTGCCAACTCTTGAGCCACGATCGCCCCTATAGAGCCCCTACATTGCCCCTATAGAGCCCCTAGATCGCCCCTATAGAGCCCCTAGATCGCCCCTATAGAGCCCCTAGATCGCCCCTATAGCTGTATAGCATTGTTAGCATATAGCTTTCCTATATGCTAAAATTTACCACAAGAGTAAATTGTAAACTTGTATCAGTAACTCTTTGAAACCGAGACACCAACCTGAACAGTACAAATAAAACTCATCATGTTAGAATAACAATAAAATCATGACCCAAAACATCATAAAACAGAAACTATTTACAAAAATCATGTAGATGAAGTAAAGACATAAATGAAAACTCAGGACTATTCATAGTAATCCAGCTCACTATTAGTATGTTAAATCAAACAAGGAATCAACATTTTCAAACTCTGTAACAAATCAAATCCAAACAGTTACCCAAACTAAAATGAGCCCATAAAGGACCCTCCATTGAGAAACACATAAACCCTGTGACCAAACCTAGTAAGCATGCACAGTAAGTATTATACCAGAAGACCTGCTAAACGTCTGTAGTCTGCCACATTCAGTGTGAGCATGCTAAAAGCACCACTGCACCCAGTTACTCTCTCACAGGCGCTTCATCTTGTTGCAAATAATCCTTTATATTTCATTAAGAGTGTTTCGTACCATAAAGCAGTATTGGTTTTAAATGTGTGAATTGCCTACAGCATAAACTTAACTATTAATTTAGGCGTTCAGCTGCTATTAGAGTCAAACTAAATCCCACTTTAAGACCTGAAACTGTTCGTGTGCCATGCCTTACTTACAATATTTGGTAGTGTGTTTTTGAAGCAGTGTAGACACTTTAGTATCACTAAAAGATTTTAGTACCGTGGCTGTGATAATAGCAGAAAGAACGGTATCAGTTTTCTCTTTAGACATCGTCCATTAGCAACAGGGTTTCTGATAAACAGCCACCATTAATCTGTACAGAGAAATCAGTCACAGAAGCTGAGCAACTATTTCTTTTTTTTCTCCTTTGGTGGTATCCTCATTAGAAAAGAATCCCATCGAGATAGTTTGTCTTATGTTTTTATTTTATTTTTTATCAAAACACTTTCCAGGCTTTGGCTGTGTTCTTGTCAGTGTGTCTTAATCTGCACTTCCACCCAGAAATTCATACCGAGACTTTATGTGACACTGACAGACAGATTTGAAAAACCAGGTCCAGCCAGATGTGTCTGGTCTCATTCTACTATGGATAATTTTTTTATTAAGAGACGCTGTTTAGTTCACTGAAATTTGCAATTACAGATTTGAATCAGTTAAAGTAAGTGATCCTTGCTTTACTGAATGATTTTCATTTTAGGAGGAAATGCATATCCGGTTTGACCTCACGTATTAAACAGTGATCACATGTTCTGTTTTGTCCTCAGAGGGCAATAATTGTGTCCTCCCCAGTTCGATTACCAGTTTCTGGTCACTGAGCCTGTGCTTTGTTAGGATCTGTCGCTTTCTGTCTCCCACTGACTGACACTTACCACATTAACATCTACCACCGAAGTGTCCTCTTTTCCTCTGCCCAGAGGCTTTCTGGTCTTTATCCTGGGTCTGTAAAAAGAGGGAGTGTGGTATTGAAGGGTGAGTGGCTTTCTAGATCGATATTTACTTCTCACTGCAAGGCACCCTAAGCACACTCTCCCAACTGATTCCAGCTATTTAAGAATGTCTTTCTAGAGATCTGGCCCATTTCTTTCAATTAATGCTCTTTTCAGCCATCCGACCATTAGAAGTCCATTAAGGGCCCTCCACCTAGGGAGAGTCATTCAGTCTGCACTGCTGTGTTCCATCTTCTGATAACAGGCGTGTGTAGACTGCCATGGAGAAATAATTAACCTTTTAAATTCTTACTTTGGAGCTGGCTGCTTTATGTTTCACAGATAGGCTGGGTTTTCTTTTTGTACTTACCATCGATCGATCCATCTATCTATCTATCTGTCTATCTATCTATCTATCTATCTATCTATCTATCTATCTATCTAGCTATATGTAGAGTATTTTTATTTATTATTTATGTATGTATTTTCATATATTAAATAAAATACTGCACAAAATATCATGATACTGTATTGATGTTTTTCCCCGACCCCTAAAGTGTCTTTAACTGTGTTTCTCTCTCCTGTTGTCTTTGGTATTTCACAGGTTTTTGCTGGTGAGGAAGCTGATATCACTTCCAGCATGCTGAGCACTGAGGACGCTGACACTCCCGCAGAGGAACTGGTTTACAACGTTGAAATGCCGATCAATGGGAGGGTTGCACTGAAAGAGGCGCCTGATGATGAGATCCTAAATTTTACGCAGGCTCACGTAAACAAAGGCGAGGTCATCTTCGTCCACGAGGGTGAGATCATTAGAATAAGAGGTTAAGTGCTCGATCACGCTGTATCTCCGCTGACACGCTGATTACTCTGTGACCTTTATCTGCGTCTACCTCAGAGTGTTGCTAACACGACGAGCTTAAACACAGGTCTTTATGTTTCTCCAAGCAGAAATCTCAATAAACTTGTAATGTAATCAGAATGTCACTGGTATTGATCAATAGGCCAATTAAACCCTAGAGATATACTGTGGCTAGGTTGTAAAAAAAATAATTAAATAAGTAGTACATGTAATATTTATTTGTACCTTATTGTGACAAATACGTGGTGTTTTTTTACGTTCTAACAAGGCAATAAAGGTGTAGCAAGCTTTAAGCAATGTTCCGCCTTTTCAAGTGTAAAGACAATAAAGTTTCAGAGACACAAAAAAGGGGCACAAACACACAAAAGCAGATTCAAAGCTCGAACTTAACAAGTGACCCGTTAAAATTGTTCAATCTGTTCTGCTCCAGGTGAGGATTCTGGCAGCTTCAGTTTCACAGTGACAGACGGCGAGCACACGTCTCCTCTCTACAAATTTGTCGTCACAGCCAGGCCACTCACCATCACCATGGTAACGCAGGCGAACCTCATGGTATTTCCAGGTAAGATGCCAAAAAAAAAAAACCTTCTGAAGATGACAGTGATAGAAAGATAACCATGATGATGAATGCGCAGTCACACACACAGTATAGTTATTACAATGACAACATTTATTTTAAGAACTGGTTGTTAGTCAGGCTTATAACACACAGAATAAAAGTGTGTGCAAAACTTATTTAAGGTGTAATACACAGGATGTTCCTAAAAAACAACTTGTTTTTTTTAAAAAACACATTTTAGGTGTCAATTATGAACTTCTGAGGTGTAATCTTCTACCTGACCTTTCTTACTTTTTTCATATTTTGCTGTTTGGGATGCTTCTGGGCTTACAGTCTTTAGGAAGTGTGTGGGTGGGTGTGTATCCCTCAGCCAGTAACAGCTTGCTGGGTCCATGCTATTTCCATTTCCTTTGCCTTCCTGTCTGTGTTAAATTCATTTTACATCATGGGCCACATATGATTGATCTTAAGTGGATCAAGCCAGTGAAACACCCCTTTCTGTCAGTATAAAGAAGTTCATCAGTGCATTTAATCCATGAGACATTGCAGTTTCAACAATACAGTTTACAGTTTTTATACATGACAAAGAAATGCTGCCGTAGTAGATTATTTGTGCTCAAATCGTAAGAAATAAAGTTGTCGATTGTTCAATAGCAGACTGAAAAAACAGGAACATTTCTGTCATGGCATTGTTTTTTTGTTACTTAATTACTTTGGTGTAGTATGAATCACTTGGCTCTAAAACATCTGAAAATACAGTTAAGAGTCCAAAATGTATACTCTTTCACATTTTCCACATTCGTCCAGTGGGCCTTATTGGAGTCTTTGCCGAGCCGATTCTGGCCCCCGGGACTCATGTTTGACACCCCTTCTATAAGGTCTGTTTTTAACCAACAACAGACTGAGCTGCACGCATACACAGAGCAGAGAGGCTACAGGAGTAGTCATGATGATTTGTGAACATTAAAATCCAGAAATGTAGCACCTTTCTCCTTTATTTGTGCTTCTGAGCAGATGAAACAATCAGACGATAATGTATTTAAAACGTGGCTCCATCTGACACATTTCATGCTCTCCGCATCAGGAAGCTCATCTACCCTGTGCATGAGTTAAAGTAACCTCTAAAGTTTGGGGCTGTAATTTTACAAGCTAAACTAGACTGCAAAGAGGCCACATTCAGTAGAGTCATCAGCACTCATCAGAGGACTGCTTGTCTATGTGTGTGTGTGTTTGTCTTTTCACAGGAACAAGGCAGCCCATCACAAGCGCCAATGTGGGGGCTGTAACCAGTGGGGATGGAAATGAGATAAGCTACTCACTTATCCGCCCGCCTCGTTTGGGAAGACTCATCCTGGCCAATGACAGGAACCAGTACGAGGAAATTAGTCAATTCTCACAATCACAGGTGATTGCTTTTTCTGCGGGAGCTGCGAAATATGCATTTCTGGCATATGTTTCCTTTAGGAGACATTTAACACGTTTTCCTTTCTCTTTATCAGAAGTTGTAAATGATTTTATGTTAGCAGGGAGATATAGATCGACATAATAAACCATGAAATGAAATTGAAACAAAATTGTACGTTAGAAAATTGCAGGAAAAGATCCTTTAATGTTAGCTCCTTTTAATAATTACTTTTAGAGTTTCGGGGTTCAGTGAAAATATGTATTTCTGTTCTTTTTTCCAGAGTAAATCCTCTTTACTTTGAGATTTAACATCACTATTAATAGCAGGTCCGCGTGTCTAAGAAGTGACAGCTGTAAAAGGCACGTCACTCATCTGTTGCACAGACCATCAAGCACACATGGGAGATATAAGACATAAAACTGCTTCCATGCGTGTAAGACAGCTAATCCTATCAGCACAAGCTGGCAGCATAGGATCAACTTGTGCTGTTTTATGTACAGTTTTATTTCCTCTGCATACGCCCATACCTTTTTGACATGATAGAAAATGTCTTCTTGCTGTATTAAATGCTCTCAGACAATCAATAGTGCTGATTTTTTGGTGTTGTTTTTGCTTCCTGAAAACCAGCCTCTTGTACAGCTCTCTGATTACTGGCACTAAACGTTTCAGTTTGTACTTTGGCTCCAAGGAACAAATTAGTGGTGTCGGTTGCTGTTAACCAAGCAACAATGCTGTCCAGTTTTAGCAAATGTTCAAACAAGATTTGAGAACACCTCTTCTGCCACACCAGCCCTCTGTCCTCCTTCACTCCATCCATGAATGGTATCCTTCTTTTCCTCCTGTCTGTTCAACATCCTTTGTCCAGTAAATCTACTATCCCTCTTCTCCACCTCAGGATTCCCGATCTAACTTTATCTCCAAAGGTTTATTTGGACTGTTTTGGGGAGAATTTAATAACGCTCTTCCAAAAAGTTGATTCTGTTCAACTGGACGTGGCATTTAATAATGCTCTTTTTAGATATTTATGAATGAATATGAAGATAACTTTGCAATCCACATTCCTTTCTCTCATCCTACGTTCCCTATCAGCATCTTCACAGATACAGATAGGGAATGATTTGTAAATGTATATGTATTTTTTGTAAAATTAATTGTAATCTACTACTTAAATAGGAAGCATATTTATGATGATAGCAATAACTGTATTTTCATAAGGAAAGCAACTCAAAAGTTATTAGCTCTGAAAGTCGTGCTTTACTGTCTGATGCTGTCTAAACTCCCTTTTTTGTTTGTTCCATGTTCATGTCTGTAACTGCAGTTTGTTGAATCTGAATGTATTTTTCTTTCAAACTGACAACATGTGAAGCATGAACATTTCTTTCCCACCAGGGGGCATCATTGCTAGTGATGTCTCACTGGTATTAGGAGTTTTTGTTTCTTTGATATCCTTTTAATCCTTTTAATATTGTTTGAAGAGTGGGTGTGTGCAGCTTTGCTCTGCCTGTACCTTTATGACTGTTAAGTGCACATGCAATGGGCAGAGATGGAAAGGGCAGAAAGTAAGGATTTCTGAGTATAATAAAATCTCTTTGGCTTTTTGTGGCTAAAACCAATTTGCTTTGGCAACACCCTTCATCAGGGTGGGGTTCTTGATTCCAAAGAGCTCCGCTGTTCCATAACCACGTATATGTTTATTTGTCTAGCGTTATTATTATTATATAACCAAATATTCAGATTACAAAAAATAAGGAATATTGAAACTTTACTGATGCTAGTTTTAGCTTTTAATGGCTTTGGTTTAGGATTATGAGGCACACAGCGTCGATAGTTTAGCAGCGCCACACGTGCAGCTGTGTTGGCAACAGTCGGATCAAGACTATCTGTTCATTTCCATTCTTGACATCTGACCGTGCTTGGACGAGCATGAGAACAAATTATTTCCCTGAAAACTGCTCCTTTTGGACTGTGACAGAAAATCTAACACGTCGTCAAGCCGAAAGCGTTTGATGATTTGAGTTATTCGGCAGCGTGTGTTTGCTTTTTTCCTGCATGCAGAAATTCACATGTGCACCTTTTTCCGTGTTTGTTTGAGAGAGAGAGAGAGAGAGAAGAGGCAACAGTGACTTCAGGCAATCCAGCTGAGCTAAGCCAAACCACTGCTCCAAATAAAAATATCTTACCGAGCTAAAATACCAGTCTTTGCCTATAAAGTTAGTCAAGCAAACAAGTGACTGACTGCAGTGAGCCAGATGTCAGATAATGAATCCTCGATATTTCTGTCAGATTCTACAAAAGTTAGTTGGAATGAAATAAATAAATAAAATATCTGCTAAAATAAAACTTGCTTTGAAGTGATTGCCAAATTAAGAAATGATTTTATTTGAAACAACTTACCACCTTCTATTTTCGCTTCCTCTGATGCACAGCTGGAGTCAGGAATGGTCTACTATGAGCACCAGCTACCCGAGGAACCATTCTGGGTAGTGAAGGACTCCATCGAGCTCTCGTCCCAGTCAGCATCAGACGTCCATCACATCCTGCCCATAACCGTGTCTTATTATGCTGCTCACAGCAACATCTCCTCACAGCTGTGGAGGAACAAAGGTAAATGATGAAATGAGGGACATATGCAACACTTTCAATTAAGTAAATTGCATGTTTTTTTTACAGGCCACTCTGATAAATGAGAGTCTGCCTAAATGATCACTCTTGTACTTACCAAAAGCATACATATTATAAATACATGTGCACAGATGTTAGGAAGCAGAGATGAGAGTCTGCATCTGTGAAGCACCATTAGAAGACTCCAGCGAAGTCATTATTCAAACAGACATTTCAAGTATTTTTCTGTTAGTTAGCCGAGTTTATCCTTACCACACATTGTTGTATGCTGTAAAAGTAAAAAAGGTTACTTTGTGTGTTTGAGTGCAGAGCGTTCCTGCAGAACTTTAAAATAGTTTTTGTCTTTTTTATTGTATCCTGGAGGTGGCATTTTGCAAAGTGCTGTAAGAGTCTATGAATATGTTGGTGAATACAGCGCAATGCTATAATTGCTGATGTCTTTGGTGAGAGCACAAAGATTCAAATAATGTGGATCAGTGATGATTTGAATGCAACTTGTCATTCTCACACTTTACATATAAATGTTTAGTGATACATTTCAAAAAAGAGATGCTATTTCTAGGATATGTTGTTTTGTTTTTGGTTAAAAAATTCAAATCAAAACTGTGCTCAGACATTTTGGAAAAATTCACCCAGCAACCACGCATTTGTTACTGAGTATGGAAGAAAAAAAGTTCTATTTCTGGTGAATCTGCTGGTGAGTTGCAGCTTGTTCTTCATTTTAGATTCTCTTCCTTATTCTTTACAGTAATTTACTGTTAAGAGTCTGAAGTCACAAAGGGACCTGTCAGCCTTACTTCTGTTGCTGCCAAAACAACAAGCCCCCTGCTCCATCTGTCTCTCCAAATGTACTCCAGATTCGATTTCCTGCATAATTAAATATCAACAGGAGACAGACAAAAATAAATAGTAGGTATCTTTGGGGGGGGAAACAACTGGATTAAATTTAACATTTCTCTTCGTTTGTGTGTTTTCTGCTTAGGTCTGGATATTGTGCAGGGCCACAGAAAAACCATCGATGATTCAATTCTTGATGCTTCCAACCTTCTGGCTAGCCTACCGGAAGAAAACCGAGGAGAAGTGGATGTCATTTTTGAAATTAAGCGTTTCCCCGGTCGTGGTCGTATCATGCTGGATGGTCAGGACCTGCCCCGTAATACCCCGTCCTTCATGCAAGAAGATGTCATTCAAGGAAAGGTGGAGTATGTCCATGATGATTCGGCGGACTCGTCTGACAGCTTTGCTTTCAGAGCCCATCTTAAGTCTGAGGGCCGTGGTTTGACCTCACCTGCTGAGTCTGTGGTCCTGGAGGAAGTCTTTAACATCTCAATCAAACGGAGGGGCTCTGACCCCCCTGAACTAGTCACTACAGAAACACTCTTTGAGGTTCTTCAAGGCGCCATGACCCTCTTGACCCAGAGACAACTTAACACTCATGATGAGGACAGTCCTCCAGATGAGGTGCACTTCAAGGTGACCAAAGCACCTAGCAATGGTCGACTAGTTGACTCAGGCACAATGGAGGCAATCTCTGAATTCACACAAGAGATGGTCAACCGTGGAGAGGTGGGCTTCTACAGTGACAACAGCCTTGTAGATAGCGTCATGGAATTCATAGTATCAGATGGAGAACACCAAACCGAAGCATACATGCTACACATTGTCGTACTGGCCCACACCCTGCTTCTTGACATAGCCCCTGAGATCAAGGTGAAGCAGGGCAACGATGAGACCTTAGTGACCGAAGAGATGTTGAAGGTCAGCACTGGTGGCCCTATTGAGGAGGACATCCTTTATAAAATCACAAGTGCTCCCAAGTACGCCGCTGTCATGGTAGACCGGCAGCCTACATCTGCTTTTACCCAGAAACTGATTAAAGAAGGCCGAGTCAGTGTCCGCTTTGTCAAGTCCACTTCACCCCGAGACAGTGTTTCATTTACAGCCCGCAGCCGGGCTGCTAACATTTCCTCTGTCCTCAACATTACTGTGCAGCCTCTGGCCAACATTGCTCGGGATCCTCTCTTACCCCAGGGTGCGCTTGTCCAACTGGATAAAAAGCTTCTAGATGCAACTCCCCTTGCCAACAAGACCAAAGTTACCCCAACGTTCACTGTCATCCAGCAACCAAGAGGTGCTCGGTTTGTAAAGTCTGGAGGCCCAAACGCAGGTGACTCAGTGAAGTCGTTCAGCCAAAAGGACCTGGATGAGGGTCGTGTAGCTATGGAAGTCTTAAATGGCTCTTCTGGATCACACAGTGGTGCCACTCAGGATGAGGCTCGCTTCCTGCTCAAAGCTCACGGGGTCCCTCCTGCAGAATGTGTGCTTTCCTTCCAAACCGGTCCCTACAATGCCTCTGAAATTTACCCTGTCACTCTGTTGAGGATTCCCTCCAAAGACATTGATCATCTTCCTGGGTTCCCTCTAGTCACTCCAGTTAGCCCTCTCTGGCCCCACGGAGATGCCACTACAGCTTCTGGATCTGGCTCATATGGAAGACCACAAGCTGCCAAGCGCAGTAACATCTGGCCTATTATCATCCCTATCATGGTAATCCTCATTCTCTTGCTACTGGCAGCTGTCTTGGCCTACTATCTGATTCGCAAAAACAAGACGGGCAAGCACAATGTCCAGACGGCAGCATCCAAGCCCAAAAACGGCGAGGTGGCTACCACAGAGACCTTTCGCAAAACTGACCCAGCCAATAACATCCCAATGTCCAAGATGGACTCCAAAGACGCAGACCCTGAGCTGTTGCAGCACTGTCGGACAACAAACCCGGCCTTGAAAAAGAACCAGTACTGGGTCTGAAGCACTCTGAGATCGGACACAGAGGGAGTGTTGGGAAGTCTCCTCAAATCATTCCTCTCAATATTAAAAGCAGCAGTTTATACGAGGCTAATTTTGTTTAAGCCCTTTACTCAACTCAGCATAACTCTGGACAGATTCTCAGGCAATGAAACACTGAATACTTATTGGCAAAGAAAGAGGCAGTTTCTTATCTACAGAGGCTCAGGCCATGTCTATTTATTTTAGTTTTATCATTCCTCTTTTTCACAGGTCGCACGTTAAGACATAAACATGGCATATGTTTGCAAAGAAGTATTTAGGTTGTGCTCTGTCTGTGTATTCCATATTTATCGTAAGCTGACATTATTCAGTGAGCGGTTACACATTTTCAAGTCCCAGATTTGGTCAGATTTATTTTCTTGGTTCAGGAAAGCTAAACGTGTTTGGTGATGAATATGAAATGAAATGTAATATTTTCAAGAAGACAGAAAACTGCCTCTTTGTTTTAATTGTTTAAAGGTTCTTGCGTCTCAGGGCTAAATCTAGTTTAAAGGCCAACACGCCTTCATTCACTTTCTTACTGAAAAAGACAGATAAGAAGACTGATACCGTTTCACTACATCGCATGTCAATGATCATGAACTAAAGCTAAAGTCTCAAGTTTCATCTCATTTTTAGTCTTTATGCTACGTTAGGCAAATCTAAGCTAATGGTCTACTTGCTGTACTGAATACACAAATAAAAAAGCTGTACCAAGCTTTCCATCTAGTGACTGAATACACGTGTTTCCATAAAATGCAGAACTTTAATCTCATCGTGATTTGATTTGACTTTAATTTTACAGAGAAAAGACGCTTATTTAAAAGGCGTTTATAATCAAACCCTTGTTGTGACAGCGTGCACAAAATGAACTGGATTTAGCTCTGAGTCACGCCATCATCTGCCATATGTTATTGTTTCTAAATGCTTCCAAAGTACTTGTAAATATTTACTGGACTGGCACAGCACTGACCGCATAAATACACACTACACAGTCTGTAGACCGCAGGCAGGACGTTATTTCAGTGATGCTGGACTTTAAGACATCCGCATTGGCCGACAGGCGGGCGTGAGGTCATCTCAGAATGAGATGTTTCCAGTTCCTGGGTTTGCAATTATGAAATGAATAAAATATTGGTTATAATAATAATTGGTACTGTACTGGGATGTGAATAATAAATATAACAATCCACTTGTTAGGTTATGCTGATTAAAGAGGTAACTGACAGGAGGTCTTTGGAAGCTAGTTTCGCTTTTAAGCATTCCATATGTAAGTGGAATACATAGAAGTTATTTTCAACTTTTATCTATAAATATATATATATATATGTATGCTAAAACTAAGAGGAGTGCTACTGTAAGTTGGAAACTTCTTTTTAATGTGCATTTTTTTGGTCACTCTGACCTGTGACGCTTATCTTTTTTAAGGTAAATGAAACACAGCAAGGGGAAGTGAAAGTGCACAATAAAAAATACTGGATACAACTTTGATCCACTAAAAAAAGGAGAGAAAAAAAAGACTTAAACAACTTATTTTCTTAAAACTGTTTGATTATTTGCTGTACATTTTTCCTCATGCTGTGTACCAATGACAGCTTTGTTTTTCTAGTCATATACTGAATATACAATGGAGTATTCTTCTTCTATTGATCGTCTATTTTTGTAGTGTACTGAGTAAATGAAAAGTTAGTTTCCCTCCTGCAGCATCTTTTCCTGTTTTATGTGTAAATATTGTGATTTAGAGTACGGTTTTGGGCCCAATTAACATTTTGAAATCTAAACCCGTGGACCACTTTATTTACACTGTGAGATTTATTCCAGTCCAGTAAAAGACTTCAGCCTTTGATTCTTTTACACTTTTACAAAGCTCTCACACACATACTGTGGGGTGATATTTGTCCCATGCTTTCATAATACTTTGAGGTCAAAAAACACTGAAAAAATAGGCACAGCTGTTGCAGTGGGATGGATAGATTTCACAGATATAACCAATAAAGTGGCAAGGGGAGAGTGTATATCATGTTTTGCATCATAAGGTATTCTGTATGTACATGTAACTACATTCAGCTAGACTGAAATGATATAGATATGACGTGTGCGTGCGTGTGTGTGTGTGTTTGTGCAGGTGCCCGTCACTTCTCTGTTTCCTGCTTACTGCAGGTTTCATCACCACCTCCTCTCCTCATTCATTATTTATTATTTCTGTCATTCCCCACGCATCAATTCATATTCAGGCTATGTGTATTTTGTCAGAGATGAAACTTATCTGTAAACTGCAGGTGCCTTCACGAAAATAAATAGCGCTATTAGGAGAAAACTTGTTTCTGGAACAGTAGAAATGTCCTTTAAAGCCTCAGTATGTCTCGGACTTTGTTCTCAGTACTAATGGAAATAAAATGTTTGCGCAAAAAAACTGTGTTCATTATTCTGTCTGACTTTTATAAGTGCCAAGACTGCAAAATACAGTTACCAGTAACCCCAATTCATACATGCTTTAGTTAATATTTAGTTAACATTAATATTAAGTTAATGCTTATTACACTCTTGGACACTACTGGATCACTGGGCTCTAAGCTGAACCATAAAGCAAAACTATAAACATAAATGTTTATGACAGATGTTTATGCATTTCTGAAGTGAGCCGTTTAAATTTCATTTTGGCCAACCAGACTCTGCTGCATGCTGGAATAGAGGAAGTCTGCACTTTCCCACTAAGTAGTTTGCCAGTTATAAATGTGAAATCAAATCGTCCTGCGTTGCTGCTCTTGTGCTTGTTTTGATATTTACAGGCATAAACAAAGTGATTTCTACAAAGAGACTTTATTTTTAACGAGATTACCCCAGAGAGAAGTTCCTTGACTGATCCCTTATATGTTGTTGTGATTTGGCCCATATAAATAAAATTGAATTGAAATGTTTCCCTTTTTGGCCACCAGGCGGCGTTAGGGTGCAGGTGGCCAGTGTGGAGGGCTGAAGTGTTCCTGAATTTGTGAGCTCACATTTAAAAGCTCACTCTGTCTCCATCCGTCACTCTTTCCAGTGAATGGCCTTTGCATTCATGCTTTCTCTGAGCTCCTTACATTTCATGTGCTCTGCTGTCTTCTCCCGGCTTCTCATTGGTCCGCTGCAGCTCGGATTCGAGCTCACGTCACGCAGGTTTCATAAGCTACCTGGCACAGCTGTTCCTCCACATGTGTGTGCTTAGGTCATAACTCAGAGGAGCGCCGCGCATGACAGGTCGCGCGCTCTGGCAAGATAAATGTATTTTTTAAAAGAATACAGAAAAAAATGAGGACTGCTAAAGAACTGCCCCAAAACCGAAAGCAGTTTAGAAAACAAACTTGAAGAAACTGAAAATGAAATGATGAAAAGGAATCTGGATTGGTGTGTGTGTAGAGCCAAACCCTAAGTTCAAACTGAAACCCCCAGTTTGTGTGTGTGTGTGTGTGGGGGGGGGGGGGGGGGGGTGTATGTGCTGCCCTGTAGTGTTGATAACAAACTTGTTGGAGAAGGAATTTTAGTTCTGGCACCAAAAAGGTTGCGGTGTTGTAGATCTCAGCACTGCTGCCAAAACATGCAAACCCTCTTTGTGGGAGAAATCATTTCCTTCTCCTGATGCTAAGTGGACACCACCCACAGATCTGAGCAGAGGCTGTTTCTCTGTAACCACAGGATCCCCTCTTCCTGCTTCACAATCTTTACCTTAACCTAAAGATGTTTCTTAAAGCAGGACTCCTTTTTTTAAGTTTTGGCCAGGCTGAAGAAAGTAAGCCAACAATTGCTTGGTTTGGAACAAGCTGGCTCCTCCTCCCTCCCAAAAGCCCAACAAGAATGAAAACACATGAAGGAGGGAGGAAGGCGTTACCATTCTTGAGATACCATTAAAAAAAAAGAAAAGAAATGCTTGAAGTTCAACTGCGATTTCACGGGGCTAGAAAAAGTGACACATCAGATTTTTGTTGTGCATGCAGAGTTGGAGAACAAACACACGCGCGCACACACACACACACACACACACACACCCTTTTTTCTGCAGTCAAAGTTGCCAAATCTGAAAAACATGCAAAGACATGCACTTGAATTTTTGGCAAAATTGCTTGTTTGTCTTTTAAGAAGAAAAGGAGAAATGATCTTCTCCTTGTCTGTCCAAAACTTGACCAGTCTTTTATTAAAAACTTGTAGATAAAGTGAATTTATAATGAAAGCTTCAACTAGTTAAGTCAGCATTATTTCCAGCCTCTTTTTGTTTAACAGCATAACGTTGTGTGTTAACCTTCAATAAGAGACTGAGTTGGACTGTGTTGACATTGGCTTTAGCTCTTATAAGCAGGCTCTGAGTCACTTTGTTTGCTTTGGATTTTATTCAGGTTACAATATCTACAGACTCCAGCAGTTGTCGACACACAGCAAAGAGCACACAACAATGGAACTTACCTAAACTGGATGCTAGTGCTGTGTGGTAATGCTCATTCTGGTATCAATCTGATACCAAGGAATACAGAGCCAGTGTTGCCGATACTTCTAACCTATAAAGACAGCTTATATAGGAGCGAGCAGCGTGTCATGATTTATGAGATGAATCCTCATTCATTTGAAAATTCTGAACACATTTCACTGACCAATAAATCATTCTAATTTCCACAATAATTAGTTAATACAACAAAACACACCTTTCAGCTTTTAATGAATTTTTTGGAGACCTGCAATGTAAATGTGCAGAAGCTGATTTGAGGTCAGTCAACACAAAAAGGTCCGGACATTTTTCATAGTTCATGTTTGAGGTATATTTTTTTATTTCCAAAAGAATAACAATAATTAACACAGTTCAGTGGGCTAAGTACTGAACTTAATCTGTAGGTACTGTAAGGTATCGACCCTCTTGCACCAGTATAGATCCGATACCAATACCAGCATTCAGTATTGATACTGAATGCCTTTCAGGGCGTGCTGTTCCCACCTTCCCATGACATTTCCCACTCCAGTGCTGACAGTTGTGACACACGTCGGCCTTTGAAGAGGCCAAACTTCCAGTACAGTACAATTACAGTACAAAGAACAGCTTCATCCACCAACACATTTCAGCTTTGTGGCTTTGATCAGCGTCAGAATAAAACCCAGACAGGATTTAAACTAGGATATGGTATAAATGTGGATGTGATTAGCTATAACCCTGTTGGCAGGTGTGCTGCTGGAGTTTTGACCTCTTCTGAATGAATACTCTGCAGCTCATACCCTGTTGCCATGATTAAACAGTCAGATTAGCATTTTTGTTCCCTTCAGGGTTGCAGATACAGAAATTAAACAAATGCACTGTGTTTCCATCCACAGTGCTCTGAAATTGTAAGCAGGGGTTCTGCAGAACTATGATTGTCTGCATATCCTCCTCCCTCCCAAAAGTCCAAAGACCTGCAAAGATTAGTCAAAATTAGTCCGTGCTGTTTTTACCCGCCATTTTCACAGGCAGCTGCTCCCCTTGAATCCAGTAAGCGGTGGAAAAACACAAAGATGTGTACCTGACCAATCAGAAGTGTTCAGCACTGCCCGCCAAACTCCAAGTTCTGTACTTTTACTGGCCTCAAGCAGGGACTGTTTAAGGTCATTAGAACCTAATTTAGACCCTGGCACATGGAACTGAAAGTCACTGAGTTATTGCAAAGATTCAAATTCCTTTGGGAGTTCCTGCAGTTTTGATTTATTGCTTATTTATCTCTCCTGGAATGATAATGATAAATGGAAGGAATGAACTGCATGCATGCGGCACTAAAATAAATGATACTCGATACATGTGTCCGTATTGTAAAAGTATCGCCTAAGATTCGGTCTGAACACACAAACAGCGACTCTGCACTTGCCCACAGCTGTCAGAGGAGGTTTTGAGGTGGTCCCCATGGGCCACGTGTATAGTCGGTACATGCTGGGCCGGGGCCAGAGGAGTGAAACACAACCCTGTTGTAGCAGTTGGTCCTGAGAGTAGAAAGGCCTTTCATTCACACACAAACAGCTGGTAGATAACAGATGATAGTTTTATATTGCTTAGTGCTGCCCAGTGTGTGACAATAAACAGTGCGGATGATATCAATTAGAAATTGGCATTCATTCTGCTATGATGATAATTCCCTAAAGTTTTAGCTACAGCCTGCTCTGTTAATTATATACTTATTATTTATTTTATTAATTGTGGTTTATTTATCCAGGTTTAATAAAAATCACTGAGGTTAGAATCTCTATTTCAAGAGAGACCTGCCCAAGAAAACATGCAAAGGTTAGATTTTGGAGATAGTAACAGATTTAATATTGTGTTCAAAAATACTAAAGGAACGTTTTTAATCACAGTAAAGCATCAAATCACTTAAACTTCTGGGATATTGATCTGGTTAGTTAAAATTCAGAAAGGAGGCGCAGCAAAACAGGAATGACATTTTTTTTCAAGCCCCAAAACAGGAATGACATTATTCCCTGCTCATCTTTTCTGTGTCTCTTTTTCACTGGTTTTGCATTTACCAAGGGTCGGTGTCACCACTGGTAGCGTGAGGTAATACCTGAACCCTACTGAGGTTACACAGGTAGTCCAAATCCTCCAGCATGACACATCAATACATGCTACTGCCAGAAGGTTTGCTGTATCTCCCAGCACAGTAGCACAGCACAGGAGATTCCAGGAGACAGGCAATTATGCCAGTACAGCTGGACAGGGCTGTAGGTCTTTAACCCATCAGCAGGACCGGCATCTCTTCCTTTTTGCAAGGACGAATACTGGCATTGGCATTTCCCAAAGAATACCATAATTGGCAAGTTCACCACTGGTGCCCTGTGCTTTTCATAGATGAGAGCAGGTTCATGCTGAGCACATGAGACAGATTTGCATGTGTCAGGAGAAGCTGGAGAACATTATGTTGCCTGGAACATTATTCATAAAGACCAGTTTGGTGGTTTGGGGAGGCTTTTCCATGCAGGGCCACACAGACCTCCACAGGCTAGGCAACAACTCCCTGAGTGCTATAAGGTATCGGGATGAAATCCTTGGACTCACTGTCAACATTAATGAATTTGGGAATAACTGGGAACAGCACATTGGAATTGTCCAGTTGTGTTGGCAAAGCCGCTGTAATTCATAATCCCTGACTGTCCATGTAAACAGAATAATTCTACCTTTTATTGCTCAGTATCTTTTTAGCTCCAAGACGTTAGCAGTTAGCTTATTGGATATAATGTAGTTAATAAGTTAATAACAGGAAGGACAACCTACTGTATATTGCAAACATGTTTTTAGCAACTGACCTCCAGTCTTTTCTAATCCCATACAGTTCATTCCTCAGCTGACTACACAGCCCCACCAGCAGGGCAGCTTCCCTCTGAAGTCACTCAAATGGCTTCTCTGGTTCATGGCCTGACCAGAAAAACAGATGATTCCTCCAAGCCAGGACTGAGCAAGTACCCTGGCCTGTGAGAAAGGCACTGTGGTTGTCCTGCTTTGTTACTCCCTTTGGCTGGAACACTATTGTCATGGAAATCTCTGTTTTGTTTTGTGTGTGAGAGTGTGCGCATGTGTGTGTAATACCCCACAGTGGAGTGGGATAGACTACAGAGAGCTGCAACCAAGCCTCCTTTTATCTTCAGTCCACCTCACCTCCTTGTCCCACCCCAGAAATCACGAACAGAGGCCAAAACCCCAACAGGGAATCATCGGGGTGGCTCCCAGTCACTCAGGTTATCAGATTTGGGTTGTGTGATTGTTGGGGTGGGGTGGAGCTCTCCCTCCAGGGTTTATTGTGTCACTGCATGGAGCAAGAAAAACAAATTCATCAGTTTTAAGACACACTCATTAAAATAAAATGGAAAACAATTTTGGGGGGGTTTACCTCACCAGAGAACAAAAAAAATTTCTTTCCCTGATGCTGTTCTACAAATTTTTACAGTTTGCTTCTGAGTCAAAGGTGGGTTTGTAGAAGAGAAATATTGTGCAAACTCTGTGTCGATTTTGGAAATGAAACGCACCGATCTGTAACTTAACCCGAGGAAGTGCGGTCCTGAGGTGGATCTGAAGGTGCAGGAGCAGGGTGGAGGCGGAGGCCCAGACGTGGTATGCGGGACCCAAGTAAGAAGTTATTTTAAGCGAGAACCCTTCTGGAAATTCAACAGCAATGTCTGCTTCCACTGCTGTTCATCACCGGCGTCGCTCCGCAGGCCACCACGTAACAATGTGAACCATCCAGTGGGTGGAAAAACTTTGCTCTTTAATCAAATTCTAAAAGCAGTCGAGAGTGTGGACTGAATATCTGTTTACCAAACAATGAGCTTTATGTTTGCAACCAGTGCAAAATATAAAAGGTTTTCAAGGGGAGTTCTCCTGTGAAAACAGCTGTAAAATGTTGTTTTTTAGCTCCAGCTTTGACAAGTCTGAGAACAGATCAAGTGATCATGACAGTATTGTAGACGTGCCTTGGAAAAAAACCCTTTAACAAACTTTTAAATGTGCAGCCTAGTAGTTCATGTTTTTTCCCATTTGAATGTGAGAAACGTTTATGGATAACTTTTTTTTAATGCCATTCTGTCAGATGATGTGAAGGTGATGTGAAACCAGTTGAAGCAAACATCGACCTTCAAGCCATATTGTGATTTACAGTAGCAAAATCCTCAAAGTAATGGCTCAAAAAGAAGAAACGAAAGCTTGTGAAATTCCCTGGTCACCTCGACTTGCAACAGAAAAGGTGAAATGATTTGATGTCGAGAAAAGTCAATGACAGCTATGCAGCGTCCTACACTCTAATATGAATGCATATATAACAGCACTGTCCTCGCTTCTACCATGGCGTTGTTTTTGTTTTGGCACAGGAAAACAATGTGCACTTTGCACAGGCCTGAATCATACTAACACATCTCCTGTGAGCTCACTTGACAGTTTAGACACCAGGAATGTGACATGTTTACAAAGTGAGTGGGTGTTTTCATTGCTGGTGAGGAAGATTTGCTGGGATGTGGCTAATTTCTGGCACTATCTGTTCACAGTTTAGTCTCAAACCATTGAGGACTGCTTGAGTCAGAGGAGGACAAAGACAACAAAAATCACGGGCTGCAAACAAGACAGGAAAACAAACTTGGCATGCCTCCATGGCTGAGCAACCAGGGTAGATTTAGCGTTTTTGTCTCTTTTTTTCCCCTCTTATCATCTTCCCTTTGGTCCATGCTTAAACTCCAGCATTTGCACAGAGCGTGAGGTTACCAGATAACCAGGCTCAGCTCATTCACTCCTGTGTTGTAGGTCACACTCTTATTGTAGACTCTTTGATAAGGCTATCTGGGATTTGTATTTTCCCACTTTGAATTTCACCTCTAAAGAGTAACTGAGAAACTTTATAAAGTCTGCCTGTTACACTGAACGGATACTGAGGGACTAGAGGTCTACGGCGAACTACTGTTAAGTATTCTGTTAAGTCCTTAGATAGTGTCACAGTTACTGAGGTCTTTTTGTTTGTTTTCTTACTTTTATTCTTTTTAAGAACTCAAAGTGGGATCACTAGTATAAACCGTTCAAGGCAACATATCTTCTCCGAAGCTGAAATTTCCCCGTTTACCATTGAGTATTGAGTCTGTGAATCCAGAAGGATCAGGATAAGTCTGTGATCATGTTTTGGGAATGTGATATTTATTTTTGAACATTTTATTCCATTTTCTGTCGCTATTCCTTCTCTGGGTTATGTGGTCAGCACTCTAAACATAGACCTCTAGACCTTCCTTTCCCTGAGGCACCTCTTCCTGCTCTTCTGGGGGGACACCAAGGTGTCCCAAACCAACCAGGAGACATTATTTGTCCACCGTATGCTCGACCTGTTCTAGGGTCTCTTCATCAGTCGGACATGCTCGAAACATGTCGCCTAGGAGACATCCAGGAGGCAGTCAGATGCCCAAGCCACCTCAACTTACTTGTTTTGATGTGAAGAAGTAACAGCTCTACTCTGAGCCCCTCCCAACTGACAGAGCTCCTTAACTTAACCTAAATCTAAAGCAGAATTCATGCATAGTGTGTTTGCAGTCTGCTGGCTGTCCGGGGATGGCCCATCTACCTGCAGCAAGCTCTGTTTTCAGATGGAAGCAGTGCAAAGTATGTCATACAACTGGTCTCTGGGGCAGTTTTGGTTGTGTTCTTGTTGGTTCGTCACCCGGCCCTGGAGAGGAACGAAGTTATAACAGTTAAAGGTATAAAAAGAGCTGAAGTGAAAGTAAGTGTTAAAAACAACGAAAAGTGTCCAGGCAGTCACTGTCTGTGCTTTTCATGCTGTATTTTTCTTTCAGTCACTACTAAGACCTCATGACTGTAGGGGTGAGGTGGGTAGACAGACGGCTTTGCTCTTGCTTCACAACAACAGACTAGTACACTGTCCACATTACTGAAACCTATGCATCAATCTGTCTGTTAATCTCGCGCTCCCTTCTTTCCTCATTTTTAAAAATGAGCTGTGTCCTAAGGTGAGGATTTCAAGGATTTAAAATTATGTGAACTCCTCCACTTGGGGCACAACTCATTCCTAATCCTAACCCATAGTGGGGCTTTCCAGCAGAGAAAACTTCAGGTGGGGTTAAGTTTTCATCCCAGCTGTTTCACACTTGCAGAGTGTGAAACAGCTGGGATGTGCAAGCGGGAGGTCATCACTCAGTGAAGCCAGCAAAAACACAGCATTTGCAAAAAGCAGGGGTGAGATCCTAAGACCCTTAAATCCAACACCCTCTGCACTTGGCAGCCCCTACAAACTCTGGCTACGTCTACACTAATGCATTTTCGTTTGAAAACACATCGTTTTATCTCCATTTTGGCCTCCCGTCCACACTGAGATGGTGTTTTCACTCATGGAAAACGCAGCGTTTTCAAAACGCTCTCGAAAACGCATATATTTGAAAACGGTGCTGTCACGTCGCAGTGTGGACAGCGAAAACGCAGACTTTCTAAAACGATGACGCATGTTAGTCATATGATGCAGTCATGTGACCAATTAAACTAAGATAGCGGAGGGCATTATACAGCAGTTGTTTTGTTTTTTGTTGTTGTTGTTGTTTTGTTTGCTCTCAATTTTGACAGCCCTGTTAAAGATTAATATCAGTTTGTACATGCTCCAGATAGCTTTTCTTCAAATTCTTTAACTCTCACTCGCTTTTGCAACTTTGTACTTTTGTGTTACTCGCAGCAGCAACTCCATCTCATTGTTAGTCCATTTAAAAATCTCTATGCTTTTCCTCAACATTTTGCCGCGACTTTTCAAAGAGCTGGAAAGTAAATAAGCGGCAGACTAAATGAGACAGGTCGAATCTTCTTGCGTTTCACGCATGCGCAGTACTGGAACATAAGCGTTTTCAGCCATTTCTATGTGGACGCGCAACTCTGTGAAAACGACTAAAAAACGCTAGTGTGGACGCGGAGCGTTTTCGTTTTCAAATCTATCCGGGCTAGTGTGGACGTAGCCTCTGTCTGAGAAGAATAAGTCTGGATTACTTCTGAGAATGTGAGCCAGGCTCGTCCTACACTTGTACAGGGACCACCACACACCACACAGATCAAAAGCTCATTTAAAAATAAAGTCCCGCCTCCATTAACAACGTTCATGCCAGTTCATCCATAATGTTTTTGAGGGTTGCTTCTAGCAAACAGGCAACCAGACAAATAACCTCCTTGGTGGAGATTAAGTCTCAGATACTAACACTCTATTGTGTTTCTTGTCCCTCGGCAATATTTAAGAAAACAGTGGGAACAAACTCATGCCCAAAACTTTTTCATACCAGTTAACAAGTCCCAGTTGGATGCATTTCATTCTCAGAGTTTGTGTTCAATGATGGAGGGGTTGACTATGAAAACATTCCAGTGTTTCATTCCAACAATACATATTCACCATTAAAAACAAGCAACTGAGTAACACTCTTCCCAAAACAGTGTGGTCAATAACACTAAAGTGGAAACATCAAGCAATGAGTACTGTACATCAGAGAGCAGTGAATCACAAAGCGTGGACGTCTGTGTTGTTGGAATAAAACCTTTTAGTTACGCTTGGCTGTATCATTTCTACAGTCTAGTGTTAGTTTTTCAGTGTTGACATTTGCTCTGTTTCTCAAACAGATTATCTGTCCAGAGGGAGACCAGCGAGGAGCAAGTTTGGTATGAGATAGCTTTGCTAAAGTGTGTGTATGGATGACTGTCACTGTTAAAATCATCATTCCAGAGCCTGTCTAAAAGATGCCTGTGGTTCTTTGTTTTGTTTTGTTTTTCATCTTACACTCAAAATGAAAGCGAAGGCAAGATTCTTAAGTGGTTTGGGCCTCAAAAATATATATGCAGGATTTGATTCATTATCGATAACTGGATAGATTTTTTTATTTTTATTATCATTCTCGGCAGATGGCCGCCCCTCCCTGAGCCTGAATCTGCTGGAGGTTTCTTCCTTTTAAAAGGGAGTTTTTCCTTCCCCTTGTCGCCAAAGTGCTTACTCATAGGGGGTCATATGATTTGTTTTTTTTGTATTATTGTAAGGTCTACCTTACACTATAAAGCAGCGGTCCCCAACCTTTTTTGCGCCACGGACCGGTTTATGCCCGACAATATTTTCACGGACTGGTCTTTAAGGTGTCGCGGATAAATACAACAAAATAAAACTAGTACCGGTACCGAAAAAAAGAAGATTTATTCATAACACACGTGAAAAGACCCAGGAAAACCGAGTTAACGATAAAAACGATAACAAAATAACGCTGAAAACCGATAAAAACCCTGAAAACCATACATTTCACACCTGAGCCTCAACTCTCGCGGCCCGGTACCAAACGACTCACGGACCGGTACCGGTCCGAGGCCCGGGAGTTGGGGACCGCTGCTATAAAGCACCTTGAGGCGACTGTTGTTGAGATTTGGTGCTTTATAAATAAAACTGAATTGAATTGAATTCTTTTTTTGGCCCGTTCTTAAACCTCTAGATATCAACAATTTTTTCTTTCCTGCACTCTATTTGAAAAAAAAAAGCAGCTACATACAATACTCAAAGTCACAGAACTCAGTGTTACGATCAAGCACATACCATTGTGATTCAGTGCAGTCAGATCTGTTGGTACTAGCCCATTAGTTGTACAGAGATAAAGTTGCTACACTAATGCCTGTTGTCGTTAGGCTTATATGAGATCATTAAAAACACGAATCCATGCCTCCATCCCTGCTATGGCAAGTCAGAATACTACGATGAAGGTCTCGTCTGCAGTTACTTGAGCCTCACCTGCAAGCACACCTGCCTCTCTTTCCCTTGAAGTAGTTATCAGCTGTCAGTTGTGTTTGCACAGCTACATTGTAGCATCCTGTCTTCTTGTTTGCTTGTCTATTGGGAGGGGATTGTATTTTCATATTTATTTACATGCAGTGACATTTACTTTCATGGAGGTCTATGCCTTTATTTTTTTTGATTTATGAGATAAAATCAAAAAAACAGAGAGAAGGTAGAATATTCACTGTCATGGAAACCACCAGATACTTGGACTCACTGAAGGTTCAGTTCGGTGAGTTTATTTACAGTGAATGATGCACAGTCAAAAACACAAGAATAATGTTAGTGATACACAAACACAAAGCACTGCTCACCGTACTCCACAAATAGGTCTCTCCAGGAGATAGGCTGTACAGGACTGTAACACATGAAAACATGCATAAACATGCTCATTTATTCCAGATATTATTGTAACTACTTATTGTCAGCAGATTAGACATGCAAACCTGTCTCTGGACAGCTGACAGTGAGCCGGTTAAACAACAACAACAGGTGGTTATAAGTTAACATTACACCAGCTAATGTTAGGCTCAAGTGTCCTAAAATTCACACTTTCTAAATAGTTTCTGAGTGCAACAATGTTAAATCCACTTCAAAGAAAGTTTTTTTAATGTTAGCTAAAAGCACCAAATTGAGGCTAACAGCAGCTGACAGGGGCAAAAACCGCAGCACTTACCTGCAGAAACGTTCAAGATATACTCAAAAAAATAATCAAATATACTCATATAACAAAAATGCTCTCAAAGAAGAACGGTGGCCAGACTTGTTTGTCCTACAGTAGCTAACGTAGCTAGGGTTATGCACCTGAACTGAGAGAGGTAAGAAAACCAAATTCAGTTGACTGCAGTCGACAATCTAGTAACATGTAGTGGTGAGATTTTACACATTTTACACAAAGGTACATGAGATTGTACCTTTGAAGTTTCAATATCTATGAAACGGAATACAGTAATGTGTAATTCATCAACTGCATTCAAAAACTGCAGCTTCCTTGGTCTGAAATTTTCTGCAGTCATGTCTAGCTTAGAAGAAAAAGTGTAGCTGTGGATCAATCGCTAACATTTAAATGACTATCCCATTTTGTAATGCAGAGTCTGTTGCACTATTATGATTCACTGAGAAAGCTGCTGAGTGGACTTGCGTAATCATTAATACATTTGCCCCACCTTGGCTTTTCCTGCTACAGCAAATCTAAATACTGTGAAATATGGCTATTGTTACGCCATAGCCTTAAACTTTAACCCTGTACAGCACAGCATTACCCCAGGGCAACAGAAAGTTTTTTAAGCCAGTACATGAGAACTTAAATGATGCCAACCAATCAGAGTGTTTGGGAAAGTATCAAATTTCTGTCCAACCAGCACTTCCAGGTGTAGGGGCAAGTTGAAATGTGGTCCTAAATATAAAAGTCTGTGCAAATCCAAGCAAGAAGATAGGGCAAGCCAGTGATGGGATATCTTAAAAGTATGAAAAGAAGAGGAAAAAGCAGACACCCACAGCTCGCATTCCAGATCAAAATCTTATCTTGGACAATACAATATAATATATCACTCTGGCCAACATTATGTGACAACCCCATCACCTCTACTAGTCGTGGCAGATGGCCGCCCCTCCCTGATTCTGGTTCTGCCGATGCTTTCTTCCTGTTAAAAGGGGATTTTTCCTTCCTGCTGTAGCGAAGTGCTTGATTATAGGGGGTCATCTAATTGTCAAGGCATTCTCTGTATTGTTCTACGTTCATTACATTACAATATAGACCACCTTAAGGCAAATTGTTGTTTTGATTTGGCGCAATATAAGTAGAACTGGATTGAATCGAACAAGGCAAGATGCAGGGTTCTTGTGGGCACCAAAAAACCAAAAGTGTGTGTTTAAAATACAATGTGCACCTCGGTTTTACAGCACAGAAGAACTGTTTTGGAAAGTTTTACACAGAATGACAGCAGCGTCTTACAACATGAGAATGAATAAAACATGACATCAGACAATTCGAACCTAAGTCCGTATCAAGTCATATAAGGAAATACGTTTCAAGTGTTTTTCAATTCTTTGTTTCAAAATGTTTGGAAGATTTTCTGATATTTGTATTGCTTTCTAACAGTTGTGTAATGATCTACGAGTTAATAATTTTCTCTTTTGTTTTACACCATTGTTGCACAAATATCTTGGAGAGGGGATGTCTGTAATATAAAACTGTTTATCCTGGCAATAAAATGGCCCAAAATGAGTCAGAAAATTATGTTTAATAATTTTCAGCATGTTCCATCAAACTGTGTGCGCTCTCACTCCCTCTCACTTTGTGTCATTTTTGGATGTAGCAAGCAGCTGTTTTTTAAATGCTCTAAAAATAAGAAGAACTGCTGCACAGTACCTGCTCAGCCACAGGTGGACAGGGACAAACAGTCAAAGCATTTAAACCAGGATTTATGATCTGTATTAACTCCATGTCATATGGTCCAAAAGTATCAAAACCATTCTAAATATATTTCATTTCTAGTGTGAAACTGTAGGGACTAGTTATTCTGAGAGCCCTCAGCAGCTGAAGAGACAGACATTCCTCTCAGGACCTACCTTCAATAGTTTCTGCAGGTTTCAAATGTGTTCATATGCAAAAAGAAGTTTTTTGGTGAATTTGACACTGTCAGGTTAGTTCAATTACTTTTATACGCCACAAACATCAGGCATGCAGTAATACAGACTCGGCAATTCATACACACTCAACATGTCTCCTGTGTGAAGTCTGTTTGCTTATTTGCATGTGTGTGTCGGCTCAGTCTCGCCATGAATTCCAGCTAATCGTTCCATTTTCTTCCAGGCCGCTGTCTTTGTTTCCCCTCGCCTGTAAATACAGTGGGTGCAGACATTAATGTCTGCCCACATCTGTCCACTGTGTAATCACAAATTCTCTGGAAAGCTGCGGCTAACTTTCAAATTAGTTTATAGAAATGCTAGATAAGCATCACAGGCAACAAGATCATTAGGAAATATCTGAATTTCAAAACATTTTACGCTAAAATGCACTCAGTTTTCATCAACGGCAACACCGACGAGGCTCAGCCTGAGGATAACTTGCAACAGTTTCAGGAAAGACTAAGTGTGTCCTTTAGCCTACTTATTTCTGTTGCCATGGTGGGAGTTTTGTCAGTTTAGTCATCTAATGTGTAAAATGAAGTTCTATGAGAATCTGTGCTAAACGTGGTGTGCACATCACTTCAGTCTTTGCACTCTAACTTGTCTGATAACTTCAGGAGAATGTTGGCAAAAGCAGGTGCAACTGATTAGTGTATAAGATAATCTGTAGAATAAAAAAGGATGGTTGAAGTCTTAGTTCAGACAATGAGATAATGTTTTTTGTGGCTTTTGTTTCCCATAGCAGGAATGTTGTTTACAGGGATTGGGCAGTGTTTCAGGAATGCAGGCTGTTCTGAGGAAATGGCTGTTGTCTCCAGAGGGAACTTCTACCGGCTGACTGGAAATCCAGAGGGAGAAAGGTTGACAGGGAGAGACTTTAATGGCACATTCAAAAGTTTCCTAGGAAAAGGAATACAATCTCAGATTTAATGGCATCCCCATTATTAGGTGACTTGGCGTTTCGTTTAATTTCTCTCCTTGAAATTGAAAACAAAGAGTGGTAACAGCCCAGTGAGTTGTGCCATTTTTCAGTATGACGAGAGAGAGGTTTGGTTTTGTGTAAGTACAGAAAACAAGAGTTGATTATTTGCTTTTCTGCCCACACAGAGTTATAGATTGCTAAACTGTAGACTGGGTGTTTCATCCTGTTTGATGGAAACACATAATTCTCATTAACCTGACATTTAGTCAGAGCGGTTTTGTGGATAGAAGAAAGCGGCGGCTGGTTAACTCGATTTTTCCTTTAGATCATTCTTATAGAGTGCAGAGAAGAATAAGTGGATAGAAAATTATTCTTAATGAGCAGCACTGATTTCAGTTTTTCCGAGGCTCATGAAGTGCAAAATATGGTGCCTAAAATATCCAAATCCTTTATAGCTTGTTGCCTGTCAGTGGGATCAATTTTAATGTTTTAATTCTTTGCACATTTGTTGTTTTTGTATTTATCTGGCTACAGTATATGTTATTGTTACTATATGTATTTAAATAGTTATCAGCTGTTGGTGTAATGTACATAACAAAGTCATAAAATATTATGATATTTAGAATCCCCATATGCCATTCCCCTTATTGATATGTGCTGTCAATACAAACAATGGCAGTGAGAAACATAGTTTTAAATAGCTCTATATGGGATTATTATCATTACATTTACTATTGTTCAGTCTTTACCTTACAATATAAAACGCCTTAACATGATTGTTGTTCTGATTTGGCACTATAGAAATAAAAGTGAATCCTATTGAACTGAATTAAACTTTGACTTTCAGATCAATCTCAACTGTCAAAAGGTGAGAGCTGAGGTAGCCCCTTAAACAGTATTTAAAGAGAACCCACACAATCACATGGAGAATGAAAGCCTGGATTCCAATCCTGCTAACCACCAAACCACCATGCTATTACTGCTATAAGAAACACTGCCCTACACTGGGGGGCCTCATCAGGCAACTATGACCCTCTTTCAAGCTGACAAGAAGTGATTTTTTAAACATACTTTTTGAATCCGGTATTATTTAAAAAATCAGTCTGGCACTCATGCAGGATCCTGAAACTTTTTATCGCTTTGACAGCTCATTAGATGGGCAGTCTCTTGCAGCTGTTCAGAAGCCTTCAGGTTGAAGGCGATGATGATAATTTTTCGAGAACATTTCAGAACGACATGCTTGTTGTCCTCCAAACACAAATGTGCTTCCATATAGCTCCAGTAAATGCAGCCCACTCTGTATATCTAAAAGTGTGGGAAAGGTCCAAACACATTGTTCAAGTTAAAGAAGTCCAGGCAGTTTGCAGCACTCAAAATCAAGTCAACAAAGTCACCAAATAAAGAGCACCAATATTGTGTTGCTTTGTTCAGTCTTCTCTGATGGAACATCTTTTGCTTTTGAGTATCTTTGAGTGTTAAACCTGCAACAGACTGGGAACCTAGCTATATGTGACAGCTAGTATAAGCTCCAGCTCTTTCAATGTTGAGTTGGATGAGCATGAGAAAAAAATGGATGGATGGAGTAAATAACAAATAAAGTTTTAAAAAAAGGAAAGGGTATCTCACATAAATGTTTTCATTTCCAACTACAATTAAACAAAGGCTCTTACCACATGTAACATTATTAAACACTACATCAATATATATTTACAGTGATGCACTGAGGGGGGGCATGAACAAGATCCCATCTCTAATCTCCTCACTGTCATGACAACATCACTAAAATGAGGGGCAACAGTGAGCCAATCAAATTTCATGTGGGACAGTGCCACCCCAGGTCCTCCCTTTAGGCCTGCCCCTGGATTTGAGTCTGACAAAAAAAAATAGTCTACCTACCTCATTAAAAAAAAAAGAGTGCATTAGGAAACCACACGGTCAAGATTGAGTCAACAAGACAAAACAGTCACAAGTCAAAGATACCTAAAAAACTGCTGTTGTTTTTATTTCACTGTTACAAACTACTGTTGCTTGAAGTTTAGCAGTTTAGCTCTCTGGCAGTAAGGAACTGCTGCACATTGCACATGAACTTGAATAACAGGCCAAATTCTAAATTAGAGCTAAGGGAAATATCTGGTGCTGGATTTAAAATAACAAGTGAAAGGTTTAAACAGATACAGAAGTACCCAAATTAGAACTACCATCAGTGCAGTTTCCATGTGATGACACAGCAGTCCTGTGTCTACATTTTGTTTGAATTAGAGAGAGAGCAGTCTGGATGCAACAGCGGCTCTTTGCCCGATCTCAGAACATTTTACGTGCCCTGTATTTGTCTGACCTAAGCCTCATTTGTCGTTTCCCGAGCAGTCCCTCTGGTTTCCTGACCTACCTCAAGCCCGGCTCGCTTGCTATCTAATGATCTTTGGATCTTTCATCATGTCTTGAGAAATAGGTCTTTCCCATGTGACACCATTAAAGCAAGTGTTACTTATTTGGGCTTATGGAAAGGAACAAGGTTCTTATCATTTTAAAGCAGCAGCACACACAAACAGCTCAATTAAACATTTTGATTAGCAAGATTAGTCAATGACATTTTTTTTCTCACAACTACAAATGAAAGCAAATAGATGTTACACAGTGTATAAAGCTTAATGTGACACCACTGAGACATGCATGGCAATGAGTATTTACTACACATGTCTTTCAGAAGCCAAAACCCAGTCACAAACTGCATTCTGATGTCACATTAGCACACATTTACAGACCATTAGTTCAGATGAAATATGATTCTGGCTCGCGGAATCACTTCTTCTTTGTGTAGTTGCTCCAGGCTGTACATCAGTCTGACTTGTTGGATTTCTGGTTTTCCATTTTTTTGCCAGCGTACTGTTCATGTGTATCACTGCTGAGTGGACTAACAAGTAAGTCAGATATTAAAGTGTCTGTCAGTAAGAAAAGATACTGGGTTTCGATGATAAACCCCGTCTTTTGGGACATTACCGCTGTCACACCGAGGGTAAGGCTGTGTTGACTGGTCAGATGGCTTACCAAAAACACACATAGAAAAAAAGAAGAAAAAAATAAACCAAGGCAAAAGATTTTAATGGGACTTTCCAGAAGAATGTAGAAGCTTTTTGAGTCCAGCCCACTGGAATGTCCTTTCTCAACCAGCCTTTAGTCTACGCTGTTTTAGTAAGAAGTATTAAAAAAAAGGACCAGGAGAGTAAATGTGGAAGCCAATGGAGACGTGACCTCTAGACTCCGTGTTGGTATCTATAATGTGTGTCTGTGTGAGAGAGAGAGAGAGAGAGAGAGGGGGGGGCAGCAAACTGGAGTTTTACTTCTTCAAGGTTGACATTCTGTGCAGCAACAGAGACAAAGACTTCGATTTCTACTGGCTTGAGGAGACTTGACATCTGTTATAGGTGGCAAAGCTACACGTCTAATCTGCAGGGCCTACCAGGTAGAAGAAAGCACGTTCACCATCTGAAAAACACTTTGATTTCTCACAGTGATGCATCTGGAACCAGTCAGGCTGAAGTCTAGGTCACCCCACCCCCTTATCAGTATTTGAGTGGAGGGCAAGAAGACAGAGGGATGAAGGAGGGCAGACAGAGAGACATAAAAAGACAAAAGTCTAGACAGAACAGCAGCCAAAGGCAAACAGAGATTTAGCACAAAGAGGTAAAGATTAAGCCTGAGAAAGAGCCATGCTAAGAACTAAACACAGCAGACACTTTATTATGTACGCTTTGCCAGTACCAAGTTGGACACCCTTTATTTAGGCTTTCATTGCATAGATTCAACAAAATGCTGAAATTCCACAGAGATTTTGGTCCATATTAACCTGATAGTGTTGCACAGTTGCTGCCGATTGCCATGATGCAAATCTTTGAGATCTGGTGACTGTGGAGCCCAGTGGAGGCCCATCGTGGTGTTCAAGAAACCAGTTTGAGATGATTTTAATATTGTGACACACTGTGTTATCCTGCTGGAAGCAGGCATCAGATGATAAGTACCCTGTGGTCATAGAGGGGCGGACATGGTCAGCAACACTTCTCAGGTAGGCTGTGGTGGTTAACCATCCACCACCACCAGCGGCCTGAATGTTTGATACAAAGTAGTTTTTTTCATGTATTATATGCCAAACTCTGACCCCACCATGTAGATGGTCATAGCAGAAATCATGGCTCGTCAGACCAGCCAGAGTTTTAACAAGTTTTAACAGGTTTGACACAGTGTGTGACCAGAGACGCTCTGCTGTATATCTTTGTTGAAACGAGTCGCTATTTGAGTTACTGTCGCCTTCCTATTAGTTTAAAGCAGTCTCTGCATTCTCCACTGACCTCTGACATTAACAAGGCATTTTCAACCAGAAAACTGTCACTCACTGGATATTTTTTTTCTTTTTCAGACCCTAGAGATGGGATTGTGTGAGAAACTCCCAGCAGATCCCGTCTCAAAATTCCATCTCAGCAGTTTCTGAAACAGTCAGACCAGCCAGTCTGGCACCAGCAATAACCACATTAGTTAGATCACTTTTCTGCCCCAATTTGATGCTGTCTTTGAACAGTTCAGCAGGTCATCTCCACCCTGTCTACATGCTTAAATGCAGTTGCTGCCATATGATTGGCTGATTAGATATTAGCGTTAATGTGCAGTTGAACAGGTGTACCTAATAAAGTGTCCGGTGAGTATATGTCAGTGCCAGTAATTAACATTTTGTTACATTAATTGATGGATTGATACTTTTATGCTCACTAATGAACAAATAAAGTTCCCTCTTATGTTCCACAGTAGCAGAAATGATTGTGTAAAATCAGTGGAGTGACCCTTTAAGGTCCTTTTTTGTTTTCCTTTTCTTTTATCATGACTCATCCTCAGAATTTCCCAGAAGGCGAGTACTTCAAAAATAATTCCCATATGTTTCAGAAACACTGCAGTGGCCATATTTTCATCAGCCTCAACCCACACCTGCCTCTGCACACATCTCGCCGTCATCTCTTAATGAAACTATTAGCTGACGCGTCAAACACTGGAGGACTTTAAACGGCGAGTTTTGCTGACTACATCTGTACACTGTTTAGTCTCGCGATACATAAGTCATCATTTGCTGAGAAGCGTGGCTCCCACACGCATGTGTCAGTTTACAAATATAGTTTCTGGAGCCGTTTCGAACCAACTTGTTAAAGATGTGAGTCCACATTTTAGGTGGCTGTGTTAAACACACTGAAATCCTCAGCAGTGCTAAGCTGCTGGGTCCTAGTGTAGGGGTTTGGGACAACCCTAAAGAGATCCCAAGGTATCAATTTAACTGTCAATATTTAATTTTTTTAAAAAGATTTTTGCATTAAAATCAATCAGTCTGAGCAGAAAAAAAGTCTCTATATTTGAATTCCAGAACTGAATGTGAGCAAACTTATCTGGCTATAAAGTTAAATCTGTAATCCAGGATTTGCCTCCCAAAACGAAAATACATGGAGGCACAAATCTGCCTTTAAAGTTGGCTTCTTTTTTTTTTCTTGGCCCAGTTGTGACGTTGGCCCCAGCAGCAAGCGGGAGGAGCCGGAAGAGGGATTACCAGACCCACCATGTGTTTTGATTCGACCATCTGTTGCCTTTGTTTCCTTCAGATGCTCGAGGAAGAGGAGGACGCTGTAATCCTTGTGCACCGTAGAGGTCAAGTCCATGTCATCGCAGTGGCTGCAGAAGTCAAACAGCTCATTCACAAAAGCAGCAGCATCCTCAGTGTATCCATTTGAAATGCGTTGCGCACACGATTGCAAACTCCAGGGAAACTCGCTCCCAGCTCACTGTGAGATCTCAGATTTTTTTATTATTTTATTTTAAACATGTGTGATATACGTTTGGTTGTGCTGTTGCTGGGACATAAAACACATTAGCTTCTGTGCTCTGCAGTTCTGACTGATTTTTTCATTAAGGGAAACAAATGAGAACTCTGGGCATGCAGTGTCCTCTGAGGTATGTTGTCTGTGGGGCTGGAGGAGACGTTTTCTTCCCCAGACTCTGCACGCTGAAACCTTTCCTTCACTCAGCATCCCCCCCTTTTTTTTTTCCTTTTTCCTTTTTTTAATAGACATCTGCTGGCACTTTGAGCCATAACGTTTTTACCATGTGCCCCTGCAGCACCACTCTGGACCTTAAAGAGGTCCAACCTTTTCCCAATGATGAGCCAAGCGAGCTGCTTTGGGATTTTTAAGAGAAAGAAAAAAAAAGAAAAAAAAAGTATGAGCTGTAATGTAAAGGTGACTTGATGATTCCAAAAGCATGTACCTGTAGAAACAGATATGTGAAAACTGAAACACTGCTATGTTTGCAACCACTTTAAGATTTTTATGATAAAAAAAAAAGCTGGATCTACTTCGACTGTGTCCTTCTCCTTGGAAAGAGGTGGTTAGCTCATCCAGGCTTCATCCAGGCTTCAGCTGCGTCTGACGGAAAAAACCTCAAAGAAAGCAAAGTTCAATTTGTTTTCACCCCCTCCTCTCCCCTTCACCCCACTTCCTAACTCACATAAACTGAGTCACGTTGGAGAAGTGCACTTCTTCAGAAGTGCACTGTTAGCACTGCTCTGGCAATAGGGTTTAAAACTTTTTTCCACGGTGTCATTTTACTGCCATTGAGGCCTTTTTGCTTCGCTAATGCGCTGCGGTAACCATCAGGAGTGTGGAAGACGCACTTAACTGTTCTGAAGATGCTTTTACTTTCACGACTTGAATTATAGAGCAGTGATTAATGCCTCGCGCTTAGGTTTTCATCCTTCTGTCAGTCTTAGGTTTCTCAGTGAACCTGGGTGATGTCTATTCCTGGTACGTATCATGACGGTGACATCATCCCACAAGCCTGAAACACTAGCCTCCAAGCCATGCGCTGGGTTTAACATCTGGATTTTTTTTCTGCTCTTGACAGCCAGAGGTGTATCTGCAATCTGTTAGCATCACTCTGCAGGACGTCATCGCAGAGGAACTTAAAGGTTAACAAAGTAGTGTCATTAAGACACCTGCCGTTGGGGTTAAAACAGAAGAGGGAGCTTACGATTGTTAAGATTAATGCCAACAACTCCTTCACTTTAACAACCCAACATGTTGATTTGACTGTCCAAATGAAATCCTCGCTTCCGAAACATCTGGAACACATTAAAGAGAAAAGCCTGGGTTCACTTGAATGTATTGTAATACTTCTTTAGGCGATAGTTTGGCATTTACAATGTCTCAAGAGAATCAACTCCACGGGACAGCCTCATTCTTTAAAGAAAACTTTCCATAAAATGTTCATCAGAATGTGTGTAAATGCAAAAGGTTAAGGGGATCCCCACCGTAAGTAGACCTTCAGCAGCTGTTGAATCAAAAGATTCCCTAACCCCAGTTTTTCACATGGTTAGCCAGGATATTCATACATTTGTTTGAGTCTTATTTATTTTGTTATCATCTCACTGTCTGCGTATGTTTACGCAAACTGGAAAATTGGGATAACAGCTCCTGGCAGTGCTTGTTTTGGTTACTTTTGGGGGAAAACTGTTTGCATGTGTCATCAGATCCTGTTATCACCAATATCCTGACGCACAGAGTGGACACAATAAAAAAGAGCCTATAAAAATATGGAAAAAATCCCAACAATCAAAACACACTCTATGAGCAAGCACTTGGCAACAGTGGGAAAGAAAAACACCCTTTTAACAGGAAGAAACCTCCAGCAGAACCAGGCTCAGGGAGGGGCAGCCATCCGGTTGGGGGCTGAGAGGAGGAAGACAGGACAAGCAATGCAGGCTTTAGTTATCAGCTTCTTTATTCGTTTCTATTTATTCACATAAATAGAAACGCAACAGCTAAATAGTGGAGATGAAATATGTGCGGAACAATGTTAGTGCAGGGCGTGACTTCTGAATGGACGACAAAAACAAGACAGCAATTACCATCATGACTTTTTATTAAGATTTATACGTCCTCTTCCCCTTAATCAAGTGACACATTCCTTACTGAAAAAATCACCATCTGGTATTTCAGAGGAAGAAGCTAAAGCACAGAGCTCCTACAACTCACAAAGTCAAACATCCGTATTAAGAAACAGTCATCTGTGCGAAATGCCTTTCATTTAACTTATCGTGCAGCTTTGGAACATAAAGAGGTCTTCTTTTTTTTTTTGCCTTGCATGTCTTTGTATTCCCCAAATCCTGCACCAGCCTTTTGGTGTCCGTGATCATTTCTTTGTGGAATGTTTCTCTTTTGCTTTGTTTTTTTGTTTTTTTTTTGGTCTTTCCAAATATTTGAAACAGACTGAATAAGAAAACCAGAGAGCATTTATCATTTCACAACAAAACCGAGTGCCCCAGTAAAAAAATCTAACACATCTTTGGTCTGTCATGAGTGTAGATTCTGACAGAAATTAAAAAAAAATAAAGAAAAGAAAATACAATTTACGTATGAAACGCAAAAATTTGTTCAAAATTAGATAACAACAGGCAGTCGAAGGCTGCAGTTGTGGACTGAAAAGTACCGGTATCTGAGTCACACACACACACACACAACAGAGCATTCGTTTGCCGGGAAACCTGCATGCCGAGTCAGCATGTTTTTTTGTTTTTGTTACAGGACACTCATAATAAGATTCTAAAAGACTAAAATTTGCAGCAGATTTTCAAAATGAATTCATTCCACTTGTCACCCACACCCAAACACACCACCGCTAGATCGACCCCTGTTCAATCCCAAAGCAGAGTCAGAAAACATTCCCTCGAGGTAATGCTAAAGATAGTCTCGTCTAAACCGCAAGTTGCCATGAAAATGTTCTCTTGTTAAACCAGATGAGTAAGTGGACCTCTAGCCCTCACAGCCACTTGCTGTTAAAGTAACGGTTTTATGTTGGGAAAATAAGAAACGTATTTGATTTGTAAGTCGAATGAGAGGATCAGTTCCACTCTCTGGTCAAGTCAGTTACGTGAGAAGCTCTAGCTGGCACCTGGTTTAGCTTAGAACAAAGACTGGAAAAGAAGGAAAAGAGCTAGCCTAGCTATGACTAAAGAAAAGAAAATCTGCAAGCACTGCAATAATCTATATTCAGCACATTGCATCTGGTTTGCTTAATAAGTACAAAAACAAGGGTTAAGGACAAGTTGGTTTTACAGGAGGCAATTTGATGGGCTACCTGTTCAAGAGGTAACAACAAAACAACTAATAAAATCAGAAATTAATGTTTCCACATCAGTTTTTCAAAAGTTTTAATTTATGGGAATGTAGACATTCATTTTAATCATCAATGGGACAGCACCAGGCTACCAGGTTCCCGATTATTTTATTTATAGCCTAAAGCACATTTAAACAACAGATGTTGACCCAAAAGTGCTTTAGAGACAGGAACATTAACATTTCAGGTCTCAGAAAAAAGAAAAAGTTTTAAAATACATGAAAGGATGAGGGATGTGTTTTGATGTATCAAGTAATTACTGTGGAAATAATCACAGTAATCAGAGTAGTGGTAGTGGTAATTAAAATGTATTCAAAATTTGCAAATTCATGCCTTTGTAGGTTAAAGGTATTTGGTATCGGAAATATATTGGCCCTGTATTTTCTTCTATCAGATTGACGCCAAAAAAGTATCACACTACTAATTGTCTATGAGTTTAGAAGCCCCGCCCACCTGCTGGTCAAATCTTGTTTATTAGGGACAGCCAATCAGCTGGAAGTTTGCTTAGAAGCTAAAACTGCATATTTCTTAACTGAGGGAGTGCAGTAAGGCCCAGTGTGCTAATAATCTCCTCATCCAACTAATGCCAAGGAAGTGAATTAATGCATTTCTTTGCTATGGCTATAGGAAAGAGACTAAGTATTATTTTGTGAGCATTCAGTGTTGTAAAATGCTTAATATGAACACAAAACTCTGGTAATACAATGGGAGGAATGTGGTCTCGTTTTAACTATATGATTACAAGTTGCTCCACTTAAACTACCTGAACACTTTTCATATGAAACTTACAGATACACCTGCTGCTACATATAAAGAAACATTGTTTTGTCCATCAAGGACAAGGGAATTGATCTGCACAGCGTTACATTCCTTAACCCACACAACACAAACACACCCAGGATGACCTAAAAGTATAATAATAAAAAAAAGAACATGTGCAAACTTGTCTCGTAACTGAGCTCATTCCAACAATTCGCCCCGTAAAACACAAGCCACACTGCAGACGACAGACAACGGTCCCCCTTAAAGGCACAAACGTCACGGAGAAAACAAAAAAAGGACTCACGAAATTACACGGTATCAGTACATTTTTCACATGGTGCAAAGTTTAGACAGCCATTTGTCTTTTTCTTTAAAGTAACTAACGTGAAGTATGAAACGCCTGAGCCACGCGAGCAATCGACAAGGCTAATTCCTCTTGAGCGTACAGTGCACTTCTTTGGCCAGGAAGTACTGATGAGGACATTCTGGATAGTTTAATGAAAGTTCTTGAAAGTTTAGTTAAAAGTTTAAACATTTTACACTGGATGTGACTTCAATCAATCACCGGTGGAGGCCACGCTACACAACACTCAAGAGAAAAGGGACGACTTTAAAAACAGAACCCGTTTCTACTATAGATCCACTATGAATATGAAACCTATACTCTTACTTTAATGTAACCAACACCTTAAATTATGTCAAATAAACAATATGCTGTGTGCTGTGTATTTCAGAAATAAAAGATACAGTAGGTCTTAAAAAGAAAAAACACACACACACACAAAAAAAAAAATAATAATAAAACATAAACTTTGAATCTATCAAAGTGAAGGAGTGACTGGCTTTGCAGGTCTTTCCAGTAACCCACGCTTCATTCATCTGCAAGTGTTTTGCTTTTTTTAACTGAACCACTGATGAAAGAGTCAAGACTTTAATTTCCTTTTCCCCCTGTGTGTGTGCATTCCCTTTTCTCTCTTGACATCCTGACCCAGAAAGCAGTCCGGTGTCTTTACAGACAGTCGTACATGCGCAGGGTGCGCTCCAGTTGCTGGACAACACGCTGGTAAAAGGCTATCTGCTCCCTGAGGTAGGCCTGCATCATGTCTTTGAAGTCCACCTCTCGTCGCTGATGGAAGTGGCTCATTTCCGCTTGGAGGGCAAAGCCCACAGTCCGGCAGCGTTTCCTAATGCCGTCAGCCTCATCCTGGTCCATTTTCCCTTCGTCACTCATCCGCTGGCTCTCCTTCACCTTGGCAAAGGCACCTGTGTCAAGAAAAAAAAAAAAAAAAAGGCGCAAACATGTCATTTTGTGTTTATGCCAAAGGAGTACCAGGGTAGAAACCAAGCTCCAACACCACAAGTTAAAAGGTCCAGTTCATACAAATGCCAATAGGTTCTCATTAACTCTGTGGCGTGTGGGGCAACGCACGTTTGTTTTGATTTTACTCTCCGAGCTTCTGAGAACTGCATTTTTCATTCAGACGTAATAGCGAATGACACAAAAACCTCAAAGATGATGCCCTGTGGGCATTTTTTTGCCAGGCTTGCAACACTTTTTCAAATGTTTTACTCTGTATTTAATAGCGACTCCAACAAAACTCCATTACAGAGAGGAATTTTGGTGACCGCCACATAACGAGCTTTCATTACGCTGAACTTGACATTCAATTTAGAGCGATGATCAATATGGCTGATCAATCAAAATGGGGATTTATAATAAATCTTATTTAAAAAAGAAAAAAAACACCACACACACACACAGATATTAATAATTGCTGTATGTGTGATGATGTCTCAAAATAAATAAATAAATAAATACTGACTTTAACTGAATTGGTTACATGTAAATTTGTAATTTTTTTACACAAGTACAATGTAAAATGATACCCTGAGTTGGATAAGCAGAGGAGTTGGACAAAATAAACCTTTTGGGTTTTGTTTTGTTTTTTTATTTTAGTTGTGTTCTACTCAAAATGATTGCTTTATGTATATTGAGGGTGAAGAATTACCGTTTTTGGTGCGCAACATGCAGACATATATACACACATATACACTAAAATCATTATAGTAAGACAATTAAGCTCTGGTTGCTCTGGAGAGTCTGCAGAAAACAGCTCAATAGTTTCTTAGGAATCACTTTATAGCTCTGGGTGAAACGTGAAAGTGCTAGTAGAATTATACAGAGTGACTTATTTAAAACATGCAACATATTTCCCAGTACCTCTATTGTTTTTGGGTGGATGCAGAAATCTAAAATGATAAACCAAGCAAATAAAAGAACACTACTGCATGCTAAACACCATGTTTTTGTCTAATTTGCTAAATCTAATCCTTAAATGCCAACCCCTTTCACCTCCCAATTAAATTGTCTGTGGTCTTTTTTTTTAAACCAAAAAAAAAAACCCCATATGCTGTAATAAAAGATAAATACAGCACAGAAACAGTCACAGACTTTTATTACTCGCCATTATAGTACAACATGCTATATCGCTATGCTGATTTTAATATCTCAAGATAAACATTGTAACCTTCTCCCCAGACATTAACTACTGTAAGCTATACACTTTATAGGTAGCGCACCGAGGAAACCACACAATCACTTCTTGTTTCACTGCATACCAAACGTCTAGTTTCAGTGTGCCTACTGCTAGTCGGGACCACATTCACCCAGACTGCTATGAAGTAACTTTCCAATTGCCGAACATGGCAGTCCGATGACACGTCGCCATTGCTGCATTTCCCATCAGACCGTCAGCCTCAAAAAGCCTAAGCTCGAAATCAGGAAGCAGGACTAGTCTGGACAAGCTAGGTGTTCTGCTTTGTAAGTACTTGCCTGACACTCATCCATTAACTGTAAATCTGAGGTCATGCTACACGGCATTTCATTCGAAACTCCTGGCAGAAGTGTGGGAAAGCATGAATAGCAGCTGGAGCCGGTTCCAGCAGAAGAGGCATGTGGACTGCAGTCTCTAGCTCTGACCTACATTTATGTATTCTGTTTTCCACATGAGAGGAAAATGTGCAGCACAAGAAAGCATGTCTGCGGGACATAAAGGAAAGGCACTCATAGCTCTGTGTGTGTGTGTGTGTGTGTGTGTGTGTGTGTGTGTGTGTGTGTGTGTGTGTGTGCGAGACTGAAATCATAAAGAATCCCACAACAGCTTGACGTGCTCTTCCTTGCAGCTAAACGTCCTCTCTGACTTCCTGCAAAACTATATAGTAAAATGCTGCTGCTTAGCTTTCCAAAGCAACAAAAAACAATTCCTCTCTTAAAATTCTTGGCACAGCTGATGCACAATCTCGCCACAAAGAGGATCTTGCTTACAGCTAAACACAAGAATATTTAAAGCCACGAAATCCACGAACAAAATGAAAAAGAAGTGCGTCAGGCTAGAAGTAAAACTGAACTAGTTCCCAAGTGTCATACTGTTTCCCTGTAGGTTTTACATATGCTCACTGATACACAATCAGTGGTCTGGAAAGTTGCTAGATTTGTTTATCTTGCCTAACCAGACCAGCTACCACAGTGTTTCACATGTGACAGATTAATGGGCGTGTGCTGGAGAGATATTAGAGCTCCACAAGGGGTTGGAGAAGGCTTTGGACACAGAGCGAGTGAAAGAAAGAAGGAGGAAACAAAAACGAGAGGCAGCTGACAACAAGAAAACTTAAATTCAGCAGCATAAAATCATTCTTCCTTAGCAAAAGGAGTTGGGTGAATAGAATAACTAGCTGAAGATGGTTGGTTTGTTTGCGTTCATGTAAGCGATTAAATGCTTGTCGTCCATATTGTAGCAGCACTTCCAACAGCTTTGACTGAATCGCCACAAGTAAAAAGGATTATGCAACCTCCTGCTGTGATCCACTGCTGCTGCCATCACGCTACTTCTATTGTCTTGAAACATATTTTATAGCGTGAACGCCTGTGCGGTCAGGTCGCACAGTTTTTGATAAATGCAATTATACATTTGAGGTTTAGAATGAAGAGGAAATGAGTGAAGACAGTTGAGATAATAGACATTGCTACATTCCTCATTCCCACAGCCTCTCTCTTAGCCTGGGGTCACTGCAGGGCAAATTCGGGAAACGCATGTCTTCACTGAGAGCGGAAAGTCCGTGTTTACAGCATGTTTTGATTGTATACTTCACTATTACTGTGTCCTTATTAAGCACTGTCATTGGTATTTTTCTCCAGAGACTGCAGATTTCTTTATGATCCAGACATTAAAACGCAGCACTTTTTAGGCAAGTGTGTCTAATTTTAACTCTGTGTCATCTGGATTCCGGTCACATTAGATTTAAATCAGCCCTACTGTTAAATCCTGAAGTGCAGTCATCTTTAAACTGAAGTGGAGCCTCTTTAGATATGGATAGTGTGTATAAATCTAAAGACAAAGTTTATTGGTTTGCTGCACAGCTGCACTACGTGTTGGTGATATATAGAATGAATCAGCTTGTCTGGGTAGCTAGAAATGTAGAACTATACTATGTAAATTGTTGCACATGAATCGTAACTGTGATCTCTAAATACTATGTGAATGGCTTTTATAAAATTCTAACAGACGCATTAAACGCATTTTAAAGAAAGCATGAGAAACCAGCTACTTACATTCTCTTTGGTTAGGGTTAGGTTTAGGCATCAAAGCAACTTGTTTTGATTTGGGAAGAGATTTTGGTTTGGGATAAAATACAAGTAGGGATGCATCAGTCTGATAATGGATCAGATATCGTTCCAATACTGACCCAAAAAGTTGGATCGGACACAATAAGCGATGCAATCGGTGAAAATAAGCTGATTCATTCAGTTCAGTTCTATGCTGCTCTGTGTTTACTTAGCCACACCACAGCAACAACCTCAGTATTGGGAGATACTTAACCACAGCCAGGGTAATGGTGTTGGATTGGAAGTGGAAATAGCTGAGTTGGTGTATCCCTAGTTAGGAATGAAGTCATTCTCACTACTGCCACAAACACACGTCACAGGACCAACACTAGACCTGAGAATTCATTATCTTTAGGGTGCAGCTCAGTACCACAGGTCATGTAGCAATTGAAAGGCTGGTGTTTTGATCACTAGCTGCTCCAGTCTCCATACCAAACTATTCTTGAACTACATACTGAATCCCAAGTTGCTCCTGACGCATTCACCAGAGTGTCAATGCATGTAAATATCAGATAGAAAGACCTTTGACCAGGAAAAAGTGCTTGTGTGAATGTGTGCATGAATGGGTGAATGAGGCTTGTTGTATAAAGTGCTTTGAGTGCTCAAGTTGAGTAGAAAAGCTTTATATCAAAGGTATGTGACTCTTGGAATAGTATAGAAAGCTTTATATTATTAACATTTGACTGTACAATAGTGATGAAAGGGGCCCATCCCTATGTCACAGAGCAAAAGGCAGGGTGCTATATCACAGGGCTAACACATAGAGATAAGCAGCCATTCACATTTACATTCAAACCTATAGCTGGGTAACCTGACATGCATGTCTTTGGACTGTGAGAGGAATCCAGAGTGACACAGAGGTGACACTTGGCCTGTTGCCAACACTAAGCAGTGCACTAACGTGTGACCCATGTTGGATGACCATGATTTTCAAATACTTGAATAGTCACCAAGTAACAAACTGCCAGTCACAGGTCTACCACAACCATGCACAGTCACTGCAGAGGAATATGAGGTGGAGTGTGAAAACCAGTGGAATAGCCAGCTTTTGCAGCTAATTTATGGAGTTGTGAACACTTTTCTAAAAGAATAATTAGCTTTTTTCCCCACCCTACCAGCACTAAGTTGAGCGGCACTGAGCTGAACAAAAATTACCCTGTTATTACAAAATCAACACTTCCTCAAGAACTATTAAAAGTAAGGTTTAATTTGGCCTCCCCTTTTTAAAGAAATTCTTCGCAGTTCTCTAGAGCTGTGTGTGTGTGCGTGTGTGCATGTATCTGTGTGTGTGTGTGTGTTAAACTGTACTGGGATAATATGTGAAATGTGCAGTCTCCAGTATGTAATGACATCACTACTGCAATGAAAACCACAAAACACACAACACCCCCACTTTCCCTTTAGGACTCAGAATTGGCAAATTACTCTCTCTCTGAAAAGCAAAAGGAAAAATATCTTGCAGGTGACGACATGACATTTTAAAATCCATAAAAATGTGCTGCAGTCGCTGAACTGACTGACTTGTATAACACTGTATGTGGTACCAGAGTAGTCGTCTATAAGCCTTAAAAGTTTAAATACCAACAAGAAAGCCATTCTGAGTCTGCGTAATCAAAATGAATCTTCGGCGGACAGTAAAACAAACAAATCTGGAAATACTGTTTCAAAGATTTCAAACACCGGAAGGACTAACGTGCCTGAATAAGATTAGTCTGTGTTATTCATACTGGACAGAGGTAAACAGAAATATTTCTAAACTGAGGACAAGTGAGGCTTGTCACCACAAAACACTGACCATTAGTAATGGGCCGTGTGTGTGTGTGTGTGTGTGTGTGTGTGTGTGTGTGTGTGTGTGTGTGTGTGTGTGTGTGTGTGTGTGTGTGTGTGTGTGTGTGTGTGTGTGTGTGTGAGAAAAAGGGCTGACGTCTGTGTCAAGCACCGCAGTGAACTCATGACATATTTGTTCTTTGTTGGCCTCTCAGCTTTGAGAATGTAAACGGCAAAAAAAGAAAAAACAAAGTGCACTGTGGAACTTGTGTAATTACACAAACAGTGTCATCACATGCTTGTGACGAGGAACGGCCACAGATGTTAGAATAGAAGGATGGGGCCTTTCTTTTATATAATCATGCCACCTTTCATTTGTAAAGTTGCGTTGTGGTTGCCACCCATGGGTTTTGAAACCACATGTGACAAGTGACTCTTGGACTTTTTTAAAAAATATACTCAATAAATCAATAAAGTCATCAGGAGCCGAGGACACCAGAAGTCTCTTTACAAGCGCAAAGATCAGCCCCCTGGTGGCCATTAACTAGAATGCAGACGTTAAGACGTTCCCCCACTGATCTCACTTTTCAGAACTGGAAGCTACACATGTCCATCTTCATACTGCCTGGAAAAAAATATATACCAGTAGTACTGTGTACTATGTTTTAGTTTCTTTAATGTTTATGTGTTCTACTAGTTGCTGCGAGCTATGCTAGCCTCCACCATCTCTATCAATACGGTTGCTCTCTTTGTTAGCTTTGTTTGTTAGTTAGTCGTTAGTGCAGCCTTGAGAGATTAGCATTTTTACCGTCGCCATCTTGTTTTAAAACAAACAACAACAAAAACGCAATATAATGCTGTACTGTGAAATCACATATTCATTGGCTAACAAATGCCTTCACCAATCAGCATACCACAGGTAATCCTCCATTTAGAAATATATGACCAAAGTTTATAAAATAAAACATAATGTGACCACCAACCCATTAAGTGTTTACAAAGTTCAAAACAGAAAGCTATTTTCCCATAGACTTTTTGTCACCACAGCTATCGCCATCTGGTGGTCAAAAGGCACTTTCACATTAGCTTTTTTTTTTTCTAACCAGGAAGCTATGTCCATGTTTTATACCATCTATAGTTACACCTGAAAGTGTCTAGTTGGTTAACTGCTCAGCAACCTAAAACCTAGCGCGCTAGCAAGTCTTCAATATGCTAGGGCCACTTCCTGTATACTGTGCCATTTCCTTTTCCCCCTTAATACTTTGTTATCAGGGCTGTATTTTGTTTCATCATGGATGCATTATAGAAAACTGGATACAGACTCAAATTACTACTAATACTTATGCTCACGTGTTTTACCATAACTCTATATTTCAATGACATCACAAAAAACAACTATTATCTATTCAGCTCCAAGTCTGTTGCTATTAAAAGCCTTTAAGCTGATTCAGTCCAGAACATGCCTGTAGAAGCACTTACGACTTTTATTCAAACAAGGTAATAAAGCACAGAAATCTGAAAACAAAGATAAACACTGACATTTAGTCTTAATGGAGGAGGGTACAGGAACAGAGGGGGAGAAAAAAAACAGGAAAGGAAGGGAAGGGAACATCATGTGCAGAAAAGCTGAAAATAGAGAAGAAAAAGAGAAGAGACATTTCTTCAAGAATGTCTGACGGGGTCAAAAGGACTCTGCGATATCTGCCAGCGTTTAAAGTTGGCCTTAAAAGCCTCGAGGATAGACAAACATGAAGAAAAAACCTCTGCTGAGTTAGCAGGAAATGTAATAGTGTTTACAGCAGCCAATCAGATACACAGATAAAACGGAGCTGGAGTTAATGACCTGAGCTGGAATGTGCTCACAACCAACCTTTATCCATCTCAGAAATGTTATCTTTAAAGTTAATGCAATGCATGGACACAGACACAAAAAGCAAACGTCTCGAATTTTTTCAGTACTTTGAGGATGAGGAACAGTTTTAAAATAAAACAGAATGAGTGATAGTCCAAAATTCCTCTGCACCCTGGATAATAAGTTTTCAACCATGACAACAACACTTACACTCGCAGAACTACAACAAAAGACTTTCAACAGCTCCAAAGCGCAAACTGAATCTCTTAATTGAAGCCATGCCCTGATGTGTTCAACAGCTGTTCTTCTTTTTAATGTTTAGAGAGACTCTAATCTTAAACGACTATATATTTCATATTTACACAGACAGAGTTATAAATCCACCCTCGTGCCAAACATTTATGCTAGCATGATGTACTCGTTTATTAAGAAAGATATGTACACTTCTGCTTCTCGCTGGGTGGGGGTGGGGTGTTAAGTCACAACGCTCCCCTTCAAAGGGATTTATTTCAATTCTTTTCAAGTCGGGTTTCCGACATCTGTATGTCGACGTGAAATCAAAAGTTGGACTGGACGAGGATGAAAATATTTGGCATTTCCAGTTGCCAACTGGAGCAAAATGTCTGGCCTTGTTACAACTTAGCTGTTCAAACTCGGCCTACCTCACAAAAGTTCAGACAACAACAGCATCAGTGCTGTCATCGCATATCAAGCAAAACTAATGAGCAGTTAGGAGCCGTGATGTCACAGTTAATGCTTTGTATAACTATTTATTACTAAGATTTGTGAGACAAGAGTCGGGTTGCCTTGAAATCCCTCTGGGTTTTAAGGCATTCTGTTGTGTTTCTGGTTGTGACATCAAATTAATATATAATAGTGTCAGCTCTTCTTCTGTGGAATAAATGGAGTGTTTACTTTTGTCTACTTGGAAGTGTTGCAATGGCAGAGGCAGCTGAAATTTAAAAGAAAGAAAAAGTAAGACATGCAGTTCTGATGAAGAATGTCTGGCCAGTATGACTTTAAGGTTGTTCCCGTGGTCAAAATAAATTCATCCCTGCTTTGTGGACTGCCTACCTTAGTCAGCACCAATTAAAGCTTAGACATAGTAACAAAACAAAAACCTGGAAACCACCACAGTCCATTGTTAACTTTGGAAATGTCTTAAAACTAAATTCTTTTTAAAGGATAGTAGGGGTCAGCTCCTCAGGCTTCAAATGGCCCTCAAACTTTGGCATCTTTGGGACCTTAGTGAACACTTTCTTGATGACTTCAGGGGCTCAGTTGATAGTTTTAGGTCACACTAAGTAAAATATCAACTAGCAGATTATGGTAGTTATTGGGTGAGAATCATCAGACAGCCCACGATACAATGATATTGCAATACTTTTTGTTAATTTCACATTTTGTGACATGTTGAGTATTGTAATATCATATAAATCATATAAAAAGCAAATTATGTGCTCAAAGTTAAAAGCTGTCAACAGCTGTTCAATCCTTTTATCCAATAAGACAAAGTTATCTTACTTCAGTTATTTATTCTCCTGCAAAATGAGATAAGATGGAGTCAGTCTGCAATCTGCCATCTGTTTCTTATAATTGAGCAATTAACTGTGATAAATGGTCAAAAATCACATATCTGTTGCTCTTAAACATAAATTCATACTTAATTATCACATTTCTGCTCATCAACCCCCCAGCTCTATAGAGTTATAACCAGCATACTGTTCAAGTTGAGTCAAGCCCCCTCAGGTTTTGCTCGACATGGATACAGACTCATTCAGACTGACGGCAACATGCTGGCAATCTGTCTGCGCTTTACACCATTCCTCGTTCACCCAGTCATACAAGCACTTTTTTCTATGCTTAAGTTTTCTGTGTTTCCAGTTAGGGCTGCCACAAAACGATTATTTTGATAGTCGACTAGTCACCGATTATTTTTGCGATTAGTCAACTAATCAGATCATGCATCCATTGGACGTAAAACGTACAGCTTACTGCACCAGCATGCATCTGCTCTTATATAACTATCTTTAGCTTACAGCTTTAAGTGTTTAAGGTATGTGCTAACTAAAAATAAAGACAAGATGATATTTTATTAAATTTTAATGAAATCTGCAGATTGTTTCGGTGGAGTTTAATAAACTCAGCCGTCTGCTCCTTGCTATCTAAAATATAACAGGACACCGGAGTATTTTCTCGAGCATCTCACACTTCTGATAATCAGTTGTCTGCTTGACGTTTATTCAGCAGTGTAAAAACTATAACTTTAATCTCAGCCAAACCGATTTACTCAGGAACAAATAAAATACTGAAAAAAGCCAAACAATAACATTTTTAAGTTAACTAAGTGACTTATATATCATGTTTAACCTGAGTAGCGAAAGACGGCGGTGGGTTTGAAAACGATTTGCCGGGAGTCCAGTGTTCTCACCGGCTCTAGTGAGCCTTGAACCCCGGCTAGCTATCGAGCAGATATTTCAAGTTTACACAGCTACATTCTCGCCTGAAAATATGTTAAACGTTTATTTTGTGACCCAGAAAGAATAATAAGAGTAATATTAAAACTAAGTAGCTGCCGCCATTGTTGGAAACAGAGCAGGGCCGCGCTATAAATTCTGGGATAGGTTGGGCCACGAAGTATACACCCGACCCATCCTTCAAATCTGGGGAAATGAAGGACGCATTTGTGGGCCGCATTTGTCGGAGTCTTCGAATTTATACAGTCTTCGTCGTGTCGCTGTAACGTAATCGGCCTACAAATGCGGGCACAGGAGGATGCGGTTCCTGAATTTGGACACAGCTACGATACCGGACACTGCTCCTTCTTCTTCTTCGGGGTTTGACGGCAGCTGGCATCCTTGTACATGCAGTGCTGCCATCTTCTGTTTCAGTCCGTTATTACACTCTTAAATCCTACTACTTATTCCTGCGTCTTTTGGGATCTTACAAAGCTTCAAACGATTTTGATAGTCGACGTAATCGTGACTAGTCGACTAATCGTGGCAGCCCTATTTATGGCAAACATTCACACATGTTCACACTCCGATAGATGTATCAGAGAGCCAGTGACTGAGACTACGTCCACACTAGCCTGGATAGATTTGAAAACGGCATTTTAGTCTGAAAACCCTCTGCGTCCACACTAGCGTTTTCAGTCGTTTTCACAGAGTTGTGCGTCCACATTGAATCGGCCGAAAACGTTTACGTTCCAGTACTGCGCATGCGTGAAGCGCAAAAAGATTCGGCCTGCCTCATTTCTGTCTGCCGTTTATTTACTTTACTCATTGAAACATTGCGGCAAAAGGTCGAAGAAAAGCACCGAGTTTTTTAAATGGACTAACAATGAGGTGGAGTTGTTGCTGCGAGTAACACAAAAGTACAAAGTTGCAAAAAGCAAGTGAGAATTAAATAATTTGAAGAAAAGCTATCTGGAGCATGTACAAACTGATATTAATCTTTAATAGGGCTGTCAAAATTGAGAGCAAACAAAACAACTGCTGTGTAATGCCCCCCGCTATCTTTGTTTAATTGGTCACATGACTGCATCACATGACTAAAATGCATCATCGTTTTCAAAAGTCTGCGTTTTCGAGTGTCCACACTGCAACGGGACAGCTCCGTTTTGAAATGTATGCATTTTCGAGAGTGTTTTCAAAACGCTGCGTTTTTCCTTGGGAAAAACGCCATCTCGGTGTGGACGGGAGGCCAAAACGGAGAGAAAACGATGCGTTTTCAAACAAAAACGCATTAATGTGGACGTAGCCTGAACCACCAACCTGCTCTACCTCCTGAGCTGCAGCCACCCCAGCACCCGAAGTTGTAATCGGTTGCAGAATGTGGAAAAAAAAAAAATCAATATAATAAGCCGCAGATTGTATACTTTTGTTGTCATACATGCAGTAGTAGATTTCACACATGAACTTTGGCTGATATTTGGAGAATGAGGTCAGAGCATTTTCCAAAGTTGTCTTTTGTGAAATGTAACGCACAGCAAGACGGTGCACTCAAGACGTGTTAGCGCCATAGATGTGCGTTGGCCTAGGTGTGTCTCTGCAAACACAACGAGTCACAACAGAGAAATAGACAGACAAAGGGAGTTTATCTCCCACTTGACAGCCTGTAAGAGAATGACCAAATCATCAAAGAATGAAGCCTACTGTCATCCATAATTAGTGCACATAAGTAGAAGGATATCAGGTAAAACAGTATAAAGCTATAACATTTGTCAAGTTCTTAAACTCTTTGTTGAACATCATTTTTCCGTTTGTTTTTTTCCCAAGTGGAATATATTGAAACAGTAACAGTAGGCTAATAAGATACATTGGCAAACCAATACTTAGATCTAGACAAGTTAACTTGGGCTGACGGAATTTCCGATCTCTATTAGTGGAGCAGAAAATTAAGAGACTTATATGAAGAATGACACCTTTGAACTAAAAACTTTTATAAAAGACAGAACGATAAAGAAGAAAAAGGAGGATTACATGTTAGCTAGTGGCACGTCAGCTGTACTTTAGCTGGATTTGATGTAGAAATTGTAATGCAGCTTTATAGACGGGGCAAAAACACCATTCTCCGAGCTAACTGGTGTATCTTATTCCAAGCACAGCCGAACTATGAACAAATACAGATGGCAATGGCTTTTAGTTTCCATTTATTCATGACAATGCAAGCAAAAAAAGGCAAGAAAACAGAATGCAACCTACACCGAGTAAGAGTTTGTTGCGAACAGGTAGAGACCCAAAAACATCACATTTATTATTTCAGATTAATTTTACATACCGAGATAGAGACACAGACAGACCAGAGCTTTTAGAGGGCAAGGTGAGCCACCCAAGCAGCCAGGACAGGCAGGCAGAGGCAGAGCAGGCCATCTAATCCGCATTTCAATCCATGCTCCTAAGGTCTCCATGTCAAAGTGACCTTGGGCAAGATACTGAACCCTAAAATGCCTCTGAGACATCCATCATAGTGGAATGTGTCCATAATAGTTAGGAAGCTCACAAAGTCAAAGGATGAAGCACTGTATGAATGTGTGTGTGACTGGGTGAATGACTTTTATTAAAAAGTGCCTTAAGTGCTCACTTAGAGTAGTGAGCACTCAAGGCTTTGATTAAAGGATCGTTGCTACCAAGTGGCTCTAATTTTCAGGAGTTTTTGGAAAAAAGTTACAATTTGGAAAAAGATATAGTATAATTTAGATTTTTGTACAGTTGCATGTTCCACTCGAGTTGTAGCGTGCTCTCTCCTCTGTAATGTAATCACTGGTTAGGCAGTGGTACAAACAGAATAGCAGTGCTTGATAAATTCATAAATGGGTAACTCTGCAAAAACAAAGGGAGAGGAAGGAGACACAGAGACTCATTGGGTACTTCCAGCATGAAGAGAAAGTATTGGTTATATTTGCCAGTGGGAGCACCGAATCATGTTTAGCCTCCTTCAGATACAGCAGTGCAAACAATGACTCAGCCTAACTAGATTTATGGACATAGGTGATGTCAGATGAACAGGTAAAAACAGCACTGAGTAGAAGCCTAAAGAAAATATCACAGAAATGTGTGATAATGATATTTCTGACACCCAATATTACACATTACATATTAAACTGTATTACACACAATACACCATTTGCTCTTCCATTTGGAGAGCAACTAGCTAGTGCTCTAGCTAGTCTTTCAGCCAAGCTTGGTTGTTATTCGTGTGCTTTTGGGTCATATATCATTAGCTGCTAGCAACAGTACTAGCTAGTGCTGTAGCTAGTACTCTAGCTAGTCTTTCAGCCATGCTTGGTTGAGTTATTTGTATGCGTTTGGGTCATACATCATTAGCTGATAGCAACAGTACTAGCTAGTGCTGTAGCTAGTACTCTAGCTAGTCTTTCAGCCAATGTCGGTTGAGTTACTTGTGTGCTTTTGGGTCATACATCTTAACTGCTAGCAACTCTTCCATCAAAGTCTCATTGTACTCTACAGTATGTTTATGACTCAAGCGGTTAAACATGTTTGGTATTTCCACCTTTAGCGGGGACAGTTTTCTTGCATATTTTGGAAAGCATTGCGATGTGCTGGAAATTGTTGAAGTAGTTCCAGTTTTACTAAATCATCATCAGAGGATGACACACAGCTCTCAATGTCAAACATTTCTGGGCTTGTATAATTTTTTTTTATTTTATTTTTATTTTATTTTTTAAATGAACATAAACGCATGGCATAGCTATACAGTGACATCACAGTAAAATGTATACCAGTTATCCTTGACAATATATGGAAAAGCCCCAGTATTAAATATAAACCTTCGTCTTGTTCTTAGTTTATCAAAAATAGTAAACAGGAACAGTAAGCCAATTTCACACTAGCCAACATAACAGTGGGCCACCCCTTGTTTCCAGGTTGAAACCCTATAAAGAACACTGTCATCCTATTTTCAAGTTTAAGCCGTTGCAATAATAAAACATTTAAAAATCATTCATCTCTCTCTGATATGGCAAAGCAGCAGTAAGTTATAAACAACACAGGATCTAATAGTGAGGCTACCACCAATGTGTGCACTCTGGCTAAGCAACGGGAACTAAATTCACTTAACTAAACTTAAGTGAAGTAGATATGAGGAAGTTTTTCTGCCTGTCAGGTCTGAAAGTTGGAAGTTTGACTAAAAGTTGACTCCGCTTGTGGGGTAAATTATTACTCCAGTGAAGTGGAACTGGTCATAAACAGAGCAATAAGCAAATATTATAACTTACGACTAAGGAGGGGAAAAACGTATTGTTACAGTTCTCGTGCAACTTGCCCAGCACCATCAATCGTTTACCAGACTTTTAAAAAAATAAATAAATTAAAACAGAAAACACTGCACATATGTTATAGCTCTACAATTCAATCTGCTCTTACCCATGCTTGACAGTGTGACCAGCTGTGTGGTTTTCCATGTGTCACAGCAGGAAAAGTACAGATGCCAATAAAATGGTTGCATCTAGGTGAGCTTTTCAGTGTCTTGGTAGAGTGCACACTAGGACACTGGCCAGTCTTACTGGGATATTCGACTGGTACTGGTGCGATTTCTAGATCAGTCGTAAGTAACATTTACTCTAAATTTATAACTCTAACACCAGTGTCTTCCTGCCAAGTTGAAACTTGATTATGGCACATTTGCAGTAAACTTATGCTGATCAATGTGCCGAAGCAGAAGACTCAGCCTTTGTAGCTACACACTAACACGCCAAGTTTAAACTTGAGAAGCCAGCCTGGCTAGCACACCCTCCTTGGTATTCTGAATTATGGAATATCTGTAGAGCATAATTTTCACTTTTTGACAGAGAGGTCTCAAACTTTATTGCTATTACGCTCACAGTTAGCGGTCACGCTGTGTGCTGTTAAACACGGTGCCAATCTTTTCCATATAAGCTAATTTCACTTGTAACTTGTGCCTTTTTTTGGACTAAGGCTGCAGAATTTGTGCTTCTCTGGGAGAAGAAAGGAGGCGGCACTGGTAAAAACTGAGGACTCTGAGACATCTGTGATCTCCTTCAGTGTGAAACAACATTGCACTGGGCCAGCACAGACAGGAATGCAGAAGCATGTGGATAAGCTGTGTGTGTGAAGCCAAGGTGCTAGCCTTTGTCAAGATTTATGAGTGAGCAAACGGCAGCAAAACACCTTTGCTCTCCAGAGTCACTACAGTCAGAAAAGGGAACTATAATCGGCCAAATTACAACTGCCATAACTTGTCCACTGTATGCTAACGAAATCCAAGGCTAATTGCACAGACTGCTGTTTGTGCACCTGCAGAAAACGCTGCCTTTGGCTTTGGGCTTTCACCAACATATGGAATGTTAATCCTCGACAGATTTGTCAGATCATATTAACGCCGTACATGCTCCTGGTCAAGTCTTTGGATATTAACCAAAGAGCTGTGTGATTGTCTTATAAGTACTAGAACTAAAAGTTAGATGGCTGTGTGTTATCTGCTCAAATCAACAGGGCATTTGGCACACACATTTCCCCGGAGCTGGAAAGCAAAATATCTTTTCATTCAAAAATGCGCATGCAAGAGCCTGCATGTGGTTTTGTTATGCGTTGCCATATGGAGGACAACTAACCTCTTGCCCTGCTAAAGGCGTCCCAGGGTAGCTAGTTCATTCTCAAACTGCATAATGATCTGGTGTGGATCACAGCAGGTTTTATCCAACTACAAGCAGCTGCTAAAGGAGCAAAAAGACAAAAAGTCCACTCCTTTTAAAAAAAATAAAATAAAAATACAAACTGAACAGCTCAGTTTTACAACTGAACGGTGATCGTGGCCTTACTTTGCTCTACATGTCATTCTCGGGTGATGCAGATCCCGATTTCATGCAGAGCCAACACCCCTGATCTCATCTTACAAAACATGTGACCGGATCATCTGGTCCGATACCCTCGCTGTGGAGCGCGTTGGTTTCACTCTATTGTGTTTTCTTTTTATACGTATTGAACACCTGAAGAGTGGCTTTTGTGTAAGATCAGTGCAGTGATTGTCGCCAGGTACAGAATCTACAGAACATGATCTCTACCCAAATTCTCACAGACACTGGACACAAAAAAAAAAAAAAAAAAAAAAAAAAATCACACATGTAATATTTAAGACCTGATGAACGCTGAGGGAGCACAATGACTCCAATCATTCAAAGTGAAGGAGCGAAGTCAATTTCAGAGGCCAGGATGACTAACAAGCAAGTGATTGTAAAAGGCATCCCAACTGTAGCTGGGAGTGCTTAGATCCGCCTCACACAAAACCCTCAGAAGGCCTTTATTGTCCAACAATGCAATGTTATTTACTCTTCACATCAAGACTTTCAATTGTATTCAAATGAGATCAAGGTCTAACTAAGGGATTTGTTTTGGCAGATGTTCAAAGCACAGCGGTATGCACCGTTAGGAGATCAAGCATTTGAAACCAGGATAGATTTACCTTCTCTTGTATCTAAGCCAAGGAAACTTCCCAGTCAGAGAGTTCTGATATGGGCAGATGTGGGACAAGGGGAAAAAGATGTAAAGAAGGATAGCGAAACGTAGTTGAAGCATGTGCGGCAGCTTTGGCTGCAGACTGATTTCAAGGCAGAAACCAAAAGTGAATGTCTGTTCAATTCAGATAAAAACACAAATGGAGCACACCCTCAGATTTTCCTGACACTGCCCAAAACCTTCTCCTCACGCAACCCTCGTGGCCCGCTTGCCCACCACCAGTTAAAATTCCTGGAGTTCACATCCTGACACGGATCACAGTTAAAAATCAGCTCCTGTAGACCTCAGCGAAGGCAGGCAGGGAATAAAGAAAAAGCCATAAGGGATGAAGGAGGAGGAGTGCACCGGAAAAGGTCGACCTCAGATCTCTGTGTTCCGACTGTTGCCACAGCTGTATCTGGTTCAGCAGAACACAAGTCACATCAAGGGGAGTTATGTGGACCGGCAGGGAAGACTCAGCAGAGGGAAAAGGGTCTCTGCCTGAACAAAATACAGTGTCCTACAGTATTTATCACCTCCTGGCTAGGGGTGAGAACTATTTGTAGACACTGCTGCCAAATCAAACTTTTTATGTAGATTCCAACATCATGCTTTTATTACAACAGTGTTTCCTCACACGCAGACTTTACTGGGGTGGGCAGCCCAGTTATATCAGCAGCAGCAGCCCAAGGATACAAGGCAAATAATTTTAACATATAATTTTGTTTGTCAGCGACACCTACCCACAATCCATTTGCGAGTCGACAGGCTCCTCGCTTTTATTTTGAAAGGTTAGTCGCTGCTGACCAGCAGGCAAGCTGGTTGCCAGGTTTCTGTTGTAGTGGTCATGTTATAAATTAGCTGCTTCTACAGATAGGATCCTATCCCCTGAGTGTGCATACTCAGATGTCTGGTAGTCGAAGGTCTGCTAAAAGCTGGAGGGGAACTTTACCCATTAGGGAACTGGCACATGTGCTGCTACACGAGCTCAATGATCCTGCAAAAGAGTAGAGGAACTACTGTACTACTTACTACTGCATCTACAGCTGTAGAACAGGATGGTAACACTGGCATTTGTTCCGCAAGAGTCTCACTAAAGAAGCAGCATTATATTGTTTCATTATTGTCATGTAGCATTTAGTGAATACATTATTTGCCTTTTCAAAAGGTATTATTTAAAAAACTTGGGCAAGCCTTCACCCTGCAGGAGCTGTACATACGTAGATGAACACACATGGGTACGCACAGATGCCACAAACACAAATAAAATCTGAATTTGTTGGAAACTGTGTGGTTTAAATAATCCAGGCTTAATGTTGAGTGCTAAACAAAAACATCTTACCTGAAATGGTCAATCACCCCCATTCAGGTATTCCACATGAACTTATAGTATCAAAAGAGCAAATGAACGCCAGGCCTAACAACTTTGATTCTTTGGAGTAAACACGGTTTTCTTCTATTTATTCTGTTTACTATATTGTCTATTAGTGGAGGTGAATGGATTATAAATTTCAATATCAGAGGCCGACCAATCTCAATACATAACACTGAAACTATCTGCATGACCTGATACTCTGAGGTTGAAAGGTTCCCCGTGTTTGTTTGTTTTGTTTTTTCTTTTTTTTTGGGGGGGGTGTCTTGGTGGACTGGCCCTTTAATTTCATTCAGACGGCTCACATTTTCTCTTTTGTTCCTGGGTGGAGTGCTTTCGTATAACTAGCTGTATTGTAACACGAATGACCTCTGCGATAATACGCACCAGCTGTTTGAAGGGAGATAATAACATTTACCAACAGCGTTCCTCCTTCCTCACTGGTAGCAGCCCCTTCCTTCCTCCTGAACAAACTCCAATCGGTTGATGTGTTGTTTATTTGAGAGCTGACACAGAATGCTGATTTATCTGTGCTCTGCTCGGGCGTAAAACTTTACAAGCTCCAAGTTTACCAGAACTCCATGTAGGATTAAGAAAATTAGGCATCACAAACAGAAAATTGCATATGCAAATAAGGAGCAGCACAGTTACAAAACAATGGTGCGTTTCATGATTTCAGGTCAATAAATGTACTCGTTGCACACTTCTATGCTAATATCCAACGGCATCGTTTTTGAAAACTTGTGCAAAGGGTAATGTGTATTTCACATTTTCAACAGAAGCAATAATATACTAAAAACTATATACTAGTGCATACAGTACTGTGAAAAAATCTTAAACCACAAAAATAGTATGTGCACCAACCATTTTTAAGGAAGGAACACATCGAGAAAAAGCAAAGGTATGCCAAATTAGAACTGAACTGAAAGTCCGTGGGAACAGGTTTTATGGAGGGATGAAACCAGATTTGAAATCTCTGATTAAAGAGAGAGACATAACAGAGAGCCATCTGTAAAACACGGCAGAGGCTCTGTAATGGTTTGTAGCCGTGTTTTAGCCAGTGGTGTTAGGTATCTTGTCAAAACCAAAGGAAAGGCAAACACACCAAAGGACCATTAGAGTTTGAGTCGCCATTTAAAAGCATCTAATTAGCAATTAATTCATTTTTCAGCATGTCAACAATCCCAAACACACTAAACACACCTCAGCTATACTGAAGTAGATTGAGAGCAAAAGGTAGGCAACATGCAAAGAACTGTTTTGAATATGCTTCAAGAAGTCTGGAGAACTATTCCTGAAGACTGGTAAATTACAACGAAGGTTGAGGGTTAGGCGTTCATTTTTGATGGTTAGGGTTAGAGTAGGCTAGGGAAAGCGTTATATCAATTCAATGTCTTAACTAAGAGATAAAAAAGTGTGTGTGTGTGTGTGTGTGTGTGTGTGTGTGTGTGTGTCAGCACTAATTTGTTAGTTAAAACCTGGAAAACGAACCAAAATACTGTAACACTAGCTTGACAACCTACCAGATAACATGCCTCTTATAGTGACTACACTGACTACATAGACCACTTCTTGTCAATGACAACCAAGTAAACATGGCTGACTGTTGTACCATTAAATTATTACACTAATCTGTTGTTTTTATTTTTTCACTGATGAAAAAAAAAAAAAAAAAAAAAAAAAAAAGCAGTAAATCCTCTCAATTAAGAAACTCAAACTGAAGAATATCTGGCATTTTTCCACATAAAATTACTAAAACGATTCTTATTACTGCATCCGTCAAAAAATAAATAAATAAACAACTTAATATTCACCCCTCAGTGAAAAATATAACAGACTAACACTATGATTTACTCTTGGGCTCAGGTGTTGTGTATCTGCGTGTCTGTGTCTGTCATGAGGGAAGGGGAGCTATGGAAGGCCTGCCCTCGTCTGCCATCCATAACAAAATAAACTGCACGGCTTGAGCAACAAAACATGATTGTGGGCTGTCAGCTCACCATGTTCCTATTAGCAGACACTTTGTATATTATTCCTAACAGTTAGCAAAATGAAACGCTTTCTTGTTGCAGCTGATGCTGGCTCTCTGATTGCTGATGGATAAGTCACAAAATTTAGGTTAACAAAATGACATCTTGAACCAATTAATCCTTTACCCTTCAGCACAGCTTTCTGATAAATTCAAATTGTAAATGACATGACAGAAAAGCTGATTATGTGGCCCAGTGTGTGGATTTGTTTGTTTGAACAACCGTATTGATAATTGTACCCAGCATATGGATGCAATTATCATTACGATTTTTGACTCCTGTGGCATTTGTTTTGCTTTTTTTTCGTGCACAGATTCATCAGAAAATTCTCTGATACGTTAAAATTTCTCAGGCTCACCTTTCTGTAGATGAATGATGTCGGGGAAGTTGGCGAGCAGGCCTTGATAGAGCGACAACTTATCCAGCATGTGGAAGAGGTCATACTTAGGTTGCTCTGCAAACATCTCTCCAATGTTCTCATAGGTGCGGCCAGTATGGGAGATGGCATTGTTGAGTCCATCTGACCTATAGGGAGGGTCCAACGTGAATGCGTGGCTGATAGACTGGAAGGCATTTCCAAGACGCTGGAACTCTTTCCTGAATCCACCCAGGTGTTTGCGCACCAGCTCCGAGGCGACGTGTGTCAGCTGCATCACGCTGTCGTCCATCTTCCTGGCAAAGGCCTTGAAGTTGTCGACCCGTTCCTCGACGTCCTGAAGGTCCTGGTGCTCTTTGGGGATTTGAAGGGTTAGCATGAAGTGCGCGCCCACCATCTCGTCCTTCTCCGCCCTTCTCTTGCCCAATTTCCACTGCTTGTCATCGGCACACATGAGAAAGTGCTCAAAGCCTTCATACTGGGAAAGGACTGGGTGACTGGTCATGTGGTTCATCCACAGTATCAGTCGCCTCTTGCGCTTCTCAATGAAGTCTTCCTCGAATCGCCCCGTGGCCTGCTTCTCGGGCAGGTGAGGCACAGAGATCACAGTGAACTTGTGAAGCAGGCGGTTGTACAGCCAGTCAAAGTGTTTGTAACGTCTGTAGACGGGACGCCCTGTGTGACTTGGTGTCACCCGGTACGAAATGTAGGTCTTGATGCCCTTGAACTTTGTCTGTTTGGTGGGATCCTCAATGGAGCAGGAGAAAGGCTTTGGATTCTCCTTCCACCGGGGCCCCAGGGGACCCATGTCAATGGAGTAAGTCTCAGCTATCTTTGCCATCATGGGGACATCACCCAACACAAATGCCTCTACCCCTGAGCGGACAAAGCTGGAAAATCTGTTCAAGTTCCTGCCCACCATACTGCCCTTCCTAGAACTGGTGATACTATCTTGTCTGGATGCCGGCTTGGGTCGATAGTGCACATTGGGATTGTTGGTCATCGGGTTCTCAGGGGCATGTCCATTGGCTCCAGGATTCCTGGTGTGATCAGCATCATCCACAACAGTGGACCTGTCATCCCAGTCATCCCAGTCGTCATAATCGTCATCGTCATAATCATTTTGTGGATAATGGAGCGAGGTGTTTGGAGTGGAGAAGTCCTTTCCTAAAGAGCCCGCTGGGCTTATGGAGCAGTCGGTCACATTAGAGTTGGAGCGACTGCGTATAATTTCCACATAAGATGCAGGGAAGATACCCCTCTCCCCTCGGCTGTTTTCCCCCTGAAACCAGCCGTCCACTGAGTTCTCGTCAAAGATAATCAGTTCCTCATTCTCCTGGATGCTAATCTCCCCATTGTTTTCGCTTAAAAAAGTATAGAGGGCTTTGGCTTTCACTGACATCTTTGATTACTCCCGTGGCTGCAAAACCAGAGAATTCTACATGCACATAGTGCTTAGATTATATCGATGCTGCTGTCTCGGTGCATGCCACATTGGAAACATTTGACACTAGCTCACTGTAATATTTAAACTCATATCAAATGGCATCGCAGCTGTTCGATCGTGTGTGCCACAGCACAATATGACCTATGTAAATTTAATGATCTGACACTAAATAAACACAGAGCTTGTCAAAAGTTACATAAAACTATTACTTCTATCTGCCAAAAATAAAAAAGTCTGAAACAGGCCTAGGGTAACAATTAGTATACTCAGCCCATTGAGGCTGTTGATCTATTATTGCATTATACTAGCAGGTCTAACAAGAACTTTAAGCTACAAAAGATCTGTAACACAATAGGCCTCTCAATACAGAAGGACCCCGTGCCTCCTTTCTCATCACAAACACAACAGGTTCAAAACCAAAAGTGTTTTCACCGAAGAGCTCCTCCAAGCGCCGACGGTCGTTTTAAAATCCTCTCAAAGTGGGCTTCAGCCTCGCTGTAAACTTATTGTACAATTGTGTCTCATTACCGAGCTTTAAAACCATCCGTGATGGGACTACTTCCAGGACAAAGTGGCCCGGTGTGAAGGAAAAACAGATGGATGAGTAATGGTATCCCTGTGCATTTTTAAACGCCGCATTCCCTCACACTGAAACTTGCTGCGTGTTCCTTGTAAACAGGTTCCTGCGCATCTTCAGTCGATCCTTTTTGGATTCAGCAAAAGCAACAAAGCAGAAAACGGCCAAAAAACAATCCGCGCCCACAAAGTATCAGCACACGCCACGAGCCGCTGCTATTTCTTGGAGTTTATTCCTTTGCGAGCGGCAACAAAGTAACTCTTTCCATGACGTGCGGTCAGACAATTGAAGGCAACTTCGCCTTTTTTTTTTCATCAGCTCCTTTATATTGTTTGGAAGAGGCGGAACAGGCTCAACGCCGCCCCCTCCAGGAGGGAAGGAGCATTACATACACAGAAGATTACAACATCCAAGCACAATTTATGTCATGGGTTACCAGGAATATTATAGTTTTGTATTTTCGAGTTTAGTTTGTTTGTTTTGGGTTTTTTGTTTTGTTTATTCTTGTATATTTTTTCTTGAATAATGAAAATAAATACCAGGTTTCTGAAAATAATGGAAAAACTATGAACTCAGAAAGCCAACTTAAATTTTAAAAAGTATAAAAAAGAATAATAAATTATACTTTACACTATACTTAAGCTTAATGTTGGCGATAATTACGATTTAGTGTATTATTGTTATTGCAGTGATGCTTACTACTATTAAATATAGTCTTTATAATTTAGGAAACTTACTTCCTATTGGCTACCACAATAACGCTGACATGGTATATATTTCAAAGCTTCAACAAATTCTTAGACATAAGGTGTTAGACTGTCCAACCGAGCAACAATATAGCCGTGATAGTCTCATTTAAGTGCTGCGTTTAAACTGAATTTATATACAGTACATGTTTATGTGGCCTCCATTATACTTTTTAACTCCCCTACATTTAAACTTTGTTGTTTTTACCCTACTTTATTTATTTAACACGTATAGCACCGCCAAATTTGCTAGGATAACTTTGAGAGTGTTTTGTTTTTTGTGTTTTGTAATAGTTCCGCATAAGTTACCGATATCATTTCTATCGTGTGAAAAAACAAACTCCGGGTTAGGTTGAGCTTTTTTGTCGGCCAACTGAAAAACGCCACCCGGCAAAAATGATGACAGCGTGACGTTTCGGCAGCATCCTCCCTGAATGTCGAAGGTATCTGTTTACGCTAGCTTTGTGAAAACTAACATCTCATAAAGTTTACTGCATAGCGTTTGAGTCCAGTATTTGTGTATAGTTTGTACGAAAGCACGTTTTTGTTGCAAAACGCGCTAGGGTCAGAGTTCCTAACTGCTAGCATAGTTAGCAACCACAGCATGCTAGCAGGTTTAGCGCGATGCAATGCTAGCAGCTAAGCTATGTGACTGGCCAGTTGTAGTAGTCCGTAATAGGAGGCTTTTCTGGGCTTTTTCCGCGAAGTACAATCTAGACAGATGCCCCACTAGACCAGGGCGTTTGGTGCTTGATTATATTGGTATTACCTGTGCAATATTAAGCTTAAAATAAAATTTAAAAAAATCCCGTCAATCAGCACATGTTTGTCCTAGTTGAGTGTGTAAATGATGTACAAGCAAAGTCACTCGTACCCGCACTTTCTATAGACTATATTTGATTTAGAGTACATACAGGATGATCCTTAGCTCTCGGTGATCGTGGGGGGCAAATTGGACTGGATGTTAACATTGCTACTAAAGCTGGTTTATGAAGGTCAAATAATCGGCCATGACATACTTAATTTGTAGAAATTAGCTGATGAATTATTAAGGATGTACAGATTATGAAGAAGTATTCACAAGTAGTCACGTCATTATTAAGATCATGAATATGTAAAACGATTACTCATGGGCTTTGGAAAAATAAGAGTTTAATTTGGAAACGAAATCCCCAAACTTTAATTATAAATACGTTAAAGTGTTATGTGTGAAGTCAACTAAATCTGCCACTGCGTGGTGGGGAGTTGGACTGAGATCTGTGGTCTGGTGATATTTTTAAAAAGCAGCTACAAATTCGTCTTTACAAACTTGCTTATGGGTAACTGTATGTTGTTTTATTTTTGGCATTTTGTTATGAAGCACTTTTTGATATTTACCTTGAAAGGTGCTGTAGAAAAATGTTTTAATTTACTTTAACTTTACTTTTATGTTGAGGCCAAATAATGTGCCAAAAGGCAAAACAACCGTGACCATAAATAGAAAGTGGGACACTAGTCATATTATTTCATATAGTTTTAATAAGTTGCTACAATCCAACATTGTAATTTAAATGAACATTCAGTGATAGGTAGATGTGTCCCTTTTTCAAGGGAAATCAAGACATCGAAACTCTTTCCGCTCTTTATCACACTATCTTTGAACACATGCTGATAGGCCTGAATCATTAAATATGGCTTAAATTTAAATGCGCAACCAAACTGTCAGAAGATATCTGCTTAATTAAAAGCACATAAACACTGGTGCATCTCAACAAACACTGAGCATTAGAATATAATGACTACCTTGAAGTACATATTGTTAATCTTTCAAGCTAACCCGTACAAGAGCTCTAGCACACAGAAACAGATAAGCCACTGGGTTGCCTGTAGTCTTAATTCTGAGACCTATTAACCACTCTTCCTTATAATATAAAATAAGTACTGGTGTGTTGATTTTCAGTGCCCCCATGGATGACCTGACCCAAGCCCTCTCGGCCAGCTTTGCTGTGTCCAAGGAGCCCAACAGTACAGCCTGCCCCCACCCTCGGCTGGCCCAGTACAAAAGCAAGTACAGTGTGCTGGAGCAGAGTGAGCGACGGCAGCGTTTTCTTGATTGGCAAAAAAGGTAATCATCCAGCTCATTATTTAGCATCTACATAGTCTTACCTGACAGTTTATTAGGTACATATTTCCTGGACCCTCTTTGATATTCCGAACTGCTTTAATTCCTCATGGCACAGATTCAACAAGGTACTGCAAACAGTCCTCAGAGATTTTGCTCAACACTAACATGATTGTGTCACACAGTTGCTCCAGATTTGTCGGCTTTGTCCAGGAGACAAATCCTCTTCACCACTGTGAAGGTCATTTGAGTACAGTGAACTCGTCATGCTCAAGAAACCAGTTTGAGATGATTCTTTATGACATGATGTGTTACCTTGCACTGTGTCATCAGAAAATGAGTAAACTGTGGCCATAAAGGGATGAACATATTCATCAAGAACACTCAGGCAAGCTGTGGCGTTTTACATGCATCAGTTGGCGCTAAGGGGGAAGGAGCGTGTCAACAAATATCCCCCATACCATCACAGCCCCAACTCAACTCAGATTTATTTATAAAGCTTGTTTTGGTAAATGTAAAGCATGGGACACTTCCAAGCATCTGATCAGCTCACCAGAGGGACCTGGAAGCTGAATCGGGTTGTAAGAGGTCAGAGATGTAGGAAAGAGCCAAACCATGAATGGCTTTTCTTGAACTCCATTCAAATCCTCACTGGCAACCAGTGGAGATAAGCTAAAACAGGTGTAAAACACTATATGTTTACACTGCGCCATGCAAAAGCATCCCAGTGACTCTTTTTCCATTTCTTATTTTAGTAAAAGGTTAAACTATGTCAACCATGCACGGCGTCTGGCTGATGGGGATTGGACAGGGGCAGACAGTGATGGGGAGGAAGATATGGAGAAACAGGAGAAGGGAGAACGAGCACAGGATGGCAACACAGAAGAGGAGGAGATGGAGATCGAGAGGAGGAAGCTGCCAAAACATTATGCAAACCAGGTCAGTGTTTGATGCATGGACATTGCTTCCATTCTGTGTGAAGTTTTGTTGTATTCCTGTCTTTTCCAGCAGAGGGCGCTTGAGTCCTAAAGTTACACCTCTGGTCTGGAGAATAGAGCAGCCAGATCCCAACAAACAAAGCATGGAAAAAAGAGTTTGTTTGTGTGGGAAAGTTTTTATTTCCGAGTCTGAAAGAAAAGTGTCTTTTTTGGTGTACTAACTTCTGAATACTAAAGCTAGCTAAAATGTGGCATGACAGTCTATTATAAAGTGGGGCTCCTGGTCACCAAACATGAAACTCTGTAATAACTCACACTGTTGTGTTCATTTTCATTGTCATTCTTGTAGGCTTAAATAAAGTATTGATGAAGGTGATATGTCCCTTTTCCTCGTCAGCTCATGCTATCAGAGTGGCTAGTGGATGTACCATCAGAGCTGGACACTGATTGGCTGATGGTGGTCTCTCCTGTGGGCAAAAGATCTCTGATTGTTGCCTCTAAGGTAGGAGCCGTTCTTCTTTTCTTTGCCTCCATGTTGATGCCTGTTTCTGAATTTCAGAATCTAGCGAGTAACTTTAAAGGCATCTCTTTAAACATTCCTTTTTTGTAGTCACTATTCACAGCGATGACTGAAACAGAAGGCTTACTGATTTCTGAATTTTTGAATCATCAGATTGTCATCTTCCAGTCCTGATCAAAAGTCGTATCAGTCTTTGAAAAACAGCAGTCAGTATTTCCTGCAGTTTGAGTGCAGTGCTAAAGTGAGTGTGTTTGGAGAGGATTGTTGTACTTTGCATCTGTTGCTTTTTATTTCAACGCTGCCTTCGTGGTATTGCAGAGGACGATGTGGATTGTGTCTGTGTTTGAAATGAGCCACCTTGTCAGAGCTACGCTGCCCAATATCTTAATAGTGTGGGCAAACAGTTTGGGAGAATTTTCCTCGAGCTGCGATAAAGAGTCACAGTCAGTAGATTAGAATCAGTAGATTAAATTAGAAAGATGACTGCGTGCTCCAGAAATGATTAAAAAAAGCAACATGGAGGTTTTTAATATGTGTCATGCTTATACCACTTTTCTCCATTTAGAAAGTGACAAAATAAAGCGAAGAATTTGGTTTAAAAGCTGAAAAATACCTACAAAATAATCAGAAGGGATCTTCTTGAGCGTTTTTTGGTGGGTTTCCTCTTTAAACTTGTGGCAGCATGCTGATTTGAGCTCAAGTAGGTCATCAGCACAGGTCATCCATCCATCATCACCCAATTTGCAAGTTGAGCTGACTGTGTTGTGTTTGCATTGCCATTCATTTAACTTGCCAACTAGGGATGGGAATTGAGAACCAATTCTTGTAGAACCTCTTCCCAGCAGTCCAATTCCTTGGAATTGTTTGTCTGCATATCAGTCCTGCTTATCAGTTCTTGCACTCACAGCTGATTTCAGTTCATGTGTCAGAGGAGGGAAATAGCAACACAGTCCATGGTATGGATATAGACATATTATTTTTATTGTACAAAAGGACAAGATAAAGGTAAAGTGCAAACTGCACCAAGGATAGAAACAACTGCATTATGCTGCTTACACAACTTCGGTTCTTTGCAAGCATCTACACAGACAGCATGCTAACACTAAGCTAGCCAAGAACCCAGAGTGAAAGCTGAATGCCGACCCCAGCAGCCAGACCCTGAACTTCAACAGGTAGCGAGCAGATGAGCAGTCAGGCTGCAGCCTCCCTTGCTACCTGTTCCCGTTTCTAAAGCAGAATCACTGTAGCGATGGCTTTTTTCTGCTGGTTTTCATCTTCGCTCTGTGTGGTCAGCTTTGTATTGTACTAAGAGAAAGATCTTAGAGATGTGTCCTCATTAAGGATTTGTGTTGGTGTGTGGTTGTAGCCTCAGGTTTATATTGTTAAATAGTGATCATGAAACGGTGTTTTAGCTATTTTACAGAGTAGCATGAAAGTAATGCAACCTGCAGTATAAAAAATTAGTTTTTCCTGGTAGTGATTAAATAATATACTGGATTACTTTTAAGAAAGGCGTTCTGTGTTATATGTTTAATGATGACTTTTTTGAGCAATGACTCCAACACTGATCACACCAAAAAGGGGAAATACCTTTAACAAACATGCACAAACATTTGACCCACAGCATGCAATTAATTTGCATGAATGTAATTTCTTTATTGCTGCTTACCGATGGTGAGGACTGCCAAAACCGAGCCAATGAGAAGCGATAAGAGAATTGGAATCACTGAGTTCTTATCAAGTCCAATCCTTATTGCCAACAACAAAAAAGCAGGGCAAGTTTGAAAGCGGGAGCTTCAGAGGTGCAGAGGAGATAAAATACCTGATATGCATGTTTAATATCCAAACATTAGAGTTTTTCTTTCTGTCCCTTCTTTCTTCCCTTGTGTTCTTCTACTGCTGTGCATATAATCCTGGCTGTACCAAGGCTGTAAAAAAATGGAGAAGGAGAGCAGAAGTCATAAACAATATTAGTGTGGTGTAGGGGTGGGCGATATAAACGATATACGATAGAAACGATATAGATTTGGCCAACGATAGAGATTTTGACTATATCGCTCTATCGCGATAGCGCATGTTGATGATGTCATCAAGCTGCGCCTGTTTTGGTAGAAAGTATCACAGCGGCTACAACCATTATCATCAGTAAATTATGTTCTCCTGACTGAAGTTTGGCCCGTGTATAGCATCCTGCTATGCGATTGCATGTGTCCCTAACCACCAGAATCCCTCACGTTAACTTTTATTGAGTGGAAAAAAAGTTGCCGTTCATCCTCCAGCTTCACTGTGCTAATGTTATGCTAACATAGCTGTGTCGCTAGCAATCGCGTAGCACAACATTATATACCAGGTAGTCTAACTTCGGTAACCCTGCAAACGCCACTGCTGTTTAGTTTTCTGTCTTCATTTATGTTGGAAGTGGTAGCAGAGCTGTACGTTTTAATTAGTTTCAAAAATCTCTCAGTCAGAACATGGTATGAAATGTTTAGGTATAAACTAGCGAGCTAACTTCCTGTTAACTTCTAACTCCGTTAAATTTAATAAATTCTGTTTTCACGGATGCATGGATGTTAAACTTAATTGTTACACCCGATAAAGCAGCAACGCTGATGATTTAATTAAAGATGAAAGAATTTAGACTGTTTTTAACTCTCAGTGTTCGTTTGACTTTGGGACCTGAAGGGGACGGAGTTTTGGACCCAGATTACTCCTCACTACGGCAGCCGTAATGCTCTGACAATCCATCAAGCAGTCCATCAGCAGGCTTACCAAAGTTGTACTAAAACATTTTTTAACAGATTTCTACACGCCAAAATCGGTTCAAGGTCAGTAAGCACAACCAGAATTCATTCATAAGGCACACTCTAGATTTTTGAGAAAATTAAAGGATTTTAAGTGTGCCTTATAGTGTGGAAAATACGTTATACAGAAGAAAAGAATATATCGTGATATATATCGTTATCGCACATGCTTCAAATTATATCGCGATATGAATTTTAGGCCATATCGCCCAGCCCTAGTGTGGTGTATATTGAGATCACCAATATACATTAAAACTATTGCTCATTAAGTTTAGAAAACTTGGTAACTGAACTTTAAAATATGCCTTTTTAACCCTAAAAAGGAGCAGTGAGAAGAGCAGGTTGCAGGTTCACCTGTGGATGCCTTTTTACACCTCTTTCTTCCTTTAGATAAGTCTTGTTGACGACCAGCATGATTTGGTCAGAGCTCAAATAAATAGTGAGTTTGAGCTTTAAAGAGGGAGCAGGAGTGCACTGCTGTACCAACTAAGGATTTTAAAACAAAATAAAAAAATCAGGAGCGTGATTACAGCACACTAAGTGTTTCATCTTTATTATTTTGTTTTGCAAAGATCATCTGAAATAAGATGCAGTTCATTAACCAGCAGTGAGGAAAAGTATGTCGAATAGAAGGTGTTCTGAGAATGAACTGTGTTGTGACAAAACTCCAAATTGACGAGCAAAATTGGAGTCAAGTTGCGTGGAGGCAGGGGGAGCGGTGATCCCCAGGACGACTTCTGTTGATTCATGAGAAACGAGAAAGTCAAAAACCCAACCGCAGACAAACCCTTTAAGATCTTATATCCTCTGTAGAAATTTCAATATCGTCACCAAGACATCAGTTTAGGGAAGTGAAAGCAGCTATCGTAGCCTCTTGTGAAAAAGTGCACTTGGAGTTTTTTTTCCTCAGCTGTTTATGTGATTTAGCCTTAAATATGCAATTTACCTGATGATGTTGATGTTCATGAGTAATGGCAAGGCTGTCAAATGCTTGGATAAGATTCCTTGAAATTGTTGTCATGTCAAGGAAACTGAACTGCCCCCATTTTCCCTCTTACTGCCCCCAGAAGCTAGTGTTGTACTAGTGTTACTGAAACCACACACCCTCTGATGCAACCATGGAGAAAATCATAATGACTGGGCATCTACAGTCATCTGGTTCCTTGTTCATTATATCACGGCTCGAGCTCGCTGTCAATGAATTCCCTGAATCAGCACCAAAAACAAACAAACAAAAAAAGGTTGCCAGATTAAGATGAAGATGTTTTCCATGTCCCGAGGAAGGGTGAATGAGACTAAGTATTCACGCTTGATTAAGACTGTGGTCCTCATACTGTTGGTGAAACTGTGCTGTGAAAACTGAGCTCCTTCTCTATATGATTACCTCTCTGTGCGTTAAATGACTGATTACAACTACATTACAATTAAAAACTGACAACATGAGTCATAAAAGTTCTTGCTACACTTATGTGAAGAGCTTTGCCTCATTTATTGCACAGAGGCGAGCAGTTAATTTGATCATAGGGATTTTGCAAGGAAATGCAATATTGTGACACATTCAGTGATGATACACTCGCTGCTTTTTTACGTCACCTTGCTTCTGCCGTCAGATCTGCCTTTACGCTGTAGTTATAAAGGGTCAGCAGCAGTCCTTGGGTCAACTGTGGTGTCTCAAACAATGCTCAGATGCCGCAAATATCCCCCACACTATTACACCACCATCAGCAGCCTGAGCCCTTGATACAAGGCAATATGGATCTGTGCTTTCGTGTTTACACCATCGACTGAATGTGACAGCACAAATTGAGATTCATCACACTTCTTCTGCTGCTGTAGCCCTTCTGCTTCAAGGCTCAACGTCATGCTGACCGGAAGAGATGCTCTTCTGCATATTTTGGTTGTAGCGAGTCATAATTTGAGCTATTGTTCCCTTCCAGTCAGATTGAAGCAGTGTAGCTGTGCTCAATGTATACCTAATAAAGTGGCCAGTGAATGTAAATTATTATCTCTATGATTGCTTTTAAATGAGCTGACCTTACATGCGGAGCTCTAAATGCACTGCACTTGTCTGATAGCTGCCTTTGATGTATGGAGAAAATAAGGACAAGCATAATAGGAAAATACAATTCTAGTTATTTTTCTCCCTTTTAACAGTTGAACATAAACATTGTTAAAGCCGTTTCTAACTCCTGCTCTTTAATGCTCACATTGACAGAATTGTGGAGACATGCAAATGAAATGATAACAGTGGTTTCTTCCCTCCTGTATTGTTTCTGGTTTTCTTCTAAAGGGTTCCACTGCAGCGTACACCAAAAGTGGCTATTGTGTGAACCGTTTCCCCTCCCTGCTGCCTGGTGGGAACAGACACAACTCTGCTATGGGAAAAGGTAGGTGGGCCCGACTGTGTATTTGGATCTCTATAATGGGCCACTTAGGCATTTTAACAACACGAGGAAGTGCTCCGCAAACAGCAGGTTCTCCCATTCACCTGTGAGTTTATTTCATTTCAGCCACATCGAAACAGCTTCCAGGCCTTTTTTTTAATGTGATAATCACAAAGCTTTTTCACATCCTTTTCAACTCCACCTATATTAGTGGGACAATCAGTACAGCTCACTACATGGAATTAGGCAAGTAGTTGTCAGGCTGGAGTTTTGTGTATGAAGTACAAGTGCAGACGATTTCCATTTGATTAGACGATATTATCATTTAAGAAAGGAAAACTATGGAATGTGAGTTTCAGATATTTCCGTTAGTTTAGGCAGCACTGCATTTCTTGTGAAGAGATTTTTACTCAGATTAAAACTACCAAAGCGGAAATTACTGAGAAAACCTGATTTCAAGGGGGGCATTTACAGAAAAGAGACAAGTTTAAAAACCTGACAAAGCAGTAACAAAGAGCCCGAGCAAACAGTTCAAAGGAGAAAACCACTGCTGACCAAAACATCTTTGTAATCCCCCAAGACTTTTGGGAAAACATTCAGTGGGCTGACAGAATGAAAGTTGAACTTTTTTTGAAGGTTTGAGTCCTGTTACATCTGGTGTAAAACTAACACTGGATTTCATAAAGAGAACATCAGACCAACACTCAAACATGGTGGTGGTAGTGTGATCTTCTGGGTCTGCTTTGCTGCTTCAGGACCTGAACGACTTGCTGTAATTAGTGGAGCCATAAATTCTCTTTTCTACCAGAAAATCCTGAAGGAGAATATCTGACCATCGGTTCATTCCTTGAGTCTAAAAAATCGTTGGATTATGCAGCTGTACAATGAGCCATACACCAGCAAGTCCACCTCTGACTGGCTAAATAACAAACTAAATGAAAGTTTTGGAGTGGCCTAGTCAAAGTCTGGAATGGATTTGGCATGACTTTACAGACCATTCGACCATTCATGCTTAAAAACCCCCAATGTGACTGAATGAAAACAATTTTGGCAAAGAAGAGTGAGACAAAATTATTATTATGAGTTATCGCAAACAGTTGGCTGCAGTTGTTGCACAAGCTGTTAGGATTAGGGGGTAATTACTGGGTCACAGATGGTCAGGTAGTTTGGCTAACTTATATCCCTTAATAAATGAAATCATTATTTAAAAGCTGCACTTTGTATTTATTCAGGTTATCTTTATCTGATATTATATTTTGTTTGATGATCTGAAGCATGTAAGTCTGTGAAATATGCAAAATAAACAACAAGAAATCAAGAAAAGAGTAACTACTTTTTCACAGCAGTGAATATCTGGTCCTTTGTAATATGAAGTTATACCTTCTTATTTGATTTTATTCATTGAGAATGAAGTTGTAATAAGAGTTTAAATCTTCTTTTTGTAATGTGCTGCATGCAGACTACACAATCTTGGACTGCATTTACAGCGAGGTGGACAGAACTTACTACATTCTGGACGTCATGTGCTGGAGAGGCCACCCGGTCTACGACTGCCCAGTAAGACTGTCTTCTAATCTTGCAGCAATCCAGGAATGCTTGTCTAATTGCATAAGTAGCAGAGTCTGGGACACAGATGTGCCTTATGTTGGGGTTTTTTGGGGGGGTTGCCATGTTGTCCAGTTCATTGGCTCAGAAGGTGAAAAGCAGTTTTTTGTTTTCACTGCTTGGTTTCTCATCAACAGACCGAGTTCCGTTTCTTTTGGCTCCAGTCCAAAGTCCAGGAGACCGACAGCCTATCGGAGATCACCAAACGCAACCCTGTGTGTACCAGCACCACAAATCAAAGCCTTTTTCTTTGTGCCTCCATTTTTTTAAAGTCCAAGTTTATTGTTTGTTAATTGGGACACTGCAACGTGTTTACACAGTCGCACATTGTCTAAATTGTGTTTGTTGTGCCTTGCTGATTATTTCCACACATGGTTTGAATAAAATCCCAAACTTAAACGCGGAACTCCTCAGGCCGTGGAGAAAAAAGAAAATCAGTCCCCCAATTTCTGTATTAAATGCGCCCTAAAGTGACACATCTTTAAGGTTATGGATGTTTGTGGAAGCCTGAGAGAGCTTGAGTTCAAGGTCCACCTATTCATCTTAAGTGTTTGTGTGGAACTGCCAAATCTGTGCTAAATCAGGTTCAGTGCTTATTGAGTAGATTCATCACTGGAAGGCAAATTCTCACATGTGACAAGAGGGCAAATTGTGTTTTGAGCTAGCAGTGTGGTTCTCTGATTTTGTTTGGTCCCACAGTTCCGGTTTGTGGGGCTCCAGAGCACAGACTGCACAGCAGAATCAATAAAGGCAGCCCTGGCAGCAGAGTACAGCTTCAGTGTAAGAGCAGACTGTGAATCATTTATCTCCAGTTATTCTTTAAATGCAAACAGTGTTTCATGTTTGCCTTAATTCTGGTTTTCCGGTTGCAGGTGGATGGTCTCCTCTTCTACCATCGGCAGACCCACTACACCCCTGGCAGCACCCCTCTGGTCGGCTGGCTTCGCCCTTACATGGTCACTGACATCCTGGGTATAGAAGTTCCTGCAGGACCTCTCACCAAGAAGCCGGAATATGCCAGCCATCAGCTACAGCAGATACTGGAACATAAGAAAACATCAAGTGAAGTCCGCCCGGCCAACAGAAGCGGAGGTTATGAGTTAGAGTACCTGTCTACTCCAAACCAGGGCAGTGAGGACGCTCTGAACTCTTTGAAACAGACACCAATACGAGAAGCATATATGGAGATCTGATTGGGAGGCTTAACGAGATGCAAATTCTAAATGGTGGTGAAAGCCCATATATGGTTCTTTAGAATGTCTTCTGAATGGTTCTGCAGATCTGACCAATTGCAAAGCATGGCTAATTTTAATCCGGCACTGCTCTGGACGTCCTCAGAGTGCAGATTACTGGACCTGTGCTGTAGAAAATACGTTCTGACACTTACCGGCTGTACCTTCTAGAAAAGACTTTGCTCACGCAGTATTTCACCACATGCATATTCCTAACATCATACGTCTGCAGCTGCAGTTAGAATAGAATGAGAAACGTGTTCGCATAAATGGCCGAAGTGCAGCACAGTGAAGGTTGTGATCTACCTTTTTTTTCACTTGAGCAGGGTCTTGAAAAGAAGCATCTCATCCTTACTGTTGTCAGGGTTATGCAGGTTTATTGCAGAAATTTTTGGAGCAGTTCGCTCATTAGCTGAGCAAACGCTACAGAGTCTGCAGAATGAACACTCAGCAATTTGGAAGGCGCGGTAATGCTGACTGGTCACATCCTGTTAGTTAGTGCTTATCAGCAACAGGGACATGGGTTTTTACAATGTAATGTTGAATTTGAAATTGCTTAGGAAATGTTTTAAACTGTGTATTCTAAATAAATGTTTTTTTATCTGCCTTTGCTTTGCTATTCACTTTGTTACCACAGACTGCTGGATTTTTGCAGTTTTGTTAAAAGACTAAATCAGTTTGATTTGAGACATTTTGTCAAAATATTAGTGCAAGCTAAACATGACATATTTCATTGTAATATAAGTCCTTCACTGAAAAGCTGGCATCATTGATAACCTTAAAAATATACATGTTAATGTGGATACATAAAATGTGTTGTTTTTAAAAGCCCTAGGCAGACAGTTCAGACTTGATTGCTCTGTCAGTATAGGTGATGTTCCAGTGTATGACTCGTAATACTGAGAGAGCACTCATTAGCAGTATTCATGAGCATCTCTTCTCCTGTGAGCTGAGCCACATTTGGCTTACTGAGCCATTTGCGTAACCGTGAAGAGGAGGGCGGAAACTGTCAACAGGAAAAGACGTGAAAGTGTCTGTTGGGGTTATGTTTCAGCAACCTGTGCCAGCACATCCTCTGTGCAGGCACGCCACAGACGATTGCCTGAGGTTACCACATCTAGGCTGTCTGATGTTGATAGTGTCTTTCTAAGAAAGAATACCTTTCACCCTTTGCTTCCATAGTTTTATTTTTTTTTAAGTACCTCGATTCTGTTTTCAATTATTCGTTTATAATTTCTCTGTAAATTAAATTTAAGGTTGCTTAATTAGTAGTCATCCACAGTCATGATTCAGTGAGGGTGGGGCATGTATACTTTAGTAATGCCCTGACCTTTTCTCTGTTTCCACCAGCAAAAAAAAAGACTTAGCCCATGAAATACTGCTACACTTCCTTGATGGGCAGATCATTTTTCATAGACTGTAACCATCTCCAAGTTGTGGTTTCTAAACACACAGCCGTTCTGCTGACTGTTACTATAGGCCTACATTAATGTTCATATTTTGGGTAAAATGTTTAAACAAAAATGTAAACTCTATTATTATTTAATCTTTTTTTTGGCTGCTTCCTTTAGAGGTTGCCACAGCAGATCTCCCCCTATCTCCAGCCTCCTTTTCTGACATACCAACCCTTCGCATGTCCTCCTTTACTACCTACACGAATCGTCTCTGTGGTCAACTCTTCAACTCTGCCACTTCCAGCTCGGCCTTCTGTTTTTTCATATATTTTTTTTGTCAGTTTGTGTCCAAACCACACATCATAACAAGTTTCGTTACCCCTTTGTAAACCTTTCCTTTCACTGTATCCTTCTGTCAAAAATCACCCCTGACACCTGTCTACACCCACCACATCCTGCCTGCACTCTCTTCCTCATGTCTTCACTTCACCACTTCATCCTCTTTGTAGCTGCCCTCACGTTTTCATTTACTAATCATCTACACTTCATGATCTACTAACTGTCCTCCATCCGTCTTTCTCACACTCTCATTTTCTACACTTATCAGTTCCTCAGAGTACTCCATCTTCCCAACAAGGTAACTTCACTTGTTAGCGAATTTCAGTTTCTGTCCTTAAACTACTCTAGCCTTCTTGCACGTCCTTTTCAACTCGATCTCTCGACCCGGCCTTTAGTGTCCAGCCTCACGTTCAGTGCTGTGAAAAATCTATTTGCCTCATTTCCCGCTTTCTTTTTTTTCCATATTTGTCACACTTACATGCTTCGGATCATCAAAGAAATGTTAATATTAGACAAAGATAACCTGGCAAGTCATCCAGGTCCTGAAGCAGCAAAGCAGACCCAAATCATCACACTATCATTACTATGCTTGACTCTTGGTTTGATGATCTTTTTATAAAATGCTATTAATTATATGTCAATTGTAAACAGGACTCAAGCCTCCAAAAATGTCTTCATTTTTGATTTTGGCCAAGTTTTTTCATTGGATGCCCTTCCTGATGCAACAGTGAGACATGAAAAATGGTCCTGTGCCATATGTTTCTACCCAGAGTTCTTTGCGCCCCAGCTCTTACTTTTCAAGGTCCTGTGTTACTAAAGATGTTCTAAAAGTTCTACCATCCTGTGTTCCCCAGCCTGAAAAACATAACCTGAAAAAGATGTCCTGCAGCTCTGTATTGGCATAGTGATGTGGGTTGACCCAAATAATAGGAGAGATGATGCATGATAAGTGTGTTCAACTGTAGGGGGACAGGATACTGGAGCATAAAGCTTTGGTAACAAAAATAGACTTTGAAACAGGGCATGCTAATCTTTAAAAAAAAAAAAAAACAGCATGTTATAGTTTCGTTTTTTGAATTGTCTTATAAAAATGGCACTTTTATATCCACTCCTTGATGCCTCCATAGACCAGCATAACTGTCATGTATTTGTATCAACACTCACATTTTCTATACCTGGAAAAAGAACATAATTTTCTCCTTGTCTTGCTCTTACAGCGGTATCACTATTGTTCTCGCCACCTACGTGGAACATTGACAGGTGAAAATAACACGTTTCAACGCTTCTCTGGGGTAGACTGATTCTGGGAAACGTAGATCACTAAGTGTACAATGCAGCTGAAAGAAGATCAGCATACCACATTTACACACGATAAGTCCTGGAAAGCATGATGTGGTTTGTGACGATGAATCAGTTAATTTTTTTTTTTCTTTAATGAACCATAATTTGGAAAAACTGCAAAAAAGCAACGTTTCTGCAAGTGTTTGCAGAGTTAATTCCCCAGTTTTCTTGCATCTGCGGTTAAAGGTTTCTGCAAAAATCTAAAGAATACGCCTTGTGTAATCCAGAGCAAATTGACAAATGCAGTTCATCGAGTACAGTCGGATACTTCCTCTTTCACCTCTGTACTGAGAGACATGTCAAACAGAGCAAAGCGAGATGTGCGGTTACTGCAAGAATTCCGATATGACTCAGCAGTACTTTCCAGGAACCGAGCACCTGCCAATTCACAGATACACTTTTCATAGTGCTGTCAGTCTCTCCCCCCCCCCCCCCCCCCCCCCAAATGCTCTGATCTTTACGAAAACCTTGTTACAAGACATTTAAGGAGTGAAGCAGATTTGTGTTTCTTCTGCACATCTCTCTCTCTCTCTGCACGTCTGACAGTAATATCAGTGAGAGCAAACTTCATCTGTGTGCCACGTTAGTAAAAGAGTGTAAACTGTTGTTCAGGTCATTAAATCTCCACAGTTCCCACGTACGGCACTAACGTCATACAGCTTCATGCAGCACTGGGTTCACAGAGTTTGGCTAAGTGTGTTTGTGTGTTTGCAAAATCCATTTAGCACCCATTTTAGACTTGATGTATAAAGCCTGAAGTGGCTCGTGTCATTAACCCACATTATGTAAAACAATACTGCGTCCAATACTGCGTATGTAAAACGGTTTACTGCGTCCTTTTTTTTTCCTTTTAGTCAGATTGACACTATGAAGGGGAAGGGCTAAAGGTTTACCAATCACATTTTCCCAAAGGATGATGTCAGCTGGTTTCACAGGAAGTCTATTGTTGTCCACTCCCTTTTCCCTTTGGTTTTCAAGCCAGACTTTCTCACGCTTCAGTATTTCAAGTTTGCTTATTGTGGGGGGGAATAATCGTGCATTTTAGTGTTCCTATATTTGATGGCCTACAGAAGCACGTTGACAAACACTCTGCCATCTTCCCTGCCTTCTCTATCTACCTATGTTGAGATAAGCCCGGCCTCTCACTTTGTTTTGCATCATTTTACCTTTGCAGTCTCTTTAAAACACCCAAAGGCGTGAAATGATCGCCTTCAATAGCTTCGTGGTATATGCAATCTCCTGGCTGCGCTCGAAATAACCTCCCTGCTGAACTATATGAGCAGCCCATAATATTCCAAGGGAGACCTGTATTGTGTCTGTGGCTCATGTTACAGTGACTTTATCGTGCTGTTGGGTAATTTCTAATTCTTATGATGTCATACATTTCCTGTAAACTCTACTAGATTATAATGTAGCAAGAAGGAAGCAAGAGTTGAGAGTTTGACTAATTAAACTGCTATAAGTGCAACCAACTATTATGGATGGGCCTGCTCATATTATTATTTGTGTCTTCCCACTTTATGTAATGCATTAATAATGTGAATTGCTGGTTTGGGGAGTGCATCTGTGATGTAGACTCATAGCTGATGAAAAATGTGCACAAAGTTGCACACTATGAATGCAGATTACAGTGGCTGAAAATTACAATAACATTCTGCTTCAGATTGCATGTACCTTTAAGAAAGTTGCAATGCACAGCTTGACAAACTCAACAAACACCATGACATTGCTGTTAGTCCTACCTATGGTGCTTACTGGCTAATGGTGATTCTGGTGTTGCTCATTGGATTAATTGTGTTTTTAACCGAGAAAAGGCTGTTTGAGGTCGCAGTGCCAGCTCAATGGCGGAAAGAATAAAAGGAATGTTAACCCTTCATTAATAGTATTTAAAGTTCTTGAATCAGGAATAAAGCTTTGAGTCCAACAAACAAATTAGCTGCAGCACTGTGCAAAAGTCTTGAGCCACCCCTTATTTCTTTATATTTTGCAAGAAAAATGAGAAATAGGTGGAGCAGTTTATTGAATTATGTGCAAACATGCATGGAATATGAGGAATTTATAAGGTATATAAAGTAAGTACAATTCTAACAAGCTTGAGGGTCAATATTTGGTATGGCCACCTTTATCCTCAACACAGCTTGAACTCTCTGAGGCAGCTTTCTTGTCATTTCTTTAAGTATCTTCAGGAATAGTTCTCCAGGCTCCTTGACAGACATTCAAAGCTCTTCTTTGGATATTGGCTGTCTATTGTTCTGTTTTCTGTTAAGATGATCACACACTGCTTCAATAATGTTGTGGTTGAGGCTCTGGGGAGGCCAATCCATGACTGATGGCGTTCCATTCTTTTGTGCGTTTGTTTTTTAATATCCAGATATGTTTTTACAGTGTGTTTGGGATCGTTTTCATGTTGAAAAATGAAGCTGATGCCAATCATATGGTTTCCAGATGGTACTGCAATCTGACAGTACTGTTCTGAGTTTATTATTCCATCGATTTTGACAAGATGTCCAACACTACTGGCTAAAATGCAGCCCCAAACTAAGAGAGCGCCTCCACCGCATTTCACAAATGTCTTTACAAAGTCACTGTTGTACCTCTACATGACCTCTTCTGTGCTTATTGATGACCATTTTTACCAAAATGTTCAAATCTGGAATCATCTCTTCATAAGACATGTTGCCACTAATTTTCAGTATTTACGTCAGAGTTTTCTTCACATTTTCTCTCTTTAAGAATGGCTTCTTGGCAGCCACCGCTCCACTGAGACCATTTCTGAAAAGGTTTTGATGAACAGTGGATGGATCAACTACAGAGCCAAATGAATCTTTCAGATCCTGTCTCGGGTCTTTGCTGCTGTGGATAGGTTTTTTTGTTTGTTTGTTTGTTTGTTTGGGGTTTTGTTTAGTTTTTTGGGGGGTGAACTATTTCTTCTTATGTCCTCTGTTTGTCCAATTTTCTTAGTCTTTTTTTTTATGAGACACTGCACACCGTGCCATGATATGCCAAGTGTTTGGCTCTTTGGGAATAACTTTATTTATGCAGAAAATCATTTTAATGCCTGTCAAACTGTGTTATCGTTGGCATTTTTCATAGATTTGACTAAGGAAACTTAAACAACTGGTATGATTTTGCAACAGGGTGCTCGTAACAAATTAAAATTGGTTCTTTGCTAAGTTGTCTGTTACATGTATGAACAGCATGACTGGACTGAAAATGAATGAGAAACCAGCCAATGTCCAAAGAAAAATTTAGCAGCCTGGATAACTATTGCTCAATACTACTTAAAAAAACAAACAAAAAAACAACGACAACAACAACAAAAAAAGAAAATGTGCACCCTTGGAAGCAAAATATAAAGAAATGAGCAGTGCCTCCAGACTTTCAAATTATTGTTTTGTCTTACCAGAGGAGAGAAGATGGGCTAACAAAGCTCTACCTTGTACGCTAAAATATGCTAAGCTAATAATTTAATTACACTAGCCCTTACATAAAATAGCCATCAGTTTCAGTTAACTCCTCACACTTAACAAGGTGTGTTACTAAGATTCTATTTTTTAGTTAACATGTTTAAAAATAGCCCTGCATCCTCACCTGAAAATATAGCTAGCGTGCAAAGACATATTTTCAGTCAGCTAGCAAGGCACTAGCTGCTAGACGTTTACACCTTTTGCTTCTTTACCTACCTACATTACCTTAGAAATATTAGAAAGTAAGTTATTACAGGGCCAGACTTGCTGATACCAAAACCGATACAGACACATTTAACCTATAAAGGCAGCTTATTTAGGGGTGTGATTACTTGTGATTACTTTCCACGATATTTAGTTAATACAACAAAACACACATTCAAGCTGTTCATGTATGTTCATAACTGTGACAGAGACAGGTCTCTAATGCACTTTGGGTCAACTTCTGTGGTTTAAATGTACCATAGTGCATGTTTGAGGTTTATGTTTTTCCATTTCCAAAAGAATAATTTACTGGTGGGCTCCATACCTAACTTAGAGGATAGAAAAGTAAAGCCAGCATTGCTCTTGATACTATATATATTTGGATTGATCCGTCCAACTCTAGAAAACATTAAATGTTCATTCAAACTTGCTAGAATTATTAGTAGTATTATAAAAATAGAAAGTTCCAGGTGCTTTAGGATAAATGCTGAAAAACTATAAATTGCACTTGAAATATAGCCTCCCTAGTCAAAACTACTCACTTAATTAGCTAAATTGAGATTAACTGAGGTCAAATTTTGTACTTACAGGAAACATAATATAATAATACATATCATTGAACGCACTTTTCACGTGTTCTTTTTCAAGTAAAGCATCCTTTTATGTTTAACCGATGCTAAGAGTGGCGTTTTTTCCTGTTAGTTTTCTATTTTTATGAATGAAGGCGGAGGTCAGTGTGCTTTCGTCATGTTGTCGACTTATCCACCAGGGGGGGGCGCAGCAATACGCAGAGCGAAAAGCCTGCGGTCTCTCGCGGTGCTCAGGGTCGTGCGCGTGTCACCGTCTCACAGCATAAAGGCGAGGTTCACAGCTTCAAAACTTGCGATACATGGCATGGAGGAGGCAGCGGGCAGCCGCAGTCCGACGTGTGCTAAGTTAGGCGGAGGAGCTGCAAAACACGGTCTGAACCCGAGCTGAATGAAGCGAGTCCTCGTCTAGGCTGTTCCGAGCGCCGTGCTTTTTTCCCCTCCTTCCCTTTTCCATTTCTAATTTCCTTCTCGGTGAAATCTGACACATCAGCGGCTCGCTCGAGTTTGTAGACTGGTAGATTTATGCTAATTGGCCCGCGTGCTTCGCGATCGCAGGCGGTATCAGGAGCGAACACACTCGGCTGAAAACTGTGGCGTTTTTAGATGCCTTCAAGTTTGTGAGCGAGAGGGACACCCCCCTCGTCCTCCACCTCCTCCTCCAAACCCCGTTTTTTCACACGAGGGACAGACACACCGACATCACCGCCATCCTCTGCTGTATGAAACGGACCAGTGTCGGGAAGGAAACAAAAAAAAGAAGTGGTCAAAGATTTGACGGGAATCATGGCAGCTACTTTATCAGCGGAGGAAGAGCAGGTAGGCCCTGAGAGTCCGTGTCTTTTACACTTCTTCGTTTCTGGGTTATGTTGGCTAACAATAAATAAATAAATAAAAATCTTTCAGTCTCGAGACTCTACCTGGAGGCTTTTTTTGCCCTGTGTACTGCGAGTGCGCAAATGGTGGCTGTGCTCCAAAACGGTCCTGAATGCAGAGCGGAAATATTGTATCGATTTCTGGCGCATTACTGCTCTCTTTGCATCACTGTCAGCGGCTGAGCTGATGGGCTGCAGCACAGGCCGAGCTTGTCTTTATCGCCCCCCTAGAAAATGGAAGGGAAGGGGGGGCATGTTTGTTTCGTGTGTCGTAGTTAAACACGGTGATATTGACGGGAAACTGCTTGGCCGCGAGAGTCGGAAACGCTGGCCGGTCTTTGACAAAATGTACACAGTAGAAACTTGGCTCAGCGTAAAGAGTCATGCATGCTCATGCCGTGCCATCCGAGCACATTTTAACGCACATATCGCCGCACTTTCTAAGTTAAGGATGGAGGAAGTGCGTTTCTCTCAAATATTTGAGTACTTTGTTGTTTGCTTTAAGTAAAAATAGCCGTGCAAACTCTGTCCCCACACTCTTAAACACCAGCTTTAAGTCATCATATCGTTTTCGATATTATTGGCCTGTTTTTCTACTTCGTGCCTTGGAAGTAGTGAGAAGTGGGAGAATTCTGAGAAAACTATTCCAAGAACAGGAATTGGCCTATTGGCTCATTCTAGGCTTCAAGAACTCGGAGCCCGAAGAACGGAGCGTTTATTCTAGGAATGATGAGACTCTTGATTATTGGAGCAGAAGGATTTGCTTGATAAATCCCTTAGATGATGGACAAATAAGCAGCCAGCCTTTGTTTTTGTTTGTTTATTGAGGTAATGTCTGAACAGGTCCTCAAGTGTAAAGATTTGCTTGTTTGCTCTTTTTTTGACTTGTGATTTTTGAGTTGAATATTCCTGCGATTTCAAGTATTTAATGATATGAGGATGGGAAATGTTTTACAGACCTAGCTATAAAACAGAGTGTAGTAGTAGAATTATGCATGAATGGTAGAGGTGTGCAGATCGAAATATCGACGGTATCGGTATCTTACATAGGCGAGTTCAGACTCTTTTTAGGGGTGCTCAAGCATCCCTAAATTTCATCACACCACCCCTAAAGAAAACTGCCCAGTGTTCTTGGTGCCATGATGATTCAGTCTCTCACAGAGGCGTTGCTGCTTCAGCAGTGTGGTTTGTCATTAATACTCTAGATAAGACTTGAGTTGCTGCACCAGAAAGAATATGCAGGGGTAATTTCATGACACAAATCAGTGATGCAGATTGAAAAACTAAATGGTGTCAAAAACCTTAGCTAATGTAGCCTAAATCACCAGAGATTATTTGCTAATTTTAGCTTTTCGAGCCACTAGTCTGCTGGCAACTAGTGATATACCAGCAAAGGAGCTGATGTACTTTATTTGCACACTTTTTAGTTTGTTAAAGATTTCTATTCCGGTTCTGCGCTTCATTGTTTGTCTACAGTACAGCTCCTGATCCAGGTGAGAGCAAGTCGGAAGGAAGTTTACGTCCAGTAGCAGCCTGTAGTCAGTCTGAATATTGTTATAAATGAGGCTCAGTTTATGCCTTTCATTGGTTTGTAAGTTCTGCTTCACTGTTACAGTTTAGACAGCAGAGAGAGGAAAACAAACGGGCAAGAGTGGACCTATAGTCAAGGTCAACAAAATTATAAAGGGAGTGTTGCTTCCGTTTTGCCCATATTCTTTGATAATGATTTTTTTTTTTTCTCACTCAGTGTCTAGGTGGGTTCTCTCCAGGTACTCTGGCTTGCTCCCACAGTGTAAACACATGCAGTCAGTGGGGTTATGTTAAGTGGTGATTCTAAACTCCTCATAGGTCTGAATGGTTGTCTGTCTGTGTTAGTCATGTGACAGTCACGCAACCCATCCAGGGTGTAGCCCACCTCTCGCCCTATGGCAGCTGGGATAGACTCCAGCCTCCCCACAACCCTAAAATAAGCAATGTTCCCTCTAATTTTTCACGTGTCTGAGCGAACACACAAACTCCCTGAGCGATCCCTTGGACCACTGTGAGCGACATCAGACGTGTGCACTGTGGTCACGCCAGCATCGAATCCATCCAAGTTACATGGTTTATTAAAATAATCAAATTACAGCATTTACATTTATGTTAGACTACTTTTAATTAACTGCTTTAGCTCACTTACAATGAAAATGTAAAAAAAAATCTTGTTCATGACCTGTGTAGTATGTTAACACTATTGGAAGTAAAAATAACTTGAACTCCAAGTTTGAAAACACAACTTTTTTTTTTTTTTTTTTTTAAATAAAGCTCTGACTTGTATTATGAGTCTGTGGTCTGGGAGAGAGTCCTGTAACTCTGTCTGCAAAATACAGTATATAATGACCAATGCTGGGCAATTAATTATATAGTTACTTCTTTAAAAAAAGTAACTCAGTTTTGCAAACAACAAAGTTTTTTGCAGCTATTTTTTTTTAAATGCAGCCAAGGTGTTTTTAAAAAAAACATTTCAAACTATTTACAGAACAATCAGCTGTTCTGCATCAAATCTGATGCCACACAAATTATTTGTGCCACTCCAAAAATAATTTCTGTCCACTATGAGATAAAGGAGAACAACAGCCTGATACCTGCAGGCCTGACAACAGGAGATGTATCACTGCTGTAACACCTGTAACATTCAGCAGTCGCCTCATTGTTCTGACACACACAACAAAAACTACACTACACACTAACTACACAAGATTTGCGCTAAACGTCTCAAATCTCTTACATCTCAAACACCGCCGTCACTCCTAAAACTTCCCCCCCGTTGCTTAACAACTAGATGCCACGTTGCCATATCATTTTTTGGATTGGTCGACATGGTACTTTTTTGGACGAATACGAAAGGGGGGTGGAGTTTGTTTTTGCTCACAGGCTTTCGAGCCTTTTTCCTTATAAAACGCCGTTTTTACAGTTTCTTCCCGCAGTAAGTATAAACAACGATAGTATTCAGGAAGAAAACCAAACATTGCAGATATTTTTATCATAACTCTGGTTTTACGTGGCCTATCAACACAATTTAAAAACTGGTATAAAGTCCACACTTTTCCCGTCAGTTGTTCCGTCTGTCCTGCTCACATCTCCAATGGTTGTACACGTTGTCATTAACGTGGCTTCACTCCACATCAGCCACGCCGCTTTGCTAGCTAAAACACCGGTGTCGGCACATAAGGACGCTGTCATAGCCTGTCAACCACGTTGATTAGCTGCGTATATACGAATCGCATCATTGACTGGACTATGGGATAAGGTGGCATCGTTCTAATCCCATACAGGAGCAGCCAGTCACTTACTGACTAACACTGCAAAACAGAATTGTTAAAGTATTAATTTTAATTTCAAATCAGGTTAGATTTTTTTGTGCGCAACACAGATTTTCTGTGCGCAGAGACCGTGCCAGCAGTGCGCAATTGCGCACATGCGCAGCTTAGAGGGAACATTGCTAATAAGTATAAGTGAAAGAGAATGGATGGATGGATAATTTTACATGCATTTAATGGAAGCTTTGTGTGCATACTTAAAATGTCAGTAGATGCTCTAAAGAACGTATTTATTGATATGTATAGTAGTATTTGACAGGATTCATTTCGCTCTAAACATGGCTTGCACAGGATCAGAAGGGTTTTGTTTTGTTTTTTTCCCCCAATTTTATTTATACAGCACCAAATCACAACAGTCACCTCAGGGCGCTTTATATTGTAAGGTAGACCCTACAACAGTCATGACTCCCTATGAGCAAGCATAGGGAGAAAGGTGACTGAAGAAGAAATACTGAATGCATCATGGGAGTCCCCCAGCAGCCTACACCTATTGCAGCATAACAAAGGGAGGATTCAGGATCACCTGATCCAGTCCTAACTATATGCTCTAGCATACAGAAAGGATTTTCCACTTTCTGTATTGAAAAATGCTACTTTAAGTGCTTGATGATTTGGTTGACTTCCTCTATGTGGTAAAGAGACTGAACCAGTGTCGTGCATGTTTCTTCTTTCTCCTCGCAAACTGTTATTTAACTTATTTTGTAAAGTTTGCTCAACATTAGTGAGCCTCTGCCTCAGATTTGATAACTAAAGTGCCCACCCTAAAACTGGTGTATTATATTAAAATCTCTGATTATCAATTCTGAATTATTCTTATTATCAAATGTTTTATTTTTTGGAAATGGATGTCTGACCGTTTTGGTGTTGACTGTCACATCGATTTTATTAATACCGTGTCGCACAATTAAACAGAATTTGACCCAAAATCCTTTAGAGACGGGAGCACATTCAAAATGCACGGAAAGCTGAAAGGTGTGTTGTGTTGGCTAATTATCATGGAAAGTGATCACAGTAAATCAATGATTTAGTGGTCATTAAAATGTGTTCAGAGTTTTTCAAATTAAATGTGACTCATCTCATAAATCATGACACATTGCTCTCCCCTATACAGTTTGCCTAAATATGCAGTATAGCGCAGCACTAATGCATAGGCATTATCAGCCCTACTTGATATACAAAGCAACTGTACAATACGCCCTACATGACAGTTGTGCAGTTCAGTATGTGTTTGTGATGTGCTATTCAGTATTGGCTGTTTCCAGGAAAAAATAGCATGTGTGTAAAAATGTAAATAGAAATGTAATTGAAAATAGCACCGAGATGAATGATCAGATAAACTGAGACTGGGGCCACGAAAGACTGTAAAGTCTGTGTACTGTGGGGGGAGGAAGGGAGGAATCTGGTGGAACATCTCAGAAATAATTAGGTTAGTTTGTAATATGATTGGGTATAAAAAGAACATCCCTGTAAGGCTTTTCAGTCAGAAGATGGGAAGAGGCTCAGCGCTCTGCAAAAGACCGCATGGGCAACAGTTTAACTAGGATGTTTCTCAAAGTAAAAGTTTAGGCTTTTCATTATCTGTGGTACATGGTATCATTAACAGATTCAGAGAATCCAGAGAAATCCCTGCACACGAGGCCAAAAACCAATATTTATTGGCCCTGATTTTTCTTTTTTGGGCCCTGGGGCAGCTCTGCATTTAAAAACAAATGCTCTTCTGAGTTAAAAAAAAAATTTCTGCGTGGGCTATGGGAGACATACCAAAAACTGCATTCACAAATGTGAGTTAAAACACAATGTGAGAGATCCAGAAATGCTATCAGCTTCTCAGGATCCCAGCTCATAAAAGATGGACTGAGGTCAAAGTGGAAAAACTGTCGTGGATGAATGAAAATTTGGAATTTTGATTTGGAAGTCATGGATGCTGCTATCTGGATAATTTGTCAACATACAGCCTGCAATGACCACTGACATTGGTAACTTGGAGATCTGTGAAGGCGACATGAATGTTATAAACAGGTTTTTAAACATTTACTGCCACACAGGTTTTCCCTTCTTTCTGGGACGGCTTTGTTTACCCAAGAACTGTAATGTCATTCACATTCTGCACATATTGCAGCAGTAGGGTTGAGTAGTAAGACTGGCTGCTAAGGTGGCCTGCCTGCAGTCCAGATAGTTCATGCATCATGAAATGCAAAGACCCAAAACTGTCTTTGTGCTTTTCTCAATTACATACAGAGTTTATATGATTTGCAAACAAATGCATTCCACATTTATTTACATTTAAAGATTAGTTGTTGGGTTTTTTTTTGGGGGGGGGGGGTGTTAAATGTAAAGTTAGCATAGCCATCCGTTCTCAGAAATCAGTGTTTGATCCTCTATGGGTTGTCGTACAGTTTCTGGTATTTTTTCCACCTCATTGATGTCACTGATAATACTCGAGATAGTAGAGGACATTTCTCAATATAATTCAGTTTAAAAAAAAAAAAAAAAAAAAAAAAAAAAAAGCACCACAGACTGCTGCCTCTAAAAATAAATTCAAGTTGAATCAACAGCAGTCTAACTCATTCATGAAGGTAGGGGTTTATGTATGGCTGTCGTATTAGATTATGTAAGATTTCATCAGCTTCTGGTTTAAACATAACCAGTTGAAGTTATCTCGCTGTTAAGCGTACCCAATTATTTCGAAATCCAGCGTCAGCAGAGCAGTGCAGTTACTGTGGTGGAATAACAATGAGTTTGCAGAAGCTCGATTTCTCATATATACTACTTCTCGGTGCCAGTCATGCTCGTGCTTTCTCTTTCCACCGACTCCTCATCATCTGGCCAGCAGAAAGCTCCTTATCTGCCTACTCCATTTCCTGTGTGAGCCAGGGCCCCTGCTAGGGTACCGGACGCCCTCATTACATCTACAGCCGTGTGTGTGTGTGTGTGTGTGTGTGTGTATTGTGTGGTTTGGTTGCTCTCTTGGGAGTATACACTGGTGTAGTGGTACTTCATTCTAAAGGCAGCTGTTAAAAGTATTTCCACTAGACTCTGGGTTGGGGGGTGGGGGGACTTTATGAGTTACAGAGTGTGTGTGTGTGTGTGTGTGTGTGTGTGTGTGTGTGTGTGTGTGTTGAGTAGAGTCTACTCCCCGGAAGCAGCAGAGTGAGGGAAAGTAGGAATAGGGAGATAGTGACGTTATTGACTTCCTGTTTTGGTATGGACTCGTGCCAAATGGGACTCAGTGAAGTGAATCGAAGGCGCTTGGCAACAGCAGTCCTACATTTGTAAATAGATTAGCATGGCATCTGTAATCAAATAAATGCTGGAAAAACCATGTGAAGGGCAGCCATGAAATCCGGGGGTGGGGGGGGAATGATGAAGAAATGCATCAGCCTTGTTCCTAAGATCAAAGTGTGACATGACACTGCAGACACCCCTGCAGCACTGTTTTCAGTAATCCTTCCATAAAATATAAGCTGACACACTGATACAGTCACCACGAATCCTTCTCGGATTATAAATACAGTGGACTGATTATTGATGTCAGTACTGAAACATTCAGGACCAGTTCTTATAACCAAGCATTGTGGTACATGTGAAAATTATAGTTTGCACATTAATCAGGTGCTTCATTATGTACCATTCAACTGCTGGTTAATGAGAGTTTCTAATCAGCCATATGGCAGCAACTCGGTGCATTTTAGGCATGAAGAACTGATCAATAAGAACCTGTTGCAGTTCAAAGTGAGCATCAGGATGCGGAAGAGAAGTGGGAGGGGGATACAGAGACTGGTCTGAAAACATTAAGCTGATGGGAAGGCGACAGTGACTCAATAACCACTTGTTACAACAAGAGGTGTGCAGAAGAGCATCTCCGAAGCCACAACATATTGAACGTTGGAGCAGATGGCCTACAGTGGCAGGGGACCACGTGGGTGTCACAACTGTCAGTTAAGAAAGAGGAAATTGAGGCTAATTGGACAACAGAAGAAATTTGAGGTGAGGGTGAGTTGGCTTGTCTGATAACCACTTGTTACATCCACGGTGTGCAGAAGAGCATCTCTGAACCCACAACATGTTAAACTTTGAAGTAGATGATACTTGTTCACCAAAATTGGACAATAAAAAATTGGAAAAATTTTGCATAAAGAATATGAAAAAATGGAGCCATCTCCCTTGTATTACCGTTTCAGGCTGGTTGTATAATAGTGTGAGGGATATTTTCCTGACACACTTAGGTCTCTTAATGGCAACTGAGCATCCTTTAGACACCTTAAGTTACCTAGATTTTGTTGCTGACCATGTCCATCCCCATCTCCTGATGGCTGCTTTCAGCAGGATAACAGAGCATGTCACAAAACTTGGATCTTGAATGTGACACTGTATTCAGGTGACCTCCACAATCACCAGATCTCAATCCAATAGAGCACCTTCACATAATGGTTGTGCAGTCGACAAATCTGCAGCAACTTTCTGATGCCATTATATCAATATGGAGCAAATATTATTGTTTACTGTAAGCTTATTTTAAGTAAACATGCACAGAAAGAATTGACTTGTTTTACTTATAACATGTTGGGCCTCAGACCCTCATCAGGCAAAGTTTATGCAAACAGTGGTTTGTTTTTCTGTCCACTTAAGAGTTTTTGATCCTGGTTTACTAAATACTGTTTTTCTACTGATGACTGGACAGAAGAAAACATGCATGCTAGTAGCATGGTGGGCAGTTGTGGCAGGAGCCTTAGTCTTAGAAGAACGTGGGTTGAAGCAGCATAGAATAAAGGTTGTCAATGAATGTAGGGGAATGTACTATAATAATAATCGAGTGGCATGACATTTGGATCATACAGAAAATAGGAGTGTAGAGGATAATGTATGTTAATCAACTTTCAGTTGTCAAAGTGGAAATGCTGACTAAATGAATGCATTGCCAGTATGCTGCTATCAGTAATGATTTCCACAATGCAAAGTGCAGGATTATAAAGGTGTGAAAGTGATATCATGGTTCATTACTATATTGAATCTGTTAACTCCTGACTGCTGCTGATTATAGCCCCTTTCTCCCTATAGCAGCCATCTTCCTGTAGTGATTTCCTGTAGCAGTGACCCCTTTAGGGTGGGGTGTTGTAACATGTTTGTACAAGTGGATCTTTGCTTTTAGCGCTAATAATCAATCACAACTTCATCTGTTAACTCCCAACACAGCAGGTCGCAACCACAGCAAATCTGATCAATTAGTTATTGTGTGTCATCGTCCGCCACAACCAGCGAACAACACTCACAACAAAAATAGGATTATGTAACGTCAGGCCAGAAAATGTTTCTCTCTGCAGTCAGGATGACTTGTGACTAGATACAAACTCATTCTGTGCTCACAGAAACCCCTCTGGCTATGGCAGGACACATAAGCTCGAATCAAGTGGTGTGTTTTTGGTGGTGTGTTGTTGTTTTTTGTTTTTTGTTTTTTTTTAAATAATTGAACTTCAAGGAATAAAGAAAATCTCCAGTTATTTCAGAAGTGGGGCAAGTCAGCCAAATATTTATGCATCCTCCAGGAATTGAATAAGTCACTCCTCCGCAGTGAGTCTTCCACAGCAATCCGGTGCGCTATCATGAAAACAAACTGGTTCATCCTCAAATTCCACTCTTGGCGGATATGGCCCCAGTGCAGAAAAGCCAAACACGACTGGCTTCTACTGGAACACAGGGTCACCACCTGGAGTTGACAGGCTGTCCTTAAAAGGCTAAGAGCAGCTGTCAGACCGCTGAAGTTTTTGGAAACCTCAGTGTACCTGAAGGTAATCTGACAGGAAGTTGTCTTTGGCCAACAAAAGAGCACAAACGCTTAACATTGCAGCAACAACAAGGAGCACAAGGCCCATATTAAATACCTGTTGTACTTTTAGATTTGTAGACTAGAATTTGTAATATTAGGAAATAGCTGTACTCGGAGCCAAAGCAAAGGAAACATCCCACGTTGAATGTCATGAAATGTGCTGGAGAGGTGGAGGCCAGAGGAAGAAGCCAATAAATGTTATGAATCTGGATCATTTTCTTTAAAGTTGCGAGTTGCGTCAAATGCGTTTGCTTTGACTGAGGACTACGCTCGTCAAGCCCACTTGCGCATCACGAGTATGTTAAAATTGTATTTTTTCTTGTTATCGCTGAGTAGATTTATCGCAGTTTTCCCTGCAAATATTTCCAGCAGAGGTGTGGACTCGAGTCACATGACTTGGACTCGAGTCAGACTCGAGTCATTAATTTTATGACTTTAGACTTGACTTGAAAAAATGTTCTAAGACTTGTGACTTGATTTGGACTTTTACACCAATGACCTGGGACTTGAATTGGACTTGAACCGGTTTACTTGAAAAGACTTGATTTTTCACCCCAAATATAAAATTTAACACACATATTATATAGAAAGTGTGCACCATTAATTCAATTCATTTATTCAAACCACACTCTGTACATATGTGTGCGTGAGCTGTAGCACAGCCGATCAAATTAACCAGATTTTAAAAAAAAAAAAAAAAAAAAAAGGGGGGGGGGTAACGCTCAAAAATGCTGCAAGGAGTTATTTTTTTCAGGTACATAAACTATGAAGTAGTCAACAAAAAACCGAAATGCAATATGCAAAACATGCAAGAAGAGAATCACAGACAGAGATGGAACAACTTCCAACTTTCTCCGACAGTTGAAGTTGCATAAAGAACAGTAGGTGGTCCTTCTCTTTTGCTATGATGAGATAGCTGACTTCATCTAACTAGCAAATGTTGTCCAGGCTACGTTGGTGATACAGTTTTTTGTTTTTTTTTTTGTTTTGTTTTGTTTTTGTTTTTGTTTTTTTTGTTTTTTTTTTTAAATGTGTATGATATTTTTGTCATGCGATTTTAAAGCCGGTCCTACAAGCGCATCCAAGAATAACATGCAGCTTATCTCAGAACTGTCGGTGAAAATTGTTCTTGGAGCTAAGTTTAATTGAGCTGCATTTTATAGAGGTGCAATTTCACAATTTGTGTATATTTTCTAAGTTCACTATTTCGTCATGTGTTGAGAAAAACACAGATTTAAAAATTACATGGTCTAATATTTACATTTAGCATATAACTGCAACATTCTTTTTTTTTTTTTTTTTTTTGAAAGACTCGAAAGGACTTGAAATTCAAAGTTTCAGACTTGTAACTTTACTCGGACTTTTACACCAGTGACTTGAGACTCGACTCTGACTTGCCTGACATTACTTGAGACTTGACTTGTGACTTGAGGATAAAGACTTGAGACTTGCAAAACAATGACTTGGTCCCACCTCTGATTTCCAGTATCTTTTAATGAAGGAGGTATATCTAACAAAACAAACTAGTCCGAAGTCCACTGCTTGTGTATCACACAGATCTGCAAAGGGCACTGGGTAAACTGGACCTAGCTCCGTGGTCCAAAACAGGACCTTTTTGGTTTCGCTTGTTTTTCTGGTTGTTGGACCAATAATGGACAGATTGTTTTTGTTATTTTTTTTATTTTTATTTTGTTTGTTTTCCATCTCTCTAAATCCTAGACCCTGTTGTTTGGAATCTGGCATACTGGATTCACAAGAGAAATCTGCAGACACGGTTGTCACTTTTCCGTGGCAGGAATTCCAGGCAGGCATGTGGCGGGGCAAACATCTAGAGGAATGGACCCTTAATGGCCCCTTTTTGTTTGCATCTCTGTGTAGGATACATTAATGAGTTTGCAGTAATTTTGTGTCGGCAGCTTTTCCTCAGCTGCTCAGAAGAAAGTACCATGAAGTGCATACATTCTGAAGTATCGCAGCAGGTTTATCTTAATGGCTCATTCCAGGATTTTTATTTTCCTTGCTGTTCTCTGTTGGCCATTCCCACATTTTATGACACATTGTATCTTCTCTACAGTGAAAACCTCATAACTCATTATACCCTCCCCCGCTTCCCTTCCACTTTTTTTTTCCCATGAGAATCGGATGTCAACAGGCCTCAGCCCTGTCAGGTGCAATCATCCCTCATCCCTTGCATGCTAAGGCCTCTTGAACAGAGCAAAAGCTGCAGGCCCTCCTGCTTTTGAAAGCACCAGCTCTGCCGAGGGGAGACAGTGGCATCCTGTCTTCAGGCTCGGCGCTCATCAGGGATCGTTCTGTATTCCTGAAGAGCCGCGGATTCCCTGAACTTGACTTCCTGTCTCCCGAGCGTGCCCCACTGCTGCCGTGCCTGAGCAGAGAAGCGGAACCCTGTGTTTTCTGAAAGCGTGAGCTTTCATTGCCTCCTCCTGTTGCCTTTTTGAAGGATTCACTTGGTGCTGACTCGCTAACGCAGAGAGTGGGAGGGGAGGGGGGGCTGAGGGAGTGTATATAATAAGAGGGGAGAGGCAGGAAGCCCCTGAATGACTGCAGGCTAAATGCAGAAGTTACTTCCAAGATGAGCTGAAGGCCTCGAAGTTAAACACATTTTTCTAAATTACAAGTGCAGCATGAAGCCAGCAAGACATTAAAGGTATCACAATGCTGAAAGCACACTTTTTAAAAGGGAGAGAACTTTGTTACTTAAGGAAGTTATAAAAACATATTTATAGGTATCACATGTGACGATCCCACAGAGGAGTGCCGTGAGTTTGCAGTTCCCTGCAGCTGTGCAGAGCTTTATGGAGTTGGTGCATGCAGCGTTCGCGTTTTGGCTCATTTTCATCACTCATGGTGTCATTTTTGGCTGCAGCAGTTTTCAGCTGGCTGTACCTGCTCAGCACCATGTGGCACATAGACAAAGTTAACAAAAGGCTAATGAAAATATGGAGTGTTTGGGAGCTAAAGAGCCAGATGTTTCCCTTACTGTTAGCAGAGACCACAAAAGGGGAGCAAATATTGGGCATTAATGCCAGATAACCCCCAGTAATCATAACATCAGTTGCTGTTTTCACGCTTCTTGCCATTCTGTTTCGGTCCATTAAAGGTTCTTTCCTGTAGTTGCAGCCAGATTTCCTAAGAAACCAATTATCATCTTCACCTCAGATGCAGAGTTGGATGGCCAATTAATCATCTTCTCTTGAAAGAATAATGCTGACACGCAGTTCCATTTCTTTGAACAAGGCAAACACACCTTTCAGTTTGAGCAAGCTCAGGACACACGGCTTTACCCGTGTTGTGTTTTGTTTTCTTTTAAAAAAGCTGGTGCTCCACAGCTAGACAAGTAACTTCACTGCCAAGTACTATTAAAAGTCTGTGCAGCCTTGTCATTAAAGCAGCTTCATGTCATAAACACCAGTTTGCAGGATTCGGTTATCTTCCCCCGCTCATGCTTCAGGCTGCGAGTTTTATTTCGAGCAACAAATGTCTCCCCGTAATGTACATGTGTCCATTTGCATGTGTCACTCCACTTTTGTGTTCATTTTGGTGTAAATGTTTACTGCATCTTCTTTCTGCTTGTTGCTACATTCTTTACTTCATTCTCAAGGATGTACAGCAGCATATCCCCCACTGCAGCAGGCCATAACATTGCATCAAATAATCTCTGGGGCCGTAGATGGCACTTCCTTTGAGGATGTATCAAGTTCAAACCCCCAGTTTCACTTCCTTCCTGCTTGACCCTCAGATTTTGGGACAGCAGAGTTTTCTGACAACATCTGTGTGTGTTTCAGGCTACCAGGCAGTTTCTGGAGGAAATCAACAAGTGGACCAGTCAGCATGGAGTGTCTCCGCTGTCCAGGGAATTGGCCGTCAAGTTCCTCATGGCTCGCAAGTTTGACGTCCTCCGAGCCATCGAGCTGTTCCACAGTTACAGGGTAAGGGCGTCAGGAGACGACGATGCTGCTGCAGCACTCTGGAACAAATATTCAAGGTCAACAGCTCAGCGACCTAAAACGGCAGTTCTCCATCCTTGCAGCGTATCCTGGCTTTTTTTTTTTTGCTTTTTTTTTTTTTTCCACGCTAACATGAAATGATTTATGTGAGCTTTTAATCAAGCTTCCACAACACGAGGGAAAATCTGCCATGCGTGCTAATATTACAATGATCATACAAATGTGGAAGTATGCATATGATCTTTACATTTCTATTCTGCTTTCTAATTTTCCCATAATCCAAATGGAAATTGTGTTTTGTTTTGTTTTTTCCCCCAAGATTACAGAATTGGAATACAGTTTCATCGCCACAGAGCTACAGTTTAAAGTCTGTAACATCCCAGTGGAACACTTTTTTTAAAAAAAATTTAAATAATAAAATGATAATGCTGACATAAGAATACAATGAAAAACTCACATCAGTCATTATCAGCCCTTTCCTCTGTCCTCCCTCTGCTGCTGTGGATTCATCACCTTCAGTTAAAGAGGGGAGTCTACTGTAATTTCAGCCTACAGCTAAGTTTACAAGTCCCCATTAAATCTGAGGATACACTGAATATGAAGCTGGAAGTTTTGGGGTTTTTTTTTTTTTGTTTGTTTGTTTTTTGTTTTTTTGGGGGTTTTTTTTTTTAGTACATAGTATTTAAACAGGTCCTACATGCAATTCAGAACAGTTCAGTATCAACAGTGCTACGGTTGTGTAAAACATACCTGCCATGTATGTTTAAGCTTGTTAAACGGGTGCATTGATACAAGGCTGTTCTTGGCTTTGTCCTGGCAAGGTTTTGATTTCATTTACATAACCAAGTCTAGAACAATGTTATCTTTCATTTCACCTGGGTTTGCTGTGTCACACACACGGGAGTGGCTAGAGCTCGAAACACCTAAACGCAATAGATAACATTCAGTATAAGTGGGGGTTTTTTTTTTTCCCCTTTTTCTCTCCCTCCCAGCAATATTAAAAACCAAAACAAAAAAACTTCCCCAGATCTCACCTGAAATTTTATAAATAAATTTCAGATTCAGGTTTAGAACAAAATAGTTTTCAATCTATTGAACTCAACTGAAAACGCTGGGCAAACTAAACACAATTTAAGTGGTTGGCAAGTTTTAATTCGCACTTTGACTACTCCAAAATCTCAAAGTGTAGGTATATTTAAAAAAAAAAAATAAAGAAAAAATCCTGAAACTAATTTATCCCACATTTGAAAAGGGGAGGCCGGCACACATCCTTATGGTATAATGGTGAGATCAGCTAAAGGCAGAGATTGGATTAGTGTTGTCACTGTGGGCTGTGCAGATGGGTGCTGTTTTTATAAGGCTGCTCCTCTGCTTTGCTTAAGGTCACAAGCAGGTGAAAGAACACCTTAGTGACAATGATGTGATATGTGACGCTGCGCCTCCATCAGCCAGGGTCAAACTGCAACCAAACAAGCCCCCTGCGTTAGGTTTAGCTCCTTTAAAGGAGGAAAAAAAATTGAAGCCCTGACTCATCTCAAGCTTATTGCAGTTGTTTTGGTGAAAAGATGGTTTCCAGTTATTAGCTGCTCTAAATTTAGATTTCTAACTGAGAGCAGCAGACTGTTATGAATCTGTAACACGTTGCTTCTGACATATAACTACAGTTTACTGACTTGTTCCAAAGAAAATGTACACTTAGTGCTATATTCTGGGTTTCTGTGTAGTTTTTATAAAATCTGCTGCAGTTGACAACAAGCATCCCTCTTGGTTGATGAGTGTGGGGTGTCTTCACTGTGCCCAGAAATGGCAGCACAAGGCCCCTTTTCATTGAGCATATTTCCTCAGAGGCTGTTGCCAAGCAAGAGATGGCCTGAGCAGATGCATCAGAAACCTCGGGGCCTGACACACACACACACACACACACACACACACACACACACACACACACACCAACTCACGCACTTATTTTATTAATTTTTTTTAATTTTACATCGGGGGATATTTCAAGAAGCGGTATTCAGGCTTTTCAAGCTTTCCAGAAAGCTTGTTGCGAATCAAAATAGTTTTTGGTTTGGTCAGCTGAGGTTATGAAGTCTGTCTAAAGGAGGAACATGAAGTTTCACATGTTGGGCGTACATGCTAAACCATGTTAACACAAAAATAGTGCTGGATGTAACTACTTTGTGTTAGAGGTCAAGTGAACTAGATGGCACGTGACTTTTTTAAGTTTACTTTGTGGGGGTGGGGTGGGGGTGATCTTGTCTTTTGTATTTTGGAGCCTTTTTGAAGCATAAAAGGCAAATGACAGCTATTCATGTCAAATAGACATGGCTGATCTTCTCCTTTTTTGCTTCCTGTTTGCTTGTTGTGCTCTTAGCAACCTCCCTGGGGAGAAATGCAGTGAAAAAAGTTTAAAAACATACTGTATATCTGTAGCATGCTGGCTGTATAATCTTCTGGTGCGGGGATATCGAGAGATCACCAAAGAGTGAGTCAAAATGAGAAAAGGATTAGGTGAATCTGAGGACTCACCTGACACTACGTGTCACAGAAAGAACATCTGGTGAAATGACTATCAAGCCAGAAACTGATAAAGGTGAAACTTTCAGGGCATCAGGTCCTACTGCAGGTCTTATTATTTACTTAATGATCTGAAAATAGCATCTAGAGAATGGCATAACCAGGACCCCCCCCCTCTTAGCCAGTAATAACTAGCAGTGGTTAATGGTTTTGTTTTTGGGGGTTTTTTACCCTCTAAATGTCAATACTACTCCAAATATGAACATGCAGAATGGCATTTATCAAATCGACAAACAAAAAGTTGCCAGCCAAGTTACGCACAAATTCTAACTTCTTCATGATTGTAGTTGTGGCACCGTCCTTTTCTTGTAAAGTCATCTCAGTCATCAAGGTAGCTTTCACCAGTGAGTAGCTGGCTCGCTCATGACCGCCTTCGGTGTGACTTTAAGAAGGATTAGTCTCCCCTACCACGCTGCAGCTCATTTAACACAGCTTAATGCTGCGTCAGCACCAGGACGAGGCTGGGGACAAGTCATTCGTTAGGAGAATGGGGGAAGGGAGGGGGCTTGGAGGGAAAGTTTCCAGTGCGCTGTTTGTTTGGAGGGTTAGAGAAATGAGAGGTCGGCTTTAAGTGTTGCCATAAAATGAAGAATCTAACCTGGTTTAGTGCTGCAAATGTGGCAAACGATAAACCTCAAGGATCAATTTGCCACTTGTTCATTTCCTATTTTACATTGAGATGCTACTGTGAGGTTTTAAAATGCACAAAAACATGTTTTTCCCTGTGATGTTAAATAATAAACAGGAAATGCATTGCAGTATGCAGGGGGTTATGAGCAGGGGTTTAATTATGGGGACACGACAAATTTTCCGAAGTCTTTTTGCTGTCAGGGCTACTATCTATAAACTTTAATAGTTGTGGGTCATAGAAAATGTAGCATCTTGCAAGTATCCGGTTTAAAAAAATCACCTCGCAGATCACCCCCTGTGTTTACGGTCTGAGGCCACAGATTGTTATATGACGGAGTGCAAAACTGGTACGATATTCTCTTAAAGAAACATGCGTATCAATTTTTACTAAAAGCTATTTAACCACAAGTAGACCAGCTTCAGATAAGCTAGCCAAGTGTTACATTAAGGAGGCTGGTGAGCATCAGTTTTGTCAAGACGTGTGACGGGATTCATTCAGAATATCAGAGCATCTCAGATTACTCCACTTCCTTGATAAAATATCATGAAAAAATCGTGAAACCACAGAGAAGGCTCTCCTCCACACAGTCCTCATTTTAAAAACACTAACATTACGACTAACAGCTATCCGAACAGCCAATCATTGTTTTAGCCAGTAACAGAACTAAAGTGATCCCCCTTAGGCTGATTTTTAGTTTGTGTCATTATTTTCTTAATGCTGCCACTAGTTGGCTAACATTAGTTTATGTTAGCCAAGTCTATTAGACCCAACCAACCACATGACGTCACGTTCGATACTGACAGAAGATGGCGCTAAACATGTTTTTAGGACTTTACGCACTTATTTCTTAAATCCAGCTTTACAGTGTTACTTCTATGTCAGTTTTTGAGAGCAAGGCTCGATGGTGCATATTAGCCATGTGTAGTGTTTCATAATTATTGGAGCAGCTGTTACTTTATTTCTAAGGGCAATGTTCAGAAAGAAACATTGGCAGCTATAGTTATTGTATGTGGACATGTGAGTATACTATACTGCCAGTTTTAAGCAGGACTTTAACTATTATAATTCATTTTATCAGGATGTCCTAAAAAGCCTTCATTTGATCCAAAATGCTGTAGTGGGAGCACTGACAGGGAGCAGAGAGAGCATATTTCTCCCATATTAGCTTCTCTTCAATGGCTCATTGAAATTTAAAAAAACAAAACTAAAAAAACCCTTCTCACATGCAGGGTTTTGAATAATCAGGCTCCATCTTATCTTAAAGACATCGTAGCACCATATCAACCCGATAGAGCACTTCATTCTCACCCTGCAGGTTTACTTGTGGTCCCTGGAATATTTAAAAGTAGACTGGGATGCAGAGCCTGCAGATTTCAGACCCATTTGGGGAAGAGACTCTCTCTACTTTTAAGATTAGGCTTTAAAACTTTCCCTTTTGATAAATTATATAGTTGGAGCTGGATCAAGTCATGGCAGATGGCCGCCCCTCTCTGAGTCTCTCTGTTGGAGGTTTCTTCTGTTAAAAGGGAGTATATCCTTCCCACTGTTGCCAAGTGCTTGCTCATAGGGGTTTGTCTGATTATTGGGATTTTCTCTGTATAATTAAAGTGTTTACCTTAAAGTATAAAGCCCATGAAGCAACTGTTGTTGTTGGTGCTATATAAATAATTATAAATAAATAAATCTTCAATCATCTTTAGAGTGGCAAGTAAGCACTTCAGGAAAGCTGTACGGTTTAACCAAGAATGCTTTTTGTGGAAAGGGAGTGTTCTAATATGTAACTCTACAGTTTCCTTCTGACGTATTTCATGGAGTAATGGCAGTCTAGTGAAGTCTGAATCTGTACATCCGTTACCATTAAGACCCGAGTGCTTACAGTCTTAAAAGGAATAAAAGGGTTGCAGAGAAATCGGTGAGCTGCAGCAGTTCCCGTCAATCTGTAGAAAAGCTTCATTTAAAACTAAAGGAGGCTTTTTAATTTGGCCAAAGTATCTCTAGTTTAATATTGTTCACAATAAGTCTGTAAGATCAACTATAATTGAAAAGACACGCCTAAGCTGAAGTTTAAGACTTTCCACAGAAAGTGGAAGGGGGGGCTAGCAGAGAGGAATCCTCCCGGCAGGAAAGCCAGGCAGGTGATTCACTATTGTTCAGAAAGGAATTCACCTCAAAGTGACGGCCTGTTAGAGCTGCCCCACAGCTTGCCTTCACCTGCTGTGATCTGTTTTCTTCAGGAAACGCGTCTTAAAGAAGGAATTGTCAGACTTCAGCCTCAGGAGGAGCCTCTGCGGTCCGAGCTGCTCAGTGGAAAGTTCACTGTGTTGGTAAGTGCGTTCCTGAAATATCCTCCACATTTTTAGATTCATTCAAGGTGTAATCTGTAACGTGCCCACATGGAAATGTTGTGTATTAATATTGTGCATGTATATGTTTAGTCAATTTCTACAACGTACCTCATCCCAGTGATTCCAGTGACGTTTAGTGTGTATGTGTGTGTCTTTTCATCAGGTTTCTAATGCTGCTGCGTTAACAACAATAACAATGACTTTACTTCATTCCTTAGATTGAATGTTCAAAAACTAAGCCCTCATCCTGATGTGCTTTTTGGGGTGCAGGCTATTTGTTGACGTTCCAAGTGTGTTTCCTGTGCGAGATAAATCTGGCCTTTTGTCAGCCAAATTGTGACCGTCAAAGATGCCGACTTCCACCGCACACACATGCAATCACACGCGCACACACATTCCCATTTCCCCGCATTTCCCTTTTTTCCTTCCCCGCTGACGTGCCACAGTGGCATTGATGCTGCACATCCTCTCGCCTGACGTCGGAGTTCTCCAGCCTCGGCAGCGGGCTTCACATCCTGTCTGGTGTATTTTTAGCCCTCGTGCCAGAGAATACAGGCTTATTTACTTACAAAGGAGCTTTTTCCGGAGGATCTCTGGTCACCAGCTCCACTCGAGTGAAGAGCCTCGGTTCCCCGGGCACCCCCATTCTCAGCACAGTTCAGCTTTGGCTCAGAAAATGCATTCTGTCTCTACCCCAGGAAGAAAATGAAGAGATCCAAGACCTGCGGCATCAGTAATGACAACAATTGTTCATTCTGTTGAACTGTTGACAGCCCTTTCTCTGAGCTGGCAGCCTGCCAGCAGCCAGCATGTGAACCAGTGCCCCCCTGTGGTCATTTTTCTTTTTCCATTCTTCATTTTTGCACTTCTGTTTGGGTGTTGTTGTCACACTTAGCTCTAGTAAACTCCTTCAGAAACCACACAGTTTCTAAGAATGGCATCATAATTCATGCATTTGAGAAACTTGAATGCTAGATATAAAGATATTCAGAATAAGGCTGGTATTTCTATGTGTGCGTGTCCATCTTGCTTATTTTCTGCCGCCTTGCTCATAACTCCACAATAAACAATACAGAATGAACTCAGTACTAATAAACAATCCCCAATTCAGTACGGGGGGGGCAGCAGTTGCCTGGAAAATTGTGACAAACTGCTTTTGCTCTGCTGAATGATAACCTGCCAGTATTGTGTGCTTGTGTATTTTCAGAGTGTACGAGACCCGTCAGGGGCCTCCATCGCCTTGTACACAGCCAAACTGCATCACCCCAACAAGACAGGCAACCATGTGGTGCTTCAGGCCCTCTTCTACCTCCTGGATCGGGCTGTGGAAAGGTGAGGAACGTGGATTTCAGTGAATGAAGCTGCAACAAAACGGTCACATTTTGTTTTGAATTTTTGGTGAGAGTGTTGGGTAAAGTACTGGGTATTTGTTTTTCCTTGAAATTCTGCATAGTGTGGCATTGTAGCCTTTAAACATCTTACTAAACACATCACTCGCTTTATTTCAGTGAAACTTTCTTTTCTTTGAAGGAATCCTATGAATCAAATTTTGTGCATGAAAAGACAGTCTTACTGGAACTTGTTTAAGTCTTTAAAATTCCCCAAAATGACGTTTATCTGCCGTGTGGGGAATAAGTTCCACTTGACAGCACAGGGTAGTAGTTAAATGACCTAATGAAGATATCAAAAACCCGATTTTTTTTTTTTTTCCTTTTTGTTTTTGTGTCACAGCTTCGAGACTCAGAGGAATGGCTTAGTGTTCATCTATGACATGGCAGGCTCCAACTACACAAACTTTGAGCTGGACCTCAGCAAGAAGATTCTCAACTTGCTCAAGGTTTGGGATTTCAGTGCAGTATAGTGAATAGGTGCTGTAAACATTAAGTTTCTCCAAAAAATGAGATGCACATGCTCGGATTATTCACAGGACCAGATGTAAACAGTACTTTCATTGATCTAAAGGAGCTGAAAGTCTTCATTCCTTTCCAGGGCTAGAGTAACGGCTAACTGCACATTTATTTCCATCTTAGAAAGTAGTAATCTGATTTATTTATAAATGTTTTGTCTTCCAGGATTTAAGTAAATGTCCAAAAAGGCAAATGAGTGGCTCACTGTGTGAGTTGATAGCCTTTAAAGTATTACTTAATCCATATGCAGTGGCAGTGGTACTTATGTTTACAGTTGCCTGCATTTAAGTGAGTTACACTTTAAACATGTAGCAGTATGTCCGCTGGAGTCAATAACACAGACTATTATGTGGTCACATCAGCAGCAGCGGGATGTATTCTGTGCCCACATATTGATCTCTCTGGAGCAGCTGTCGTCCTCAGTCACATACAGTACACATACTGTGTACTTAATACCTAGATGCACAAGTACCATAAGATAAACTTGGCACTATCTCCTGTGTTTACACTCTAAACACAGGAGAGGTTGCCCCTTAATTTACAATACATTAATAAATATAATAAGGATAAAATTTAAAATGTGAGTTCTAAACAAAGAATTTGCTTTACTGTAATTTACCATCTTTGTCCACCAGGGGGCGTTCCCTGCCAGGCTGAAGAAGGTGCTGATCGTAGGTGCCCCGGTGTGGTTTCGAGTGCCCTACAATCTGCTCAGCCTGCTTCTCAAGGAGAAACTGAGGGAGAGGGTAAATGTTTTGACTACTTCTCAAAGTAGCTCTTCAGCTTCATTTTTATGATAATTTATTAAGAAAGGGAAGGGCAAAAACTTCTCTTTTTTTTTTTTTTTTTTTTTCTCCTCAAATGGCAGGCAGTGAGTGATTCAGTGTACCAACTGTGCATGTGATTATGAGATTCTTTAACTGCTTATCCTGCTGCCTCACACATGCCTGAGATGTTGAATCACTGGAGTCAGGATACCTCCTACATTATTACCAGTCATTATTTTATTAGCATTGATTTCTTAAGAGCCACTGTGCACGGGATGTATTTATTTTTATGCCAAGAGTAGGAGAAAAAACTGATATTTAAGATAAAGCAGGCTTAAAACAAATGGTATCCTGTTGCATTTATTTTTTTTATTGGTTCCATATCATGAAGTCAATTTTACATAGGCAGGTTCCTAACTGAGTGAGATGACACAATTATTTGCATGCCAGCTGTAGAAAGACTGCAGTTTTTTCAAATTTATGTAAACTGCACAAAACCCTATATGAGATCCAGTTATTGTAGTCTGCCTTCAAGATATGGTAGTGCTAACAGGTTAAACTCACGGGCAGAGTGCCTTTGACCTTTCATGCAGTTTTCTTTGGGGGTTAAAACAAATCCATCTCAGTCCACGTCTCTCCTAACTCCAGGTTCAAATGGTAAAAATGGCCGAGCTGCGCCAGCACCTCCCCAGAGACTGTCTCCCTCAGCACCTTGGTGGCCTGCTGCCTCTGGACGCGTACAGCTGGAACCAGCAGCTACTGGCGGGCCAGAATGGCAGAATAGACCCTGTGGATGAATTGGTGGGCATCCCCTTTGAAGATGCCTCCATTCACGTCCCCGGACCAGAGTCCATGCGCCCGCAGGAGCTGTTGACGCACCTCGGCAGGCTACAGCGCTCGGGCATCCATCAGGAGTATGAGGAGCTACGCAAAGAAGCACCACCCGGAACCTTCCACTGTGCACAGTGAGTTTAGAGCAGCAGGCGCACATTCAGTGCTCACTTTAAAATCTGATTCTGTCTGGCTGAGCAGAGCTGCCAGAAAGATTAGTTTATTAATACCTGTAATCTTTTTATGCTGTAGGTGCAGCGTGCATTCTGGGAAGGACAAAAATTAGTAGCATTGTAATGTAATCTATTCCACAGCATGTCCTTTAACCCCGACTTCAATAGATGACCTTTCTAATATTTTCAGAACGTTTTGTTTTGTTCCTTATTGGCATTTATAAAGTGGAATGTATAGCTGTGCTTGGTGACTGCATCTTTTTCCTCACTTTGCATACTTGGCCTCTAGTTTTCTATAAATTCTTCAAGTCTTCTATAAATTATAGACCTCACTTCAATGTCACATGTAACTAAGTAGCACATGGCCAGAAAACCAAAACTTTAGTTCAGTGTGTGTCGACTGTTATTGTAATTGTAAGCCGCAAAAGGCGGCAGCAGTAAACCTTTGTTTTGTCTACAGAGCAGCCTACAATCAGGAGAAGAATCGCTACGGTGACGTGTTGTGCCTTGATCAGACGAGAGTTCGTTTGAAACCCAGAAAGAATGAGGTAAATGCTGTTTTTAAAAAATGTGCATTTCATTTGATCAGTTCCATTCATGGTCACTCTTAGCTGTCAAGCTTAAAACTTCTAACTGGCTTCTGCACTCCCAGTGCTCAGCTGGACACCTACCACCTAGCTTATAAAGCAAATGTGTAACCAAACTGTTGGATTTTCTCCTCTAAAGTCTCTAATGCTCCAACAATTGAACTGACGTGATTTGTTTGGCATTCTGTTGACCTTTTGTGACCGAGTTTTGTTGCTCTCACAGAGATCAGACTACATCAATGCGAGTTTCATGGACGGCTACAAACAGAAGAATGCCTACATTGGTACTCAAGGTATGACAAGTTAATTTATTTAAAAGGACTGTTTTGCAGTGTTATGCCAGTGGCATAACACTGCAGTCCTGTTAATGAGCTAAACTGAGATCATCAGTAATGTTAAGTGGAACCTACAGCCAAATAAGTATGTGACCACAAGGGAACCTTTTTAAATGAGGACATTTGCTCATCAGCCTAAATGGGCACTGTTACTACCACTGCTGTGTCATAAATAGTAATAAATGTAACTGAAGCATATAAGTGGACAATGGCAGTAAGCTGAGGTGGACAGTTTGTTGCCCAATAAAATAAATATTATAATAACAGAAGTTAATACTTTCAAAGGTGTATTTCTAATTACTCTACAATAAGAAAGTTACTGCAGATTTCTGATTAAATGTAGGTCTACCTAGAATGGGTCACTGTTGAATTTATGCAGAACTAATTTGGGTGTTTAGTGTCCATGTCATTTGATTTAGATTGCAGCCATGCTAACACTGTAGACGATGTAAAGTTTAACTCAAGTTTGAACTCTTCTGGAGTAAGGTTTTATATAAACACTTAAAAATACAAGGAGAAAAATGTTACTAGGATGTATGTACACTGCTCAAAGCATTATGTCAGTGTCACTACTGGTAACATGAGGTGATACCTGAACCCTACAGAGGTTGCGCAGGTAGTCCCGCTCCTCCAGGATTCCACATCAATGTGTGCCATTGCCAGAAGGTTTGTGTCCCCCAGCACAGTCTCAATAGCACGGAGATGATTCCAGGAGACGGCTAGATACTCTAGGAGAGCTGGACAGGGCTGAAGAAGGCCTTTAACCCATCAGAACTGGTATCTGCCCCTTCGTGATTAAAAAATGACCTCACATAGGCCACTGGTGTGAACACGACTGACCAAACAATCAGAAACAGACATCATGAGGGCGATATAAGAGCCTGACAGGTGCCTAGCACCGTGGAACCCGATTGGCATTTACCACAGAATACCAGAATTGGCAGGTCCATCACACCCCGTGCTTTTTACAGATCAAAGCATGTTCACCCTGAACACATGTGACAAACATGAAAGGGTGTGGAGAAGATTGGGAGAATGTTGTGCTGCCTGTAATATTGTTCACCGTGACTGGTTTGGTGGTGAGTCCCTGATGTCATCAGGCATGCATAGAATCACATGGAGGCCATACAAACTACTGAGTACTCTTTTGAGGTGCTGCAATGAAACTGTATCACTTTTTTCCTTTGTTTGTTTGTTTTTTCCAGGGTTTCTTAGAATTCAGCCCTTTGTAGATTGATTATCATTTCCAGCCAATGATGTGGCATCCTTTCATTCCTAACACAGTACAGAGTGTTTTTTTCCACATTAAGATCTCATGTGTTTTCAGTGTGTTCCTTTAATTTCTTTTTAACACTGTAGTTCGGGTAGAATTGTATTGGAACAGGCGGGAGTGAGAATAATCACTCATGCACTGATACGACCACAGTTTCTGATGGTTTTGCAACATGTACTAAAACGCACTCACCACCCAACCTTGCACAAAACTTTACTTGCAGTGCAACATTTCTTACTTCACTACAGGAATCCCTAGGCTTCTAGGAACATTTGTAAGATCAGTGGGAAGAACAGTAACACTAATGACCGTGCACCTGAAGACATCTGTGGTATTTTACTTAAGCTTGTGTCCATAAATACGCCGTCACCTCTGAGAATGCTGGGAAAACCTTTGCTCACTTCTGGGAGTAACAGTTGCTGACTGTATGAAGACCAGTTCTTTGGAATAACCTGAATTAATCTGTTTATTTTCAGAAATGATCATGTCATCCTGATTTCCGATGGCATGTCACTGCTGTAATTCAGTGATTCAGAAACTACTGCTAAGACCAAAATTATTTGGCAGTCGTACATAATGAGCTGAATGTTTGTCTTTATTGTGGGTTAATGTATCTCATTAAGGAGCTACTCCATGCAGTTAAATGAGTATGACTCATTACGCTGGGATCAGATTTTAATTTTATTTATTTTTACTCACTGTAATTTTGATTTGCTTCGACTTTGGTGTTTGTATTGTGCAGGACCACTAGACAGGACCTACGGTGATTTCTGGAGGATGGTTTGGGAACAAAATGTCCTTGTTATTGTCATGACAACCAGGTAATGGAGTTGATGAACTACAAGTATCTGTTTTGATTTTTAGAAGTTGAATCGGTGTTAATTTTGTCAAATACGTCCTGACCCTCTGTCGCAGGACCGACGAAGGCAGTCGGAGAAAGTGTGGGCAGTACTGGCCTCTGGAGGAAGGTGGACAGGAGGTCTATGGCCACATAGCAGTAGTGAACCAGAGGGTGGACCGCCATAGCCACTACAACCACACCACTCTTGAACTGCACAACACTGAGGTGAGAAAAAACATTTTGCTTAATGTTGCGGCCAAAAAATCTGGCATTGCCTGAAAAGCACCAGTAACAGAGTGGGATTGATATCCTCATGTTCTTTGCATTCCCCAAAATGTTCAAAGTACTCCACTCCCTGGTTCAGTTGAACGGTTTTCAACAAGCAGAATGCATTTTCTGTCGTACATATTTTCTATCATAAAGCATATAACCTGTAAAATTTTATTTGTGTATTCAGACATGTGAACAGAGACAAGTGAGTCATTTCCAGTACCTCAGCTGGCCCGACTATGGCGTCCCCACCTCAGCAGTGACTCTGATTGACTTCCTGGGAGCTGTGAAGAGACAACAGAGAAAAATGGTCAAGGCTCTGGGATCTCAGTGGACAGGCCACCCGCTGGGACCGCCAATGGTGGTCCACTGTAGTGCAGGGATTGGGAGAACAGGTGAGATCCAGGGATTAAAAACCTTCTAGGGCTTCGGGCCGTTTTATACCCACCGTGCAGTGCCTCACAAACTGCACCCAACAGCAAAGTTGATGTCAAACTGACATGTCTGCTGTCGCTGCAGCTGGGTTGAACACAAGTGTTGTTCCTGTCAGTTTTTACCACTATTTTAATGATCTAGTCATCCAGAAGCTCACGTTCACAGATTATACAGAGCTAGATGGAGCAACAATCTTGCATCTTTTCGTTTGAAAAGATGCAAGATTGTTTTAGTGGTGAGAATACTGTAGCAGGTGCCTGCGCCTTCATGGCTTGCATGAATAGATGCATGTAAAGTGACCAACATGATGGGTGTGCTTGTGCTTAAAGGCCTCAGTCACACAGTCTTAGCAACCCATCACCAACCACAGGTTGCGCAAACAAAATCTATATTCCCTGAGTGGTTGGAGACTGGTTGCTGGCTGTTAGTATGTGAACTAGCCACACAGCGAGTACTGCACCAAAAATTCTCCTTACTTTGGTAACTAGCAGATTGTTGCGGTTGGTCCTGGTTTGCACAGAAGATGCCTACCTGTCTGCAAATACTCATACAGAGAGGGTTTGTCTCCAAAATAAAAGTCATGCCTTTTGAAAGGTGTTGACTCCAGTACTAAGCCACAACTTTTACTCTGATGGGAAACCTTCTGTTTCTAGTTTGCGTTGCATGGCTTCAAAATTTCTTACCACTGAGCAAGCAGTTGCTAAGTATTTTCAGAGAAGTTTGCATGATGATGCAGACTGTGGGTCGCTGCAGCAATCTGCTAGCAGCCAAAAGAATCACAAGGAGGTTTTTGGTACAGCAACATCCTGCAAAGAGTAACCTGAATATTCTTTTTTTTTTTCCTGAATGAGTATGTTTATCAGACTGTATGAGAATAAGGCTTTTAACCAACATGATAGCGTTTCAGTGTCTGTAATCTTAAAGTGTTGCCACTAACCCGCTGTTGTCGGCAGGTACCTTCTGTGCCCTGGACATCTGTCTGTCCCAGCTACAGGACGTAGGCTCACTTAACGTGTGCCAGACAGTACACCGCATGAGAACACAGAGGGCCTTCAGCATTCAAACCCCAGACCAGTACTACTTCTGCTACAATGCCATTTTGGAGCACGCCCAAAGACAGGGCCTCATCCCAGCCAATCAGTGAGCTTCAGCCATGACCTTCCAAACCAGTCCATGAGCCCTGTGATTCCTGCAGTCAAGTCTGTTAGCCCCAAGCCATGTTTTGTGACCAGTTAGCCCAGGAAAAGAAACTTCCTCACAGATGCTGTCTTTACAAAAGATAAAAATAAAAACTAGGCCATAGTTTTTTGGCAGACCAAGACTGTGATGATGAAAGGCTTGATTGTTGACATAGTGTTTTTAATGATGACATTTCTGGCAATGTGACGTTTTTGTTTATTTGCTGAACATGTCTCCAAAAATGCACGTCATTGTGGAGAAACTGCTCAGCACAGCACAGTGGTGTTGCATGCATGAGATTGGGTCCAAGATCATCTTTTTTTCTTTTCTTTTTTTTCTTTTTTCCCAAAAATAGTTTATTCCATTGAACCTTTTAACATGGACACAGTCCAAAAAACTGCTCTTTCATTTTCCTTAACTGCTGCTGTAGTGTTTCATAAGTGTTTCTTTGCCATAATAAATGCCACCTCGGATGAGACGGAACTGTGGCTGCTATCTTGTTTCATGTGTTCTTGGACAAATTGTTCTCAGTGCGGTTGGGAAATGAGATCTTGACGTTGTTGTCATTTTTGGGGTAAAATTGCTTGAACCATTACCATGGCTGTTCACTTTGGAAGCGTGTCTATGTTGAGTAACAGTGTGTCGTGATAAATGTTTGAGCTTTGGGAGAGTCAGATTGGGATATTTTTCCACCACTGTCCTTTCTCACGTGTAGACCTCAGGAGGGGGGGGGGTGCTTATACCACTGGAACTTCGGTTTAGGCATGCAGAGCGTGCTTTAGGTAAATGCAGTGGGAAAACTGATTGTGCTTTTTCACTGACTTTCTAATTGGGAGCCGGCAGGCTAAAGACCGACTAATGACCGATTTGGCTGCGGACGTTGTTGGTGAAAACAGCAATGGATGGTACGAGCTACTTTTGCATAGTCTCAGGAGTGTCATACCAAACACGAAGTGAAACCACAGTCAGGATAGAAGCAGTTTCATTCCATCAATGTATTCTCCTCCAGCCCAAATAAGTAAAGCACATCCAAAATGAATCCTCTCAAATCCCAAATGGCATTATTCATTTCAGTCCATGAGCGTGCCTTCCCCCCCCCTTCGCTTATAGTGAGGTGGGCCATTGAGCTTTCATTATTGTAGGAATGTATTCCTAAGCCCCCCACATGCATCTTCACACACTTGCTTAGAGCAGCCCATGCTGCAGTTACTATGCCATTTAAGCATGCATCTGTACATCAGTTAAGACCTCATGAGTAGTGCAATACTTTTTTTCTTTAAAAAAAACAAAAACATGTCTTAGCACTTTGAAATAACTATTCCCAACATGCTCTGAGATTGGTCGTTATGGCAACGGGATTGGAGGAGGAAAAACTTAATTCTTTTGCTCTACACGTGATGCTGGGATAACTTGATTGTTATTGTAAATTTAGTGATGCTTAAATATAAACCATTTACTGTAAAATGAATACAAATCTGCATAGTGCTTTACTGGGACAAACCGAGCTGATTTTTACTGGGAAAACCAGACGGCGACGGTAGAATAGTTGAACCAAGCACAAATCTGTGCCTACATCTTATGAAGTCCTTCTGGGCCATGTGAGCATCAGAAACTTAAGTATAATTTTCATTATTATTGTTGCTTTCAGTTCTCCAGACTGTGGATGTAATCTGTGCTTTCATTTGGTCCCAGTATCTTGCCATCATTATTATTATTGAGTACATGTACAAAAACTGTTATGTTTATGCGTTGGGGCAGGGAAGGGGGGGGGTGTTCTTTGCTACAGAATTCATATTGAATTTGCTTGTAGTGAAGTTTGGTTTGTTTTGTTTTTTTTGTTTTTTTTCTGTCTGCCATCCTTGTGTGTACTTTTTTTTTTTTTTTTTTTTTTTTTTTTTGTAGACTTTTCCTTTCAATGATGAACACAAAAATGTGCGCTATTTTATTTTTCTATTATTCAACAGCTGTTTTCATACGATTAGCTAGGATTATACAATTATCTACATTAATTTTATATTTGTTCTGTTATAACCTGTTTATCATTCGTATGACTAGTGATTAAAGTTATACTGTATTAAATAAAAAAACCTATGCCAACCTGTGTCTTTGTACAGGCGGTGTGTTTCTTGGCTTTCAAAGCTGCACTTTTACTGTTCTTCACTGAATATGGTATCATGTCGACAAGCACAGCTTCAGCCTTGTACTTAATGCAATGACATAAATGAAAACATGACAATTATAAAAGTAAAGCTAGGAATAAAAGATGTCTCTTACATCGTGCGCATGAATCAGTTTTTCTGATTTCAATAATGATTTGAAAGCTGCACAACAGAGCAGATTTAATGGTATGTGGCTGTTGTCAAACCCATAAGGCCTGCAACTTTATTGCCTTGGTTCCCCTTCACTGCGCTCAGCTTCTTGAGGAAAAAAGTTCTTGCTGTACATTAACTGGAGCACAACCTGCAGGCTAGTTTAAGCAGAAAACTCAACCTGCATTGCATCGTGCACACCAGTATGCCTCACTCTCCTCAATTCACACCAAAAACCCTTCCAATCTCTTGGTCTGCTTAAGTTGTTTCAACCTCTTCACCATGCCTGCATCCACCTGTAAGCTCTGGGGATATTTTTTTTTTTTCATCACTACCCAACTTCTCTGGTTTCATATTTGTAGAGAGTGATGAGCCTCTAACCACCAGCTGCATTTTGCTGTAATAAATCAATCGTATAACCCTCTGATACCAAATTTATCATTTGATAAGAGTTTGAGACCTCTACATTGTAAGCAACAAATCGCACAAGCTTGAGCAAACTGATATTTAAGTTCAGTTGTAATTTATCAGAAGCTTCAAAAAGCACTCTTAATTTTTTTTTTTTAAAAAAAGCAAGTCAAGTATCTGAATGCATTATTGTAGAAGCTCATAAAGTTACTTTGCTAGTATGTGTATGGAGAAAATTCCACAGTTTCTAAAATACTGGGACCAGCCCATCTAGCACCAACATCCATGACACGTCCAAAGTCACTTAAATCACTTCTCTTCCCCGTTATGTCAGTTTGAACTTGACTTGACCATGTCTAAACGCATTGAGCTGCCCCTATGACTCGCTGATAAGAGATTTACCAGATTCTGAACAAGTGTATCTTAAAAAAACTGGCTATTAAGTCTATATGAAAAATCATGTGAATTAAGCAGTGACCAAATCTTTGCCCAATTGAACAGTTATTTTTTATCCAAAAATAGCAACGATCCCTCAGAGTGACCCAGATTTTCTCCCTGCGCCTTTATTGGTAATAACTAATAGCAAACATAGCTTTAAAATAAAAAAAAGCAGCTTCTTGCCACAAATACAATCGTAGAGACAATATGATCTCTTCATTTATATAGCATTGATACGGGGCTTACAAAGTGCAGAAATAACTAATGCAGGATTAGTCAGGAATTCCAGTCTGGCCCACTGAACGACTTTGGAAAATGTGAAGGAGGACATAAATTTGAGAGTTTTAACTGTATTTTCACAAGCGTTACAGCTTTCCTGTTGATAAAGAGCTCCCCCATAACCAGTCACACAACACCAAAAGTAAGTAGTAATAGATTACTATAGACTATATAGCTATAGACTATTAAATAAGAGGAAGGTTGCTGTTTTCACTATCTACTAAACCATTGTGATTGTAGACAGTATTAAAAACAAAACAAAAATATTTTTCCTTTATAATTACAGAACAGTCTGCGCAATGAGCATAATTACAGAACTTTTCAGTAATTTCACACATTTATTTCTTACAGTTTAAGCAGCATTTCTTTATCATACAGAAAACCAGATGAGCATTGTTGACATTGCATTTCTTTCTCCTTCCTTCAAATATCTCCGGGATTAAGTCCAGTTCTTCACACTGACAGAAAGCCGACTTTCACTGGTAGAGCTTCGTGTGGCCCGCGGTGTAAAATGAGCTTGACACCCCCACCGCCGCCCTCGGTAATCCTCCACCAGTATCGGAACTGCAGGTTTTGCGTGTGCTGGAGAGGAGGCTGTTTCCCTGCGATGCTGCCTCGGTTTTTAGCGGGTCATATTCAAACGCAGAGTGACGTGTCTTCCAGTTTGCGCCAATGCCAGTGGAGAGGGGGCGTGTCCAACTATTTTGTTACAAACACGAATCCGGAGTAAGGAGTCTTTTTACTGGGTATGTAACGGCTGCTTAAACTAAATAATATCAAGAGTGTCGCTGCGTTACGATGCGTGTGATTGTTGCGAAGGATCTGAGGGCGGTCTGGTGTCAGTGGTGGCGTTTTTTAACATTCTTATTATTTTGTGCGCGTAAATGAATTGCGAGGCTCTTGTTTCGCGAGTAAACGGCAGCAGAATAGCCAGCTTCATAAGGTGTTGGCTGCTTAAATGTGCGGGATGGCATTATGTCGGCCAGTAAACAGCCTCCCGGGGCTGTGTGGACACCATCTGAGGCATCCCCTCTGTCTGCGAGTCGAAGCATTTTTGTCTGCAGCGTTGTGTGAGCGTGTAATGGAACGGCAGGGGGAAGGAGGGGAGGGGGTGTAGTTGTTGTGGTGAGACAGGTTAGACATTTTTACTCCCGACTAGTGAAGTAAACAAAGAGCTGCAAAACGCGCGGTGGTCCTGTCTGCGGGACCCGAGAGAGGGAGGGGGGGAAGCGGAGAATGGCGTGGCTCCGGTATTGCCACACAGCTCCGCCGTAGTTCTCGTTTCGTTTGACTTTGGCATTGTTTGGTAAGGACGACCGGATCGGCTCTTTCTGTCCGTAAAAGCCGCCGTGCTGGCCGCCGAGGCCCCACTGAATCTCCCAGTCCGCCGGTACTCGCGTAAAACAAACCGCGAGTGAGCGGTGAGTGAGTGTTTTAGTGCCGCGAACCCTTTTGTTTGTGGACTCCGCAGCCAGCGTCGACCGAGCGAGTGCACGGTGCAGAGGGGCTGGCTGGTCCTGCTAGCTGTGCGCCTCGGTGCTGGGGCTGTCTCCGCGTTTCATCCAGATGGGAACTTAAAGAGGAGCACTTTAATGTTACGCTTTTTGTTCGTCTGTGTTCGATTTGGAGCGTTCGTGGAGATGGGTGTAATTATAACGGGGGGGGGAGGAAACCAACTCGGGATAGTGAAGCTGTGCGTGTGTATGTGTGTGCTGCAGCCGACGGTCGCAGCTGAATCCTCTGCCTGGGCTGGAGGGAGGAATCCCGGGCTGCTGTTGCAGCTCCGCCTGTCGTGGGCGAGGGTTTATTTCGGAAGTTCCACCTTTTTAGGGGATTTGTAATGCGGGATCCGTGCAGCGATTGGCTGCAGTGCCTCCCCCCAACTCCCCCGTCCCCTTACTGTGGGAGGGACACAAGCCTTAATGGCATAGCCCGCCCACAAAAGTCACGTGCTGCAAAACTCCAGGAAGTAGTTAATTGTTTTTCGAGATCTATTGGTTGGGTGGATGGATAGATTACTTAATGAACGTTAATAGGGAAATGCAGTATTCCAAACAGCGGCCAGACAAAAAAAATTAATACATAGATGCAAAAACTAATTTAAAATAGAAACCAGAAAGACCGAAAATTCCAAATATTTATTTATTTATGTTTATATTATGGTAGCTCCAACCATCACAGCATTTTAAATGCATAGTTGCTGGACAATGACAGCCACTGCAGCAGAAAAGTCCTAACTTTTTATTTTTTGTAAAACAACTCCTTAAAACATTTTTTGTGGGAAGTTGCAAAATATTAAACTGTAAATCTACTCTTACACAATACCGCCAAAGGAACACTGCATCTAAACATTATATTTTACATTAAAATGCTGCAAACTATCTTGCATATTAATAGCATGTAGAAAAGCTGCAATGTGGTATGATGTGATGCTGATGCCTTGTGTGTGCTATGAACTAAACTTCAATTAAACGTCATCTTAGAAGAGCCATACCATAGAGCCCCAATCATTCCATGAATATATCCATTGAGTCAAAAAAAAACAAAGAAATATCAATAATCACACTTGTGCTTTATTTATTAAGTAGTTATTATTAATTGAACATCCATCAGTTGTGCAGTAAACGACATGGAATATATGTGGATGTGTTGCTGTTGTTATGAGGTTAAAAGAACAAAACCAGTGGTGTCAATCACATTTTACACTGAAGACAACATACTGTACACTTTGATCATAAGTGGGTGGGATGAGTAAAAAATTTTTTTTACAAAAAATACAGAAAAGATTCTACAGAAAAGGTTTTGCCAATTCATTGACCAGACTGTCCTGTAATTATAAAATGTTTTCATGAATTCACAGAAAATGTATTTGTACCCCCATGGACTCAGTGTAATAGAATCCAAAAAACAAAACAAAACACAGAATTGTTATAGTACATAGTGGAGAAACTCGAACTTTTCTGTAATATAACTGTTTATCTATTAGTTAATTACTTTAGCTTAGTAGTAATGGAACTGGGGGTGAGGGGTATCGTTGGAAAACCTGTCAAACTTATGAAAATACAGTTAAAAGTTCAAAATCTATGCATTCCTTCTCAAAGCTGGCCAGTGGGCAGGATTGGAGTCTTAGCTGGGCCAATTCTGGCCTCCAGGTCTTATGTTTGACATCACCAGTGGATGCTATTTAAAACCCAGTAACTGCCGTCTGTGTGTCTCACTGGTAATATTAATGTTCAAATTCATCTTCAAAGCAAGAGAAAAAACTCTCAAATGCTCTTTAAACTTTTCCCTGGTCAGTAACATGCTTATTCCTCTTGATAAAAACCCATGTGGCGCCTTATCTAACACCTCCGTGACCGTGTTATACTTTAATAATGGACGGGCTGTGCTTTCTAGGTTCGTCTCTAAACATGGTGCTATTATGCTTTCCCCATTTATATTGCAGCTGAGCCTCTCCGCTCTGTGCTGGCATTATCGCGCTTCAAGTCAAAAGGGCGTGCTTGGTAACTGCTCGAGAAATCTTTGATTGACAGCTCAATTTCACAACCCAACTCGTCGCCCCGCCCTTGTCCGGGTTCTTCGAACAGGCTGACCAATAGCTCCTAAAAGGAGGACCGCTTTTCACTCCAGGGTGAAAACCCCGCCCACCCCAGCTAACCGAACGGAGATTGTTTTCGTTTGTAGGGGAGATTCTCACTTTGTAGCTTGAATTGTTTATTTCAAGTAATACGCCATCGATTAATTGCTTTTTGCAGATACATTGAGTTTCTGTCTTCTCCAGTCAGTGGTGTAGCCTTTCACCACAAGCGAACGGATTATCGTACCATCATCACCGAACTTCTGCTTGCTATTTGGGAGAGAGGGGTGAGTTCATTCAGCAAGCTAGTGTTGGCAAGCTAACTCCCTCCGGTCAGAAGACGTTTTAACAAGATCACGTAGATGATCGATGCTTCTTTGTATGCCGTTCACTCATAAGTCGATCTAAAGCCATCAGTGTGGCAAATCGATAGCAAATATTCGCCGTTTCAGCGAGAGCCCACCAGATCGCTAATGGCTTAGCTGCATGTGCTTCCCTCTCCTAGCCCCGGACAGCGATCGGTGTCAGGCTACTCATGTTGTTTACATTAGCTAGCTGCTAGCAGACAGCAAACAACTCCCGTCGACAGAACAAGTTCCCAGCAAAGTTAATTAAAATAAACAGTATACATTTATTTTAGCCTGACCGTTCAGCAGGGTGCCTTGCGTACGAGTTGCTCTTGGCTCTTACCTGCTGGAAAATGGAGTGTAAACGCGCTGAACTCCTGCGCCACGCTCTAAATGGCGGGCGTGGGGAAAGCGTAACTCGAGGTCGCTGCTTGTAAAGGCCTGTAAACGGGACGGGAGAACCGCGGTTGTGGGGCTGTTACCGTGTAATAGACACAACCGCGTTTTCATATTGGAGGACTGTAACGTTACTACACTGCGCTTCTGTCTGTAAATACCACAGACTGGCTTTCTTTGGCCGTGCGGAACGACTCGTTTGCTGGCACGGTGGAACTCAGCTGCTGGTGGGAGCAGAGAGGAAGCGTCAGAAGCAGCAGCAGCGCACGAGCACTCGAGTTTATCATTGTGTTACTTTTGCTCGACACACGCGTGTAGAATTTTATTAGCTGCCTGACTTTAGCGCTTTTATCTTTTTTTTAAGTACGCCATTCCTTCGAGTGACCGAGAGTTGTCGTCTTGAGGAAGTTGTGAATGGCAGACCGACTTCCACGTTCCCACAGCACCTGTTTGTCGGTGACGTAGGCTGTGTGTCTCATTGGCTGCTCGGAGCGCGAGTCGTACATTCAGTTCATGCTAACGTTGTCATCCATGTAGCATGTAGAGACACGGGACAGATAAGACAAGGCAGAGGGGATCCGCGACAAGCCACAAGTTGTCGTAGAGATATTTTAACCAGTATTTTTGTCAGCACCGTAGCCAGAAATAACAGAAAAATACACTTTGGCTCAACCAAACGTGTATCAGTAACGCCTGCGTGTAGCTAAGGGGGAGGGGGGGCTATAATTAAATCATATTCATCGATTCATTAACGTGGCTATTACTTTAATGTAGCAGCTGATTTAATTGCCTGTATACTGCCGTATTATTATAGCTAACGCTACCTGTGTATATTATGTATACATTTGAAAACTACATAATAATAAGAAAATAAGAAACTAGAACTCTGACGAAAATTAAAGTTTAGTATTTCCATCCAAAATACACTAAAGTAGAAGCTGAAAGCAGCAAAACATGCAAGTACTTAAATAAAGTGCAGGTACACGGAGCAGTATTAGAAAGTAGTGAATTACCCATGATTAAACTATTATGGTACACACATTTTGTAGCTTCATCAGCTACATTATTTGTGATTCAAGTCCTTGTTTAAGCCAGTTTTTTTATGTGAACTGCTGGAGTGGTGAACACCTTTTTTTATTTTTACCATACTCCTGTACAGTTGTCTTCTTCCCTTTGAAAAATACTGGCTAAAATGTGTTATGTTTTTAATCTAAATATGGACAGGAATATTTGTAAAACTAACTTAAGAAAAAAAAACTTATATAATTTTAATAATCCAGAAGGAAATTCATACATCAGTAACCAGGCTTCTCCCACGCATAATAAAATCAAAATAGAAAATTCACTAAATACAAAATATGTGCCCCGTCCTCACATGGGAACTTTTGCAGTAAACGTAACTTTGTGGCATTATTGCTGTGCCGGGTACAGATAGGGTACGGATAACACTGGTGCAGAAGTGCACAATGCAAAACAACAAAAAGACACCCCCCCCCCCCCCCCCCCCCAAAAAAAAAAGAAAGAAAGACGAAGTGGGGACTCAACACTCCAAGGTGCTGTATCCTGTGTGTAGTTCACCTTTGCCTGCCAGCTTTTCTTGAATTCTCCAAACGTGCACATGGCCGATCAGCTGCTCAGGAAGCTCCATATTCATGCATAAAAGTTGGATATAGTTTCTAATGAGAAAAAAATGCTGTCAAAGTAGTCAAATCACATGTTAATGAATCAATATGGTCACATTTTATTGACCTTGATAAACGTAGAGGCTTCTTTTTGGTGCTGAAAGCATCAGACGTTTCAATAAATCTACGCACTGTGAAGACGGTTATGCAATCATTTTCTGCCACAGCCAAACAAGAAAAGTGGTTCACTGTGTGTGTGTTTGTGTGTCTATAAATTCACAGTACAAGCAAAAAAATATATATTCCCACAAATTCTTGAATGAAATTGTGAGTGTGATGTAATAGATTCTGATAACTTCTCAGAGGTCTGCCAGTTTGAAATGGGCTCCATATGTCGCTGTGTATTTACAGATCTCGCAGCTCTCCCGAGTATGCGTACATAATGAAGCGGCGTGGGGAGGATCCGGAAACGGTTTTTGCGTCCCCGCAGCGGCGCCTCGGTGGCAACGCGGAGGCTTTCCAGCATCGTGTCCTGGCCCCTGCTCCAGCTCCGGCTGTGTATGAGGCCGTGTCTGACAACATGCAGCCCACAGCAGGCGTCCAGTACTCCGTCCCACAAGGATATCAGGTACACCGTGTTGGCCCACTCAAGATTTATTTGATCGTTTTGTTTGAAGAGTTATCATTTAGTGAGGACATAGCAACTTTTCTTTACTAAGCACTCACAACTCATGCTCCAGGCTTCCCCACCTGTCAACTGTGCACATTCTGTCTATGTGTCTCAGTTTATATCGCCTTGAGGGGACTGTTGTTGTGATTTGGCACTACCTAAATAAAACTCTAATATTAAGGCACTATGTGGCACTTCCACATGGTACTATTTGCTGTACTTTTAATAAAACCTCTCTGATTTCCCAGGTTCCCACAGTGGCCCAGAACAGTGGCGGGCATGGGCACACTCCAAGCCCAGCTGTCCATGGGGGCTCCCACCATCACAGCCCGGCAGTGCAGTCCCACGGGCCCTCGGTGATGTCAGGGCACACCCATACAGTTGCTCCTCAGGCCTCTGCACAGGGCCAGCAGCAGTTCCAGAGACTCAAGGTCTGTAAATCTAATTTTACTTTTACAGTTGAAAATGCTAAAGAGGTTTGGGGAAATTAACAAAGCTACATTATTAGAACTTCTCTGGAAGTTAGTTTATTTTTAAGTCATTTGCTTTTTAGTTTGTTGTTTTTTGGTAGTTTAAACACAGCTTTTATTTAAATTTGCACCGTGATCGTAAAAACAAATAAGATCCATTCATAGTGATGGTTCATTATGCCTTAGATTGAAACATTTAAAATGTGTGGTAGTAGAGAAAGTCTGCCCTTTTTAGGCAGATCACACATCAGTTGTGAAATTCAGTTCAGTTTATAGCTGATGCAGGTACCAGTGTTTTGGGGAAAAAAAATCATGGCACATAAAGCTGACTTTCCTTCCTCTCTCTCGCTCTCCCTAAGGTGGAAGACGCTTTGTCTTACTTGGATCAAGTGAAGCTGCAGTTTGGCAACCAGCCACAGGTCTACAACGACTTTTTAGACATAATGAAAGAGTTCAAATCCCAAAGGTGAGGCCACGGTTTTGGTTAAAGATTGATCCTTTAAAAGTTGACCGACTTTCTAGAGCAAATTTTAAATTTGATCGTGTTACCTACAGGAGCAGACGAATAAATAAATATTCAATGGCAGGAAAGTTATAATGCAGGTTTTTGCTTGAATCGTATTAGCGTACAATTAAAGTGAGCAGTTAAATACAGTGGGAAAAAGTATTGGGGTTATTTATCTAATTTATTTACATTAGTTTTTTCGGTTCATCGTGAATGGTAGCGGCTATATACTGAAGCCAATAACCTCACGGACGGTCGCACTGGAGTGAAATTATGATAATATTTTTTAACGAGCTGAGGACGATGCCTTATATTAGCACACTTGCAATAAAAAGCTTCGCGACACGTGTTAAACCACAGCAACGACATTCTCGCTTCTAAACTGCGTCTCTGAGCGAACAAATTGAGAGGGAAAGTTCCTGAGCGAGCTAGAGTAAGCGTCAGCGGATCTTTTCAGTCATGTCACTTGAGTTTGGACACGGTTTGCAGTTAAGTAGAATAAAAGCAACAAACACTTTTGCAAACATACAAACAGAAGGTAATGGTATTTCAGGGGAGAAGTACCTCCAAGTCTGCTGCTTAGCTTAGCTTAGGATAGCTTAGTTTAGTTCGAGTTAGCTTGTTTCATGCTAGGTTGGCACTTTCGCTAGCTGCTGCGGCCGCCGCGTAGCGAAGTAAACAACAACAATGAAATGTTGTGTAGACGAAATGATTCGTGGCACTAACGTGGACCTAGACATTAAACGTTTTTGACCAGTCGTTTATTTTACTTTTTTCCCCTTCTCCATAAAACGAGCTGGCATTTTTTTTCACAAGCAACAAGTCTTGTACAGTTAGCACCTACAGAGATGCATTATATGGTTTAATTTAAAGTCCTAAGAGTACACACTGCTCTTGATGCCTCAGATGTTGCCAGGTTTTAAATGTACTCGAGATATCTCCCCAGGTATAACTGAATTTTCAAATTCTTTCTGCTTTTGCGTTTCCAGTATTGACACTCCCGGAGTGATCAGCAGAGTGTCACAACTCTTCAAAGGTCATCCTGACCTCATCATGGGCTTCAACACTTTCCTGCCTCCGGGCTACAAGATCGAGGTCCAGACCAACGACCTAGTCAATGTCACGACACCGGGTCAGATCCACCACATCACCCCACATGGCATTTCAGTCCAGAATATCCCCATATCGGGAGCTGCTCCCCAACCTCAGCCTCCGCTTCCCTCGTCTGCAACCACCACCGCTCCACCCCTTCTAACACAGCCCACGCCTGCCAAGACCAGCAAGGTGAGAATAAAATGTGGTGGAGTAGAAACTGAATGTTGTGTGGGGTTTTAAATTTTTTTCTTTTTTTTCTTTTTTTTACTGTGAAGCATGTGTTTCAGTACACTTAAAATCTTTCCTGTTTCAGCCTCCTCAGCCCCAGGCGTTAACACCAAGCAGCCAGAGCAATCCGTCCACCCCTGCCTACACCTCTCCCCGCTCACCACCTATGCAGCTCCACCCACCACTCAGCGGGACCCCCACCGGCCCACCCATGCAGAACAACCAGCCAGTGGAATTCAACCATGCCATCAACTACGTCAACAAGATCAAAAACCGCTTCCAGGGCCAGCCCGACATTTACAAAGCCTTCCTGGAGATCCTCCATACTTACCAGGCCAGTGTCTCAAAATGAAAGCCAAAGTGAAGCTCTAAAGCGTTTCTGAGCTTAAATTTTGAATTTACATTAAAATTAGCTTTTAAAGAGGACCTTTTATGCTGATTTCCAGCTGTTTTTGCTGTAGCTCTGTACTGTTCCTGCGTGCAGTGTCAAAATGTATGGAAAGCTACTGTTTTTTGTTAGTGCTGCTCTTGGTCCTTTAGCCTGGCTTCTACTATGGACTACACAGAAGCGGCCACAATTCATGTAATGAGATATATGACAGGAAAAATATTAAAAAAGCCCAGTAGAGTGACTTTTAATCACTCAATTTGTTTGTGTTCCTCCACCCACAGAAGGAGCAGCGTAATGCCAAGGAGGCTGGAGGAAACTACACACCAGCTCTGACTGAACAGGAGGTTTATGCTCAGGTGGCCAGGCTCTTCAAGAATCAGGAGGATCTACTCTCTGAGTTTGGGCAGTTTCTCCCTGATGCCAACAGTTCAGTGGTGAGAAAATCCATATATTTAATGTACCGTATTCTACTCATGAGTTCAGATTTATTAGAGACACCTTAAACACAAAGGTAAAGTTTATTCATTAAAATCAGCCTCTCAGAATAATGTTCCCCCCGTAGTCTGTGATCTGTCATGTTGATGCGCTCGTGTCTTAATCTCTGTTTTGTATTCGTCATAGCTATTAAATAAGACCACTGCTGAGAAGGCCGAGTCTGTACGAAACGACCACGGTGGCACTGCCAAAAAGCTTCAGCTCAACAACAAGCAGAGGCCCAATCAGAACGGCTGCCAGATCCGTCGCCATCCCACGCCAGGGGCCACGCCCCCTATCAAGGTACATGCAGTCTCATACTGCTAAGCCCAATTTGGTTTTATTTCCATGTTTTATGTGAAGTGTTTGAAAGTTTTGGTTTTTAAATTATTGAACCTGTGTCTTGAATGTCGTTTTGGGAATGCTGCAGAAGAAGCCGAAGTTACTGAACTTGAAAGATTCCTCAGTGGCAGAGGCCAGCAAGCATGGAGTCGGCACAGAATCTCTGTTCTTTGAGAAGGTGAGTTTGTATTTTGTTTTTTAGTTTGAATAAGAGGAAAGGGGAATTAAAAAGTGGATCGTCTTCCTCCATCCCACCCTGTCCCTAGCTTCCTCTTTTGTCACACGAACCCACTGCATGTCCTCCTTCACTAGATCCATGAATCTTCTCTATATTCTTCCTCTTTTCCTCCTGCATGTTAGCTCCATATTCTCCAGCCTTTGTTCCAATATATACACTATCCCTCCTTTGCACTCCTCTGTCCAGACAATGTTTAACATAATCACAGAGCAACTTAACTTTATTTGCTAGTTTATCCGAAGAACACAGGCTTTGTGTTGGTGGTTCTTGTTGTTCCCAAAAACTTGACTTATGTCACAAGACTTCAACAGATTTTTATATTTTAGGTGCGCAAAGCCTTGCGAAGTTCAGAGGCCTACGACAACTTCTTGCGATGTCTGGTCATCTTTAACCAGGAGGTGATTTCCAGAGCTGAACTGGTGCAGCTGGTGCTGCCGTTTTTAGGGTGAGTAACTCGGATCACGTAAAATAAAACTTTTGCAGTAAATTTGATAGATTTATTTATTTTATTTTTTGGTTGTTTTTTTTTATATCTTTCTGTTAAACAGAAAATTCCCTGAGCTATTCAACTGGTTCAAAAACTTCCTGGGGTATCGTGAAATGTCCCACATTGAAACATACCCCAAGGAGCGGGCTACCGAGGGCATCGCCATGGAGATTGATTATGCTTCCTGTAAGAGACTAGGCTCCAGTTACAGAGCCCTGCCTAAAAGCTACCAGCAGCCCAAGTGTACAGGCAGAACTCCACTTTGTAAAGAGGTGAGAGAGGAGTGGACATCCAGGCGCTCATAAAGCTACTGTGTTGTTCTTTAACAGCAGTCGTCCTTTTTTTTTCTGCTTTGATTTAGATTTATCTTGTTTATCATTTCTGAAAGTAGCTGTTGAAACTCGCTTATCATTTCTTCCTGGTTGATTGGTTTGCATGGTTCGCACTTGCAAACAGGATTTGTACAGTAGGAAGGGGAGGGGCTTCTGTACTCACAGCCTGAGCTGTGTGCATTAGAGCCCTTATTTAGCTTCTCTGCTCTCACTGAGTTTAGCCTTTAGGCTCACAGGGATAACTTGTACATGAGCTGAAAATTCTTTCCTTGGTTGATATAACGTATATGAATATAATATGCAACGCTGTCAGAAAATAAGAAAAAAAATCTTTTTAATACTTTATAGAGTGATATTGGAAGATTGTATAGAAAAAAATTGGATTTGCAAAAAAAAAGTTAATTTCATATTTTTGTAGTTTGTTGGATCCGTTTTTGCTTACTGCTAACAGTCAACCTCATCCTCATGAATGTAGTTTGAGTTGACGTCTGTATTAATTTGTGTTTTTTCCTGCTGTGTCCAGGTCTTAAACGACACTTGGGTCTCCTTCCCCTCTTGGTCTGAAGACTCAACTTTTGTCAGCTCCAAGAAGACTCAGTATGAGGAGCACATCTACAGGTGTGAAGATGAACGTTTTGAGGTGAGCTAATACGTGTAACTTGTGTTAATGATGACAACAAAAAGATGATATCCTTGAAGGGGGAAAAACATTGTGATAGATGCTATTTTGCCTTTCCAGAAATTTTCCAATTTTGAAGTTAAATTGGAATAATGACTGACTGGCTATACTGAAAACATCTGTCTTGTCCTCAAACAGCTGGATGTTGTATTAGAGACCAATCTGGCTACCATCAGAGTCTTGGAGACGGTGCAGCGGAAGTTGTCCCGCATGTCCGCGGAGGAACAGGCCAAGTTCCGCTTGGACAACATGCTGGGTGGCTCCTCAGAGGTCATTCACCGCAAGGCCATCCAGAGGATATATGGAGACAAAGCGCCCGACATCATTGACGGCTTGAAGAAAAACCCTGCTGTTTCTGTCCCCATCGTTTTGAAAAGGTACAGCTTGAATCAAGGGCTGAATCATTTACTGTATGTCTTTAACTCTGCACAGTTGCTTGGTCTCTGTGGAGGTTAGAAGATTAAAATAACATGAATCCATTCTGTGAGTTGGCCCACAATTTATAAACACAGTAATCCACACAAGGAAGGGAGCACAAATATCATGTTGGAGTGGTTGATCCAAAAATGGATTAAGAGAAACAGAATGATCTGGCACCTCCCTCTGTGTCACGCGCTGAAAGATGCAGATTGTTGTTTAAATTGTCATTCAGATTTGGAGTTCTTACATTACTTTTCTTTTCAAACAGGTTAAAGACAAAAGAGGAAGAGTGGCGGGAAGCCCAGCGAGGCTTCAACAAGATCTGGAGGGAGCAGAACGAGAAGTATTACCTTAAGTCTCTCGACCATCAAGGCATTAACTTCAAGCAAAATGACACCAAAGTGCTTCGATCAAAGTCCTTGCTCAATGAAATCGAAAGCATCTATGATGAGGTCATTTTCTTTCTTTCTGTGATCATTTTCAGCACTTGGCAAGCATAAAGGTTTACTATACACTGCTTTAGAAAAAAAATTTTTTACTGAAGTTTTGTTTATGTGTTTGGTTTTTTTGCTCGCTCTGCAGCGTCAGGAGCAGGGCTCTGAGGAGACCACCACACCAGTCACAGGCCCCCACCTGACACTGTCCTACGAGGACAGCCAAATCCTTGAGGACGCAGCAGCCCTCATCATCCACCATGTGAAGCGGCAGACCAGCATTCAGAAGGAGGACAAATACAAAATCAAACAGATCATCTATCATTTCATCCCTGACATGCTGTTTTCTCAGCGGGGCGAGCTTTCAGATGTAGAGGAGGAGGAGGAGGAAGAGGAGATGGAACTGGAGGAAGGAGCTTCTAAAAAGCACAACGGTGTCCCGGGCAGCGGGAGTCCCTCAAAGTCCAAGCTGCTGTTCAGCAACACGGCAGCGCAGAAGCTGCGCGGCTGCGACGATGCCTACAACCTCTTCCTCGTCAACAACAACTGGTATGTCTTCCTGCGGCTTCACCAGACACTCTGCTCACGTCTGCTGCGGCTGTACGAGCAGGCGGAGCGGCAGATCGAAGAGGAGGTCAGAGAGCGGGACTGGGAGAGGGAAGTCCTGGGGCTCAAGAAGGAGAAAAATGACAATCCAGCCATCCAGCTAAGACTGAAGGAGCCCAGTGAGTAACAGTATACCCCATATACCCCGATTTTGTGTTACATTTGTTTGCTTTTCCTTTTCTGACTTTTGTACCATGTCTGTTTGTAAAGGTCCTATCAATGCTATCTTCGTAAAGTGCTTAAACGCAGCGCACACACGATAAAACCAGATTCAACAAAAACATAATAGTTCAAACACAAAGTAAAATCTTAGAACACTTGGCATAATGTTTTAAAATGGAAGACGTATGACAAGACCTAAGTGTCGTATCAAGAGTTTGACGTGAAGTCTTTAAAAGTGATTTGAGAGAAGATACTGACGAAACAAGTTGCCGTTTATCAGGCAAGTCAGACCACGACTGCAAACTCTCGGTCACCTTCTTTTAGCTTGAGGTGGAAACAGTCTGCAGGCTGCGCTCTGGTTGCAGGGACTGCATTTCCAGTATATCTCTAGGCCATGAAGAGCTTTAAATATAACATGTAAAATGTTAAAATCAGTTCTTAAACGAATGTGCTGTGACTGTAGGAACAGTAAAATGTCAGTAACATGTAGATACATTGAGAAAAGCTCTCCAGTAGTTTTATCTTAGGTTTTTGTAACAAAAAGTGGAAATGTTTTTTCCCCTCATGCTGTTCCACTTGGTGATCTGTTTTTATTAAATATTTCTTCTCTCCAGTGGACGTTGAGGTGGAAGATTACTACTCTGCTTTCTTGGAGATGGTTCGGAATTTGCTGGATGGCAACATGGAAGCATCTCAGTACGAGGACTCTCTGAGGGAAATGTTCACCATTCACGCTTACATCGCGTTCACGATGGACAAGCTCATCCAAAGCATCGTCCGGCAGGTATTGGCCTGTTTTCTCAAGGAAAGAGCTGCTGTAGTTGTTTACCAGCCAGTCACTAACTCTCTTTCCTTCAGCTCCAGCACATTGTGAGTGATGAGATCTGCGTCCAGGTAACAGACCTCTACCTGGCAGAGAGCGCCAGCGGAGCCACTGGAGGAAGCTTGTCCACACAGTCCTCCAGGAGCTCCGCAGAGACGATCTATCAGCGGAAAGCCGAGCAGCTCATGTCTGACGAGAACTGCTTTAAGGTAAATAAAGTTGCCGCTCGCTCTCAAACCTAGCCATGGCATGACGGCAGCTTTTGCTAAAGCTTTGGAAATATGGAAATTAGCTCATTTAAAGTTTAGAAGAGGTACTTAAAAGTAATTTTCCACAAGGCTGCAGGACTGGTTCCTGCACAGTCCAGATGTCAAACTTAATTTGTTGCTGTGAAGAACGTCCTACTTTTACTAACTGGAGAGTTCCCTTTTTTATGTATTTTGGGTGCATTCACTGTCAATAAATGATCTCCACATTTTAAAACACAAGCAGTATCGTTCAGTCTTTCCCTTGGCAAATCTGTGAGATTTACACAGCAGCCAGGTTTGTGACAGACACGTGCAATCTGCCTTCTTAGTAATTATCAGCATGACTTCTCTGTAGTAGGGTTTTTTCATTGAGAGTACATAAGAGGGTGTGAATCACCAACCAGTTCTTACCCTCTAAAATGGTTGCAGTAATGGGGAGTAAGGATCACCATTTGCACTCACTTATTGCTTCCATTGACTAAAGCTGCTAAAGCCACCTGTCACCAGCAAATTTGCTTTTTGTCCTACTTTCAGCTTCGCTTTCATTAAAGCTTCACTTTACATTAAATATTTATCCCATTTTGTTAACAACAGAAATTACCCAACTGGTTTTATAGTTGAATACCTAAAACCCATTCATCCTGTTTACTTTGACTGCAAACTGACTTGTTACGAAAGCGAGATGGAAACTTCCACTGAACACATCCATTTCCACTCTTTTTATAATGTGTTCAAAAATCTGAAGCTCAGTAAATCTAAAAACTGGAATAAAAGAGTAAAATGTTACAGTATTTCCTGTAATCTGAGCCCTCAGGATATATTTTTTTTAATCTGACACATTAAATTATTTCTTACTCTTGGATAGAGAATATCATAGACTTATGGTCTGTTGTCACTACACTGAGTCCAACTACTTGCCAGTTTTTAGCCGAAATCCAAATATCAGATCAGCCCATCTCTTTCTGACTATGTTCATTTCTGTCCTTACTTTCTCTTCGCTCCTTAGCCTTCTTGTTCCTCTCCACTGTCACAGAGTGCTGGTTTAAAGGGGATCGTTGGTGTTCCCTCTGTGTAGAGTCCTTATTTTTCATTTGAAAAGTGTCTTAAACTGTCTGTCCTGTTGCTTTCTCAGGTGATGTTTTTGAGAAACCGAGGACAAGTGCAGCTCACGGTGGAGCTGCTCGACACAGAGGAAGAGAACTCAGACGAGCCCATGGAGGCCGAGGTAAGAACCACAACGGTAAATCTTGAGTGTCAAGGTCCATTAGCATCTGGAACTATTTTTAAGCCAATAATCCATCTAATCTTTTGGGTTTTTTGGGGGGGGGGGTTTGTTCACATTAAGGATTAAAAAAAACAAAACATGGCTATTATATAAATGATGTGTGTATGTTTAATAGGTCCCCTTTAAATAAACAGAGGCTCTGTGATGTCTAATCAACTGTAAAATGGCAACAATGCTGCACAAATGTTGTTTAAGTACTCACACTGATAACAGTATTTGTATGGCAGTAGCAGCTTTTCTTTTATTCCCACACTGCTGAAATGTGGCATTTTATTACACACAGTTCAGTTCACTTAAACTAGTCATTTAAATGCCTGTAATCAAGATAACCAGTGTGTGGAAATACTAGTAAGAACCTGTTGCCAAACTTGTGGTAATACTGGCGCAGTGCTCGTGTTTTCACACTCATAATGTGTGTGTTAAACTTGGGTTTTGTGCTTGTTTTCTGTTTGCAGCGTTGGTCTGATTATGTGGGACGCTACTTAAACCCAGATTCCACAACTCCTGAGCTGAGGGAGCACCTCGCTCAGAAGCCAGTTTTTCTTCCCAGGTGCGTTCTGACGTCATGTCACTTCACAGAATTTTTCCACATTTCATCGCTCTCTGATGGGCCACGCCCTGTAAAATTCAAACAGGAGGCTTTTGATTACAACAACCCTAATTGACTTGTCCTGACATATTCCTGCTCGATGTCATGAGTCACTCTCATCACGTTTGTCTAAACCAGGAATCTGAGACGGATCAGGAAGTACCAGAAGGGCCGAGAGCAGCTGGACAAGGAGGCCTGCGAAGGTGGCAAGAAATCGCTGGATAAGGAGAAAATGGAGTGCATGTTCAAACTAAACTCATACAAGATGGTCTACGTCTTTAAGTCTGAGGATTACATGTACCGACGCACTGCCCTGCTGCGAGCTCACCAGGTATTTACCAGCTAGTATTGTTATTTAGCTGTTATGCCAGAAATATTTCTTGGTTACAGCATTCCTGTATTTATCATACAGGGAGGAAAGTGAGTGACCTTTGACCTCCCATTCATTCTGTTTCAACTCTTGGCTCTAAGATGTCAGTGAGGGCGGAAGGCTTAGGCTTAGTTTGAGGTTTCTGTGTTCAGTGAGTAGCAAATCTGTTTCGTGACATCAGTCTTGTTTTTCCTCAGTCACACGAGAGGGTGAGCACGCGACTACACAAACGCTTCCAAGCCTGGGTGGAGGCGTGGGTCAAAGAGCACGTCACCCGCGACATGAGCGCCGAGACCAACAAGTGGCTGATGGGCGAGGGACGTGAAGGCCTACTGCCCTGCAGCACCACCCGTAACCCAGAGGTCCTTCACTTCATGAACATCAACAAGTACCGTGTGAAGTACAGCACACCTAGCAAGGCACCGTAGCCAGCCAGACCCACGAGGACAAACGGAAGCAGACTGACTTTTGGGGGTTTTAGGTCTGATATCAAACAGGTCAGGAATAGAGGTAGGGACGAAGGGTCGTCAATGTGTTTTTAAAGCGGACATGGGAGCACAATTAAGCTAGCTGCCGTGTGTGTTGAAACCGGGGCGGCAGGATTACTGAAATCTTTTTTTTTTTTTTTTTTTTTTTTTTTTTTTTTTCTTCTTCTTCTTTTTTTTTTTAACCAGCGTTTTTAGCTGGGCCCATTTTTTTTTTTTTTAATGTATTTTTCCCCAGGGCCTTCGGTGCCAAAACTTAGGAATGGTCATGTTCCAGTCGCAGACCTGAGCTCTTACCAGCACTCGGAGCCACGTCACAAACTTCCTCGAGCCTTTACGACAGAGCTTAGCGACATAAGAAAAGAGAGTGTGGTGCTTTTTTTACTTTATCACGGCTGAGCTTCAGTTCAGCCTTAGACGGTCTGAAGCCATCCAAGTAATCGAGTTCCATCAAAATCAAATACACAGGGATTTATTTATGAAAGTGTTATTCTGTAGTATTCACTGAGAACAATATGATGGACAAGTGCACTTATTTAGAAAAAAAGGGGGAAACAGTTCAGAAATTTTGTTTCCCAGATTGAAGGTTTGGGGGGAGCTCGGTAAAGTCTGAGAGATCTGGTTCAGACATTCCTGTGTTACGGCCAAATCACAATCATGTCTCATCAAGCAGACGGAAAGAGGGTTACAGTTTCTTTTCCAAAACACATGGCAGCATTATTAGAAACGGTGCCTGAGCTCCAAACCGCGTTGTCTGGTTAACGTAGAAAAAAGCACTGTTACATCTAATGTTTAAAAAAAAAAAAGAAAGAAAAAAAAAAAGAGGGGGCCTCACAACACTGTTTGGTCTCAGACTGTAAAATTGTATAGCTCGTGAATGTCAGATACTGACATGTATTCCAGTGTATGTGTTGTGTATATATATTATATATAGTTCTATTAACACACACAATCCTCGCCGCCCTGGAAGTCAACCTTTTTAAGATGCCCTCCGCCAATACACCAGCTTTAACACACTCAAATACGGACACACAAACACACACATGCACATCTTGCTCATGCCCTCATGTTGTAAATACACTGTGTATATAGTCTCAGACTTTTTTATGACAGATCTGTGTTGTTGTGCTAGTAATACTTTCCAAGCTTACTGTGGACTTTAGTGATAAATGGCTAAAGTTAGTATGTATATGAAAAAGATAAATGCGAGACCATTTATTACCGTTTTTACCAAAGGGAGTCGATTCTAAAATAGCTGTTTTTGCCCCCTTTGTGTGTTCCTTTATGTCTTTTGCTTTTTAATTTCTGTAGTTAAACATGGGGGGTGGGGGAGGGGAGTAGAAATGTATCCAGGTCTTTCCGTTTATTTGAAACAAAAACATCTTTTCTTTTCTGAGTGTGACATTTGTTTTCAATAAAATCACTGCCCCTGATTTCTGACAGCCGAAACCGTCCTTGGTGATGGTGGGACTCATTTTAAAGTTCAGTGGACTCCACCACAGTCTCACGTTGTGATGCACGCTTTCCTCCCTGGATAGATTTCTGCTGCAAACATCACCCCACACCATATTTTTGATAATGGAAGAAGTCACATGAGCATGTCTTTAGTCCCTTTATTTAGACATTATTTAAAGTAATAATAAAAATGACATTTGTAGCCTACAGAGATCTTTATTGTGTT